>NC_040036.1:48790615-48959532 GCF_003713205.1 Coffea eugenioides | reverse complement strand
CTATTAAAGTTCCTAACTTTCAACTCCAATGCAACATATAAACATAGTTTAACCTAAACCAAGTCACTTAAATGCAATTTAGTAAAAAAGAAGACAAAAATATCGAAAATGAAGGTGAAAAATTAACCCTCTTCGTTCGGCTAGCCCATCCAAAAATTTCTCAAGAATTTCACCAATAAAACAACAATTTAGCCAACAAAAACTCACTCAAATCCATATGGGTTTCATCAATCATTAGCCCTTGGTTATCAATAGAAAATTTTTCAAGTAAATCCAACCCACAAATCAAGAGCTATGCTAGTATTTTAACCACTAGAACATCTAGTGGTATAACTTCAAGAAATTTACTAGATCTACCAATGATCTTATTTAAATCAAGTGAATCTAGCATTTTCATGGCTAGAAATTAAAGATTAAGGGTGCTTTTTGGTTCTTACCTCAAGATCTAACTAGATCTAGTGTTATTCAACCCCAAAACTTCCTTCCAAGATGCACCCCTTCAAGTTTCCTCAAGAAAGGTCAAATCTTCTAGGTTGCTTGGCAATTTCTTTCACAAATTCACAAGGAGTAAGATGGATGATGTCCCTTCTCTTTTGGTTGCTCTCTCTCTCCCTCTCTCATTCTCTCTCTCAGATTTCTCTCTCTCCCTCGGTCCTCTCTCTCTCTCGGCCCTCAATAAGAAAAGAAGAAAAAGGAAAAGAAAAATTGTGGTGGTTGATGGGTTGTCAAGTGAGCTTCAAGAGCAAGATGGAGGAGGAAATGGAGAGCTCTCAAGTCTCCCTCTCTCTCTCAAAATTTCAGTTGGCTCAAGGGGGAAGAGAGAGAATGAACTCTCAAATCTAGTTTCTTCCTTTAAAGTGTGGTAGGGGGACCACCTCACCTACTTGATTTTTTCTATTTTCCTCAACCAACATTATCCTGTCATTTTTTCTTCCTTTAAACTAGATATCCCTAAACCAACAGTATCCTATCATTTTTTCTATTTTTTTAAAGTCTCTACAAGTTCTAGATTTTATTTTAAGACTAAATTCCACGTCACCACTCCAAAGTTTCACACTTAATGCTAGCCAAACGAAAACCGGGCATTTACTAATAAAAATTCAACTAAGATATAAAATGACATTTTGATAGATAAGGATACCAAAATTTTGGCAAAAATCACATAATATAAATATTTTCATCGTTATTATTTACCTTTCAAAAATAAAAAAATTTTTAGAGCCCTCACAGATATTATGAGTACTTGAAGTTAAATGAATGATTGTATAATGATTATTTATCTTGTTTTGAGAATTGATTTAAATTATGCACATATGTTTAATTTCAAAGTTTTGGATCATTGTTGGTTTGTATTTCTTATTACTTGAGGAAAAGCTATGGTTCAAGTGTGGGGACTTTGATTAACATATATTTTACGTATATCTAGTAAACTTTTAATGTTTGTATTTTTGTGTGTTTCTAAGTTAAAATGGAAGAATTGAACTCCTTTATCACTACTTTTTATGCAAGTAGGGTTTTATGACAAAACATGGAAAAGTATGGTTTAGTGTACAAATTTGTAATATTTTTGTAGGATTTGGCATTTCATGGATTAAGGGAAGATCATTTTAATTGATTTGTGAATATTTGAAGTAATATGAAGTAAATATGAAGTGTAAAAAGTTCGAGGGACCTTATAACGTAACTATTTAGTTAACTCTAATAGAATTCCCTTGACCATTCAAACCTTATAACATAACTATTTAGTTTTCAAGGGACCTTTAATAACTCTAACTCTGCCTAGACCATTCAAACCTAGACTCTAATACCACCTGTGCCAGTCCCACCTTCCCCTAGAGCAAACCAAAGGGTTCAACGGGTTGCCTGCCCAACTCGCATCAGGACTCACTCATACCATCAAATAAAATACTTCCAAAGTACTTAAAATAATAATTCCACAACTTATAACATAACTAAGTTCAACTTACAACCCAACTAACGAAATACGATCCAACGTACTTAAGATACAATCAGAGTTCGTCTTACAAGCTTCCAAAATATCAAATTTAAAATTTAACAATCCAAAACAAGCTACAAAAGAAACAGGGTCACACCCTAACTGCCAGTGGCTTCACTCGAGTTCTCAGTTCCTGTTAAGGAAAATAATTTGGAAAGAATGAGCTAACTCCCAGCGAGTTCCCAAAAAGGCATACAGTCACATAGAACAGTTCAAATTACACTTCAAATACACAATTTAAAGCGAGTAAATAAAGGGATTAACAACATCAAGGGATAGGATATGGGTGGATCTCAGGAACCAATGTCCACGAATCTTGATCTTATTTCACGTAGTCGACACTCCGTCGACTTTCAAGTATTATCACTATGTAGAACTCCACTTATTTCATTCTCCTTCCAACGACTCCCCCTACGGGGTCCGAAATCCAAAACACTTAAAATAGGTATTGCTTGAGCATACCATAGTTTTCACTTCAAAAGGGACAAGTGTAAACGCCAAATCCAGTGAATTTGAAACACTCTCCTATCGCTCGTCAAATCTCCTCGATCGACCAAGTCCCGTGACTGGCTCGAATCGACAGACTTACCTATAGGATTTATGTGACAGTCCCACCTTCCCATAGGGCGTACCCTAAGGGTTAGCGAACTGCCTGCCCAACTCTCGTTAGGACTATTAAGCCGAACACACACAAGCGAAAACGTTCCGAATGATATTACAGCGCTTAAACGTTTCGACGACCGCGAATAACGAAAAATGAAAACGAAACTGAGAATGAACAGTGACTGCCATGTCACAATCCGGCCGGATTCTTGGCCAGATTGGAGGCAGTAGCTCAACCCAAAATTTTTTCAAATTCCCTACAAATCCGGCCATATATCGGGCCAAGAACTGGCCGGATACCGAATTTCGTGAATAGTTCCCGCCAAAATTTTCTTCTTTCCTCGTTCAACTTCCGCACTCATGCGAAACCTAACCAAGTACAAGTAAACTTTATCTAATACTAGAGAATGTACATTCCCAAGAATATATATTTCATATACATGAGGAAACACTTTTATATACACACGTTAGTAAGTTTACAAATCAAAAGGAAACATTGGATTGAAATACATTTAGGGTTTCCAACTGTCAAGGATCTATACAAAAGAACAAAAGAATATCTAACTAGCTCAACTCGATTCTCAAAATCATGATTTCCAAAAGTTGTTCCTGTAAGGAAAACAAAGATAACGAGGGTGAGCTTACGCCCAATGAGGTACCAACAAGTCACACGTCCAAGATTCAGAAGTACATTCATGCTCAATTATACATGACCATTAATCACAGAAGAAAGAGCATCACAAGGCAACTAGAAATAAAAGGATACAGTCCGCTCTCAAGAGCCAAGTCCCCATTTGCAGTACTTGATCTCAATCTCGTTGACACTCCGTCAACATTCGAAGAAACGAACCTGACCGTAGATCCCACTTTACACCAAGTACCTTCCACCAAACATTCCCCTTACCGGGTCCGAACACCTCACAGAAATAGAAGGGTAATACTCGAGTATACCATAAGGTCGAGGAGATAACACTCCACTCGACAAACAGTAAACCCATGGTTCGTTATCTAATCGACCAGGCCCTTACCGGCTCGACTCAATTAACGATCACTGAGGTTTGAACTCAGATATCACAGTAAAGTCATTAGACACACCCCAAACGACATCAAACCATGCACAAGTAACAAATTCACAGTTATACAGTAATCAGTCACACAGGTAAGAGAACGAGAGTGATAAAGTACACTTTCGTCTCATGCACAGAGTTCACAGTCATTCAGTCCAAAGATTTAAGGACAAACAATCATTTAAGCATTAAATCATGCAATGGTACACTCACCAGTTCAAGCAAAGCAAGTTCACAAATTTCCGTCCGACGTAGGCCTTGGATCACCGGCACGTCCTAAAAACAAGCAAGAAACAACAATTGAGACTTGAACACGAGTCGTATACTTATTCAATGAACTACTAATGCAAGACCCATATAACTTGGAAGGGAAAATAAATAACATTTAGGGCTAAAAGCTTAAACAAGCCCAAAACCTTTCATTTCTACGTAATCTCAACCTAAACTCAAAGAAACCCAATATCCTCAACATTTGGACAGCATTTTCCCTTAAATTTCATACTTTTCTATCCTATAAACAACCACCAAACTTCATCCAAAAAAACCACAAGCACACCTATTATAGGCTATACAACACACCTTATTAGGGTTACAATACCCTTCAATCTTAGTCAATCAAGAGCTCTACAACCAACCATAGTAAAGCCCTAATTTGAAACCCTAAAACTGAAATTTGTCTCACAAACTGAAATTTTCCGGAAACAACCATAACTAACATATATAAGCTTCCTTTTACACCATATCAAGCTATCATTCCATGGTCAACCAATAATTATCATATAAGGACAGAAAAATTACTAAGAAATCTGAAATTTATCTAACTCTACCTCAAATCATGAAATCTTCCACAAAATAGCATATTTAGCTACTACAAACCACTAATTTACCATTATTAGGAACAAAGAGAGAATTTCTTGACAAGATACCTTAGAACCACAAGAGATAAGGTAGCTTAGTGCTTTCCCTTCACCAATCACTCCACTAATGCCTTTAAACTTCCTTAGCAAGTCACTTTTATGGACAAATTTGAGATTTTAGTGGTTGGATTTCAAGATGTAAGCAAGAAATGGAAGACAAAGGTTGAAGGTTTCTCTCTTCTCTCCTCTCAAGAAGCTCGGCCAAGAAGGAAGAAAATGAAGATGATTTTGGGTCAAAATTGAGGTTTAGGAAAGTAAGATACCTTTGGTCAAAGTCCAACTTCCACTAGTTTCGCGACACGTGGCACCTTTTTATGTTTAAACCTATTTTCTTGTCTCTCCATGATTAATCCATCTAGATAACCCCTAATTATCTCCTAACACCTAGTACCTTAATCCCTTTATGCAAAACTTAACTTAATTGGCCGAATTTATCGCACTTAACGCACTAGCGGGTCCCACATCCAATATACATTTCTAATATCTCATGAACTAAGTTATACTAGAAAAATGATTTAAAAACTATATTTACTTATAAAAATATCCATAAAATTAATATAATAAGGAAAATATAGAAAACGTGTGCAAAGAAATAAAATAATGCCTAGAAATGAAGAAAATTTTCGAGTTCTCACAATTTAGGAATTCCCAAGAATTAACATGCACAATCAATCACTGATCGTCGATGGGATAACAACCCAGGCGACATCACAACACTTCAATAATTCAAAACACTATTTATCTTGGTCATAACATCAAATTCACATCTATGTCACATTTGTAAATTCAAGACAGATAACATGCATGGAAACTCACCAATAAATCAAAGCTCAGAATCCGAGTTAGGATCGATATCACAGTTTTCAAACACTCCTATAAACACGTAAAAAGAGACAATAAATTTCGCCCCAACAATTCGCAAAACTAAACCAAATTCACTTGAACTCGACACGTAAGCTCAAGTTATGAAAACAATATGTATCTAGAATAGTTTTCCCCAAAATTTGACACATGAAAACACAAAATCAAGGGCAAAACAGTCTCGAATTCACCATTGTTCCCCGATAGTTTTTAGCCCAAAAATAGTGAAATAAAGTGACTTTTAACTATTAAAGTTCCTAATTTTCAACTCCAATGCAACATATAAACATAGTTTAACCTAATACCAAGTCACTTAAATGCAATTTAGTCAAAAATATAGAAAATGAAGGTGAAAAATTAACTCTCTTCGTTCAGCTAGCCCATCCAAAAATCCATCAAGAATTTCACCAATTAAACAACAATTTAGCCAACAAAAACTCACTCAAATCCATATGGGTTTCATCAATCATTAGCCCTTGGTTATCAAAGAAAAAATTTTCAAGTAAATCCAACCCACAAATCAAGAGTTATGTTAGTATCTTAACCATTAGAACATCTAGTGGTATAACTTCAAGAAATTTACTAGATCTACCATAGATCTTTCTTAAATCAAATGAATCTAGCATTTTCATGGTTAGAAATTAAAGATTAAGGGTGCTTTTTGGTTCTTTCCTCAAGATCTAAGTAGATCTAGTGTGATTCAACTTCAAAACTTCCTTCCAAGATTCACCCCTTCAAGTTTCCTCAAGAAAGGTCAAATCTTCTAGGTTGCTTGGTGATTTCTTTCACAAATCCACAAGGAACAAGATGGATGGTGTCCCTTCTCTCTCTCTCTCTCTCTCTCTCTCTCTCTCTCAACAAGAAAAGAAGAAAAAGGAAAAGAAAAATTGTGGTGGTTGATGGGTTTTCAAGTGATCTTCAAGAGCAAGATAGAGGAGGAAATGGACAGCTCTCAAGTCTCCCTCTCTCTCAAAATTTTGGTTGGCTCAAGAGGGAAGAGAGAGAATGAACTCTCAAGTCTAGTTTCTTCCTTTAAAGTGTGGTAAGGGGACCACCTCACCTACTCGATTTTTTCTATTTTTCTCAACCAACATTATCCTATCATTTTTTCTATTTTTTTAAAGTCTCTACAAGTTCTAAATTTCATCTTAAGACTAAATTTCACATTACCACTCCAAAGTTTCACACTTGATGCTAGCCAAACGATAACCGGGCATTTACTAATAAAAATTCAACTAAGATATAAAATGATATTTTGATAGATAAGGATACCAAAATTTTGGCAAAAATCACATAATATAAATATTTTCATCGTTATTATTTACTTTTCAAAAATAGTAAAATTTTTATATCCCTCGCATCCCTCCCCCCTTAAAAGAATTTTGTTCTCAAAATTCTCACCTTTCTAAATGAACAGCTCAGGATACTTTTTCTGCATCTTCTCTTCCGCTTCCCAAATCGATTCCTCGACGTCATGATTTCTCCAAAGAACCTTAACCAAAGAAATTTTCTTGTTTCTCAAGTCCTTTACCTCGATCAAGAATCTTCACAGGATATTCTTCATACGCAAGCGACTCATCTACTTCAATATCTTCCAACTGTATCACATGAGTTGGATCCGGATGATACTTCTTGAACAAAGAGACGTGGATAACATTATGGATCATAGACATACTAACAGGCAAATCCAATTGATATGCCACTTTTCCAATTCGTTGGAAAATCTCAAAAGGTCCAATATACATTGGTTTTAATTTCTTCCCTTTCTTTGATACAACTCCTCCTTTCATGGGTTTAACTCTCAAGAAGACTTTATTCCCCACTTCGAATTCCAAATCTTTTCTCCTATTATCCGTATAACTCTTTTGTCTACTCTAGGCAGTTTGGAGCCGTTCTTGGACTATCTTTACTTTCTCATATGCTTTCTCAATGCAGGGATAGTGGTCGGATCCAAAATCTTTCTCTCTCCTACTCATCCCAATGGGTCGACGATCGACATTTTTTTTCATAAAGTGTAAGGTGCCATTTGAATCGAAGCATGGTAACTGTTATTATATGCAAACTCGACCAATGTCATATAGTGACTCCAATTTCCTCCGAATTCCATTATACATTATCTCAACATATCCTCCAAAGTCTGGATTGTCCTCTCTGACTGTCCGTCCGTTTGAGGATGATATGCTGTACTCAAGTTTAATTTGGTCCCCAAAATCTCTCGAAATTTTTGCCAAAATCGGGAAACAAACCTCGGAACTCTATCAGAAACGATACTTACAGGAATTCCATGTAACCGCACAATTTCATCCATATAAAGCTTTGCTAGTTTCTCCAAAGGGTATTTCATATTCACCGACAGGAAATGTGCAGTCTTAGTAAGCCAATCTACTACCACCCAAACCGCATCATGCCCCTTTTGACTCCTTGGCAACCCTGTCACGAAATTCATGGTAATATGTTCTCACTTCCACTGGGGTATGTTTGGAGGTTGCAAAAGTCCCGAAATTTTCTGATGCTCAGTTTTAACTTGCTGGCAGGCAAGACATGTTTGAACAAATCTAACCACTTCCTTTTTCAAGCCATCCCACCAATACAACCATTTTAAATCTTGCTACATCTTATTACTCTTAGGGTGTATCGTATACTTAGATCGGTGTGTTTCCTCTAATATTTTCCTTCTTATTCCTTCATCACCGAGCACCACGATTCGATCTCGAAATTTCAGTA
Organism: Coffea eugenioides; assembly: GCF_003713205.1. Classification (NCBI taxonomy): domain Eukaryota; kingdom Viridiplantae; phylum Streptophyta; class Magnoliopsida; order Gentianales; family Rubiaceae; genus Coffea; species Coffea eugenioides. The sequence goes on along the minus strand of NC_040036.1, from coordinate 48,951,364 downwards.
CTCCTTCAGGCCCTACTTTAAAATCTTGGGTTCCCTCTTTCTATGCTTTCTCCAACCATTTTTGCACCATATCATCCTTCTTTTGTGCCTCTTTAATACGTTCTTTGAATGGAGACTTTAATGCCAAATTTTCAAATACAACCTTTTGTCCCTCATCCTCGCTCACCTTCTGCAACATACTCCACTCTCTAACCATTAACCCTGCCACTTGAGTTTTTTGACTTAACACATTTGTTACTACATTAGCCTTCCCAGGGTGATAATTAATGGTGCAGTCGTAATCTTCAAGAAATTCTACCCATCACCTCTGTCTCAAATTCAACTTCTTTTGAAAAAATAGATATTTAAAACTCTTATGGTCTGTAAAAATCTCAAATGTCACCCGATTTAAATCACGTCTCCACTTTTTCAATGCGAAAATGACTGCAACTAACACCAAATCATGAGTTAGGTAATTCTGTTCATGAGATTTAAATTTTCGAGAGGCATAAGCAATAAATTTCTCATTTTTCATCAAAATGCAACCCAATCCGGCATCTGAGTAAATCGTAAATCCTTTCTCCCCATTTGGTAATGTCAATATCGAGGCCATTGTCAAACGTCTTTTCAACTCTTGAAAACTAACTTCACACTTAGGATTTCACATAAATTTGCCATGCTTCTTGGTCAGATTAGTCAGTAGCCCAACAATCCTCGAAAAGTTCTTAATAAATCGGCTGTAATATCCCGCTAAACTCGAGAAACTTTTAACCTCCATAGGGGTCTCTGATTGTTTCCATTCAGTAACGGCATCAACTTTAGCTGGGTCTACAGAAATCCCATCTTTAGAAATCTTATGCCCTAAAAAGAACACTTGCTCTAATCAAAATTCACACTTAGTAAACTTAGCATACCATTGATGCTCCCTTAGGGTTTGTAACACTATCTTCAAGTGTAGGGCATGATCTTCTCGAGTCTTAGAATACACCAAAATGTCGTCTATAAATACCACCACAAACTGATCCAAATATGGTTTAAAGACTCATTGCATTATGTCCATGAATACGGCAGGAGCATTAGTCAATTTGAAGGGTATTACCACAAATTCAAATTGTCCATATCTCGAGTTAAAAGTAGTTCTCGGTACATCTTCCTTACTAATTCTTAACTGATAATACCTTTGCCTGAGGTCTAATTTAGAAAATACTATCGATCCTTGCAACTGATTAAATAGTTCATCAATAAGCGGTAAAGGATACATGTTCTTTATTGTCACATTATTCAGCCCTCGGTAGTCTATGCACAACCTGTGATGCCCCCATCTCTCCCTAGGGCGAATCTTAGGGTATCAGCGGGACGTCTGCCCAACTCTCGTCAGGACTCATGCATTCGTTCAAGTTTAATAGAGCCACAAAATAACCATCGACTTAATTAAGAAGTACTTCGAATATACAAGCCACAACTTCTATGCTAAAAGTTATGATTACAATCCACCAACCAATAATAACAAAATTACACTTTAAGAGCCACCAAAAGTTCATACAAAAGGTATACTAGCATCCACCAAGTCGCTAGTCTAGAACCTCCAATCCACCTCAAAAATCTGTTAAGAAAAACATACTTAAAGGGATGAGCGAATCAGTGAAGCCAAGAAAACAAGCAAGCAAGCAAGTAACACCAATCAATCAATTAACATGCTTGAAAGCAACTTTAAATATGACATTTCATTTAAGTGCACAAGTCGAAAATAAACACACAAGGAGGATACAGGAGCTCTCAGGAGCTATTTCCACGTCTCGACCCATTCAAGCTATTTGGGGTTGACTCTCCGTCAACTCAAGTAGTAATAGCACTGTAGTGCTCCACTTACTATCTCCACCCAACAACACCTAATCGGATCCGTAACCAAACATTCATGTAGTGGCGATAATATTCGAGTATGCCTAACGAGATCTCAAAAGATCAAACTATAATATTTTTCAAGATTCACCAAACTTCTCGACCAAACCCTTGCCGGCTCGAGTTACAAGGTTAGCCAATGGGTTGGGAAGTCCCCACAAGCATGATTGGTTGATGAGACAACGCTCCAATCGACATAAAATCATTCATAGCACTGAGTCGGGATGAGCAGTACCTCCCACCCGAATAAGGCGTGATACATCTAGCCGCTCAGTGCTCACGACTTAAAACATTTCGAGTACAAGTGCAAGTCATATACATTCATTCAACAAGTATCATTCAATCACAAGAAAGAGAGGACGAGAACGATAAAGTACACTCTTGCCTCGGCAAGTTCACGTATCATATAGCACTTGTACAAATATCAATTTAATCACATTAGTATTGAACATGCACTTGACACTCCCCACAAGTCAAGGGAAAAACAAGAGCAAAGCGAGAAGTCAGACAAGTTCTTCAGCGTTCTCGTGACCACCTGAGACATGTACATTCACGATTATCTAGGTACTCGACCAAGGTTAATAAGAAAAATATTTTCTCGCTACCCACTCTCAAGGTCACAAGTTCGAGTCAAGTTAATAAGAGCCTTTCTCGCTAAATCATAGAAATAATGCTCACAGAGAGCTCAAAAGTGTGAGAACCCGTAAAACCCTAATTATTTTCCTAGGGTTTATTTCCCCTTAATTGCATGTTTTCTGCATTTTCGGGCCTAGGAATATTTTTCTGGTAGATTTTATGAGTAATTATAGTTTTTAGATGATTTTTCTAGTATTGGTGAGTTTTTAGAAAATTAAGAATATATTTTGGACGTGGGACCCACTAGTGCGAAAAGTTTGGAAAAATTCGGCCAATAAGGTTAAGTTTCGGATACAGTGAAAATTTTATCGGGTGTTAAGAGATAAGTAGTGTGTGTGAAGTGATTGATGTGAGAGAGAGAAAAGAATGATAAGGATGCATTTATGGAGGTGACAAGTGTCACCTTCCCATTTGTTGGACTTTAAGAAACACTATTCACTTTCTTGACTTTTTTTGACCAAAGGTTTAAATATCAAAAAAATGCACAAAAATCACCATATTCTTACCTCTTATGGCCGGCCCTCTCCTTGCAAAGAAGAAAGGAATTTCTTCAACTCTCAAGCTTCCATTTCACTCAATCTTGCAAGAACAAAAGCCTACACTAGATTCTATTCCATAAAAACCTTTCTTCTAATGCTTGTAAGTGTATTAGTGAAGTTGTTTTGAAGCTCTAAGGTGGCCAACCTCTCTATCTCTCTTAATTTCTTGGTAAGTGATGCTTGAACACCCTACTACACCTAATGATGGTTATATTATGCTTAGAAGTGGCTTGAGTGTTGGATTATATGATTTATTTCTTGGTTTGGCTTGATTTGGTGAAGTTTTCCATTTTATGAGGAATTTTCTGGTTTCATATGATTTTGATGTTGTGGACTAGTATGATGCTTGGTAATAAGGGGCTTTGGCTCTAGTAGGTGTGAATTGTTGTTAAATGCAATCAATTTTGGATTTGGAATGAAATGTGAAAAGTTAGGGTTCTTGAACCCCTATTCTGTCCGAAATTTTAGGTCATAGCTAGAGGCCGAATTGGACTTTGCTCAAAACATGAAAGTTTTAGGTATTGATGAGTTTAGTGTGCCTGCAAAATTTCAGGGAAATTGGACAAGTGTAGAGTGAGTTATGCCATTTTTACTGTTGCTGTTTTTGGTGCACAGAATGTCTGAACTGCGATAGTAATTTCCTGTTTTGACTGGAATTGGTTTGGATTTTGAAGTTGGTGTCTTCTGATGAAATGTAGCTGAATGTCTTAGCTAACATATTCCTTTGGAATTTCGGCATTTGGACTTGTATGGACTGAGATATACCGATTACAGTTTTCTGCGTTTTGCAAACCTGTTTTGGGAATTCTGGAATAGTATTTCGTATATTTGACCTAGTTGTGTTAGGAACTGGATTGAGTGACCTTCTACATTGTTGTAGCCCTGTTTCATAGCTTCGAAACGGTGGGTCTTACACCCCTAACCGATAATTGTAGTGAGAGTTGTGCCATTACCGCATTATGACGTCAAAACCGGTTTTCTTATCAAGGCCAACATTAAAGCCTTTCTTAATTTCTGGTTTGCTTTCATGCTTGTATATGTTTATAAAACCCTATTGGGGTTGTGAATTGGTGTTGTTTATGGCTCGGTATGGTTTCTTGTTTTATGATATTGTGAGCTATGGAACGGCTCTTGACATGAAATGCTTATATGTGTGTTGTTGGGTTGTGATTGAAGAAAAATAATGAAGCCTTATGGCTGGAAAATTTGGTAAACACAAAGGGCATGCTGCCCGAATTTTTACTCGAGATTTAGAAAACTATATTCTCGACTTGAGTAAAGGTTAAGTATTTAACCCTTGAATTTCCATGCATGAAACCCTATTGGGCGATAATTGGTTTGACTTTATGACTCGTTATCGAGTCTTATGGTATTTGTTTACATGTTCTAGGGCGTGACGATAGCTCACGACATTCTCCTGACGGAAGTGCATGAAATAGCACTTAATTGATTGGTGAGTGTACTACTCACTTGTGTGCTATTATATGGCTTTGATATTTGAACTTGAGATGTTGTATGTTAATGGATTGATGTGAGAGTGTACTTTATCACTCTCACTTATTGTTTCACATGTTATTGAAAAGTTATTGGAAAGTTATTGGAAAGTTATATGAACTGATATATGAAATGAAATACATGACTTGATATCGATTGGACAAGTATCCAACGACTACAAATGTTATCATTGAGCTCAACCCCATTGGTAGTTGATTGAATCGAGCCGACAAGGGTTTGGTCGTGACAATTAATGAGCCTTGGGTAAAGTTATAAGGAATCTTGTAGTATGAGAGACTCTTGATTCCGGTATACTCGAGTAATACCACAGTGCAAGTGTTTGGAGTGCGGGCCCGGTAGGGGGATGTTTGGTGGAAGGAATGGGAGAGAAGAGGAGTCTACGGTTGGTCACTCTTCAACATTGACGGAGAGTCAATGAGGTTGGATCAAGACATAAGCGTGGAAATGGGCTCTTGAGAGCCGACCGTATCCTTTCACTGATTTACTTTACTTCGAAATTGCATACTTGAATTGAATGGTTTTGCTTATGTGATCTTAATTGCTATTGTGATAGTTGCTCACTGAGCTTTAGCTCACCCCGTTCCTTTTGTTTTCCTTACAGGAATATGACTCTTTTGGAATGAATTTTGATAAATGGTTGCCAAATGAACTAGATGAATGACTCTTTTGTATTGTATATAAAATGGGACCCTAAATGTATCATTAGGGCCGTTTTCACTTTTGTTTTGGCAAACCATATATGTAGTGACTTTTGTATCACTTTTAAATGTCATTTTTGGTTTGTAAAGGCTAAATGTTTTGTGGTTTATGTAATTCGATGTTTGGTTGGGTTCGGGCGAGTCGGTTACTATTCATGGCCGACTCCGGATTTTGTTTCTTTTATTTTGGGTTATTTTGCCCTTTTGCCTTATTTGCGCGCGTTATAAGTTCCGGAACGTGAAAGATCGCTCTATACTGCACCGTTAGTCCTGGCGAGAGCTGGGCAGGCAGTCCGCTAACCTCTTTGGTTCGCCTTAGGGGAAAGTGGGGCTGTCACAAAAAGTCATTTTTGATTCAAGTCATGATAAATAATCGCAATTTCAAAAGAAAGTACCATTTTCACTTTCGGCACGAAAATCGAGGAAAAATGTAGATGGATTTCATCTCTTAAAACTTCAAATCTCATGTCCAAACTTTTGAATATAAAGAGCGTTCATATTTTTCAAACTAATGGAGTCAAAACTCATCCAAAACTCCACTCATATTCATGGTAAATGTCAAGACTAAAGGTTCCAAGATTCGAGTATAAAACTAATGAAATTCTCCAAGAATTACTCTAGTTAAAACGATCCCTTTTTAAAGTTCAAATTTATGGAAATCGAGGGTATAAGAATAGGGATTGAAGTCCATAACTCAAGTATGAAAAGAGGTGCCATTAACCAAGGAAGTTGAACAACCAAGAAAACGCATCAAGAGAGGTTTAATCCTTTGAAAATCAAGATTCAAAAATGAAGGTTTAAAGTTCAAAAATGACCTTGTGTCCAACCATGAAATTAAACTTCAGACGGACTAACAATCTCAAAGAAAGGTTCAAAGCGCTTAAAAGAGTACTTTGGTTGAAACCAGCAAATTTCTAGCTTAGTGCGACACTACTTGGAAAAATCGTATCTTGAGTTTCAGAAGTCCAAAAATTGGAAACTTTATACCGTTGGAAACTAGACTCAATGCACTAAAACTCTCTAGAAGACACTTTACTCAGAATCCAATTCAAAATCATTAAATTTTATGTCAAAGTCACTGTTCCAAACAGGATAGAGCAAAATAGGCTTGCAATTTCAGCAAAGTTTGGAAATTCGGCAAAATTCGTAGAAATGGAATCAACCCTTAAAATTTATACCACTAATAGAATTCCAGATGTAGTTTCAAATGAAATAAATAGAACCCAATTCGGACCTTTCTACATCAAGATTCAATGGTTTTAAGAAAACTGAATTTTCGAACCTTTTGCACGAAATTTCCGGTTTTGAAGGCTTGACAGAGTTTCAAAATCTGGTCATAACTAAATCTACACAACTCAAAATTTAGTGTGGTTTGCGGCGTTGAAAACTAGATTCAAAATTCTACAATTCACTAGAAGGAACTATCTTAAAATTCATTTTGCAAGATAGGCGAAATTGAGCTACAAACTGCAGCTATGACTGTTTCTCGGATGAAAGCAGTGAGGAAATTCAGTCATTTTTGCCGATTTACTACAGTTTATAGGAATTGAATTGGGGGGTATATTTTATGCTGTTGGAAATCCCTCGAAGTCTAGTTTTAGATGCCATAAACGGTACTTGATTTCAACTCCCATACAAAAAGTTATGACCCAAAATGTGAACACTGGTCGGATCTCCTAGTCAGAAAATTTTCCAGATTTCTTCCTCACTTTAACCTTACTTTAACTCAACCAATTGTAAAGTTTTTTAGGAGATATTTAACACACATAAACACCATCATATAACAAGCATTATAGCACCAAAACAACAACAAAATTCGAAATTAACATGAGGGATTCAACAAGCCAAAATTTGGATAGCAAGCATCCTTCATCTTCTAGTTTTCTTTTCCAACTTTCCAACTAAGACTAAGCCATATCTTCTCAAAATAAACATCAAACAAGCAAGTAAACACATAATAATTCTCAAGGCCTCTACCTATAAAGCCACTTCAAGTCCTCTACCTACTGTCAAGGTTCTTGTGAACGCATCAACAACCCAACAACTAACTAACTATAACTAACTAACTACTAATAGTTGAGAGGAAAAAGATGAGAACTTGGAGGATTACCTTTGCTTCCAAGAATGGAGAACAACCACTAGTATATAAGCTCTTAAATCACCAAAGTTTCTTCCTTGTTCAAGTCACCTTCCAAGCTTGTATGAAGAACCAAGAAAAGAAGCAAATTTGGAGAGTCTTCTTAGAGGAAAATGGAAGACAAGGGAGCTGAAATTTTTGGTAGGAAATGAGGGAGGGGGAGTCAGCCAAGGGCGAGAGGAGGAAGAAAGGTTTTGGGTGGTAGTTGGGTGATTTGATGGTGTGAAAGAAAGATTGACATAAAGGTGCTTCTATTCCCAAAAGTCAACAATTGAATAGTGAGCAACTAGTGTTCCTAATTGAACTTAATTTAACTCACTCATCTCTAATCCCTCAGTTAACTTTTCTTAGTCTACTATTAATCATCCTTAGTTCTCCGAGATTAATGTACTCTCAGATCGAATTTGCCTCGAAAAATGTGCATTCGCTATTTCTAGCTAAACGAGCCGCAGAAAAATTAAATTCGCTAACGAAACGTTTTAAAAATATAAATGAGACATTGTTCCATGCAAATGGATTTAAAATGGATGAAATAAATTATTCAGAGTAAACGGATAAATAAATAATTAAATAAACCAGTAAAATAAAATAAAAGTAAATAAAATAAAAACTCGGATCCTCACACAACCTCAAACTCCCATTCTTTTTCTTGACAAATAATACGGCGGGCTCCCCAAGGCAAATCGCTTTCCCTATTGAATCCCCGCTCTAACAAATCTTGTAGTTGAATTTTAACTCCTTAAGTTCCGCAGGGGTCATCCGATACGGGGTTTTAGAAATAGGAGTTGTCCCTGTCACTAAATCAATCTTAAACTCCACCTCTCATTCGGGAGGTAAGGATTCTAACTCTTCGGAAAAAACATCGGGATAATCTCTCACTATTGGCACATTTTCCAACTTCATTTTATCATAGGGAGGGTTTATTAGAAAAGTCAAATAACCTTGAGCTCCCTTACTTATTAATTTTCTAACTCGAAGTCCTGAAATGAGGGCAGATAAAGCTAATCTTCCCTTCATATCCAATCTTAACATTGCTTCCCCCGGAATACAAAATTTCATAATTTTCGTCCTACAGTTCAAATTGGCATGTTATCGGACTAAACAATCCATCCCTATAATAATATCGTACCTTTTGATGTCCAAACTTACTAGGTCTACCAATAACTTTCTTTCTCCAACCCAGATTTCACAGTTCCTATACACCAGATTCGTAATCAGGCTTTGGTATCCCGTAGGCGTTGTAACCTCTAGGTTATAAGGTAATCTAGCCGACTTTATATCTACCCCACACATAAAAATAGAATTCACAAATGAATGCGAAGCACTGGGTCAACTAAGACTTTAGCTAAACGATGAAAAATAGGGATAGTACCTTCGATAACCTCCGTTGGATTGGGAACTTGCTAATGATCTAGACTTTAACTAAACCGTTGGATTGGAAAATTCGCTCATATTTTCTTAAAATTCCCTCTTATTTTGATTACATTACTTTATGATATCTTTACTACTCATTTACTCTCTCAATAGTTGTAATAAATCATAAAATTAAGAGTTTTGCCCTTAGTTTCATAGTTAGGGTAAATTAGGGTTTTTGCGTATTTTGGTAGTGTGATTAATTGGTGAGGTGTGTGTATTTAATTTGATGGTTAAGAGTGAGTTTTAGATAAGAGGAAGTGCGTGATTAGTGGTGATAATAATAAGTTAGTGAATCACAAGTTAAAACGCAAGTACGAGAGAGTTAAGGAAAATAGGCTTGAACCGACGTGCACCGTTTGCTACCGATTGAGTATGTGACAGCCCCACCTCCCCCTAAGGCGAACCAGAGGGTTCGGCGGGCCGCCTGCCCGGCTCTCGCCGGGACTCAGTCGATCACTACAGTCCTCAAAGATATTACAATATAAATCTCCAAAATTACATCAAATTCTCCAATAATTACATATCACAAATGCAGCAGAAACGGATTCCAATCGTGGAACGTATACTTACATCCATATCAATTTCAAATATTTATACAAGACCAACTCGTACATAAAATAGATCCAAACTTAAACTGTACACGATACAAGCCATCCAGTCACGTGGATAAGCACTCCAAGTTTTTCTTCGCCTTGAGCCCTGGGGGGAGGGGAAATAAAACATTTTGGGGTGAGCTGAAAGCTCAGCGAGTAACCAAATAAAACCAGTAATCAAATCGGTTTAACAATATTTCTTTTCAATGATGTCATATAGCAATGATGTCATAAATCAAATGATAAATCCGGAAGCCACTACATCATTTGCAAAACAGTAATATATGGATTATCAATAATTCAAGAAACATTTACAATGGAAAGCGATAGTAACATTCATGAAAGGATACATTCATTCTCCTGACATTTCCTCGCTCATTTGGTCATCCATTTCATTTCATTCACCCCGTCCCTGGCTTTTGGCCAGGCTCCACCAACCTACATAGGTAATACTCGAGTATACCAAACGTTCACCCAAGTTCCTAATCGCCTGACCGAGTCCGCTTCTGGCTCAAGACGACCGGTAACAAGGGGCAATGGCCAGTTCAGCCCAAAAGGCTTACATTCATGCGCAAGTAACATTTCAATCGAAAATTTCACATTTACCGAGGTCGAGTACGATAAAGTACACACTCGTCTCGAAAACTCGTTTTGGAAATCCTTATAAGCGCTTAACACGTTATCAACCAAAATACAAGTCATGAAGTCAAGAAATATAGCAAACAAGGCACACTCAAATGCCAGCACACATGATATGCAAGAAAACATTTCAAAAGTAACTTTGGAAACAGTTCAAAAGTAAATAATGTAAGAAACGGTTCATAGATAACTTTAGAAGTAGTTTGAGGTCACTCACCTCCACGGCTCACAATCCTCGTCCAATATAGCCAATTCCATCATTCAAGTCCAAGCCTTTCACATGAAACTTAAGGTAACCAACGCTATTAAAAATCGGACAGCATTTCCCCATAAATTCAGCCTTTCCATCCTACAATCAAACCCAATCACATAGCAATTAACCACAATTGCTCAAAACCAGAAAACAGTTTTGACGTCCTTTTGCGGTAATGGCACCAAATGTACTACGAGTATCGGATGGAGGTCCAAGACCCACCGTTTCGAAGCTAAGAACCAGGTCTACAACAATGTAGAAGGTCACTCAGTCCAAATCCTAGCACAACTAGGTCAAATATGCAAAATATCAAACCAGAACCGTAATTGCAGGTTTACAAATCACACAATGCTGTAATTCGTCCAACTCAGTCTACACAGGTCCAAATGCATTGATTCCAAAGGCATATGATAGCTAAGACATCAAGCTACATTTCATCAGAAGACACCAACATCAAAATCCAAAGCAATTCCAGTCAAAACAGACGATTACAATGACAGTTCTCACGTTCTGATCACCCAGAACAGCAACAGTAAAAACGACATATCTCACTCTACACTACTCCAAATGACCTGAAATTTTACAGGCACTTCAAACTCATCAATACCTACAACTTTCATGTTTTGAACAAAGTCCAATTAGGCCTTTAAAATGGTGCAATAAATTCGGGCAGAATGAAGAACTACAAAACCTAATTTTCTGAAATTTCTTCCAAAACAGAAATTGATTGCACTTAATCACTTTTTCCACCTCATAGAGTCCTTAAACATCATTTCCAATCATCATACTTGACCCCATAATCATATTCATATGAAAACAGAAAAATCCCCAATAATTATAAAACTTCACCAATTCAACCAAACTCAAGAAATAATCCATGAAATTGCATCTTATAACACCACTAATCATGAATTGAACATCATTAGAGGAAGGAGAGGTGTTCATCCACCACTCACCTTAGCAAAACAAGAGGGAGAGCTACTTGTCACCTTAGCTTCTCAAACAACTCCACCAAACAACTCACAAACACTAAGTGAAGAGGTTTTATGGAGAAATTTGAAGTTTTAACGGTTGGATCAAGAGATTGAGCAAGAAAATGGAAGGCAAAAGTTGAGGGATTTTCTTTCTTTTCTCCTTATGTTGCTCGGCCAAGAAGAACCAGAAAATGAAGAAGATTAAGCTAGTTTATAAGGTAAGAAGGTAGGAAAAATAAGGATTAATTTCCACCACAAGTTTGGCTAACACTTGGTCTAATTTCAACCACACAAATTTTCTCTTTCCTTGTTTTTTTTCTTTGCCTTAAATTTTGGCCAATAGGATGGCCAAGAGGGGGAAGATATTTTGCTCCATTAATGATAAACTTGTATGGCAAGAAAGTGGAATCAAGTGGTGCATTTAACCGGTAGTGCGTGGGTCCCACGTTCAAAATACGCTTTTAATTTCTCAAAAACTAACCGATACTAGAAAAATTATTTTAAAACTATCTTTGCTCATAACCTTTATCTGGGCAATTTTTCTAATAAAGAAAATGTAGAAAAGGCGGGCGATTAAATAAAATAAACTCTAGAAAATTAGAAAATTTTCGGGTTCTCAAACTCATTTTTTTTTTCGGGGCGTCACAGAGTACCCCATTTGACCACTACTTTCTTGCCCTAATCCTCTTGGTTTTATTTCAGCTAATCAGCCCCTAATTAACTCTTAAAGCAACCGAAATATTTGACCTAAAAACAAGAGGAAAAGAAACCAAAAGCAAGAAAATATTTGGTGGTGCCAAGTGTTGAACATCTATGCAACTTTTGACCAAGATTTCTTTGGTCTTTATCTTAGAATTTTGGACTAAAAATCTCTTCATTTCTTGCTTGTGTTGGACGAAATTTTGAGAGGAAAAACAAGAGAGAAAAGTTCATGTTCAACCCCAACTTCATGCTTGAATCTGGAGTTTCAATCCACAAGCTTGCAAAATACTCCATAAAGTTGGTCACTAGGGAAGATTAAGGGCTTGAGTGGAGAGATTTTTGGAGGAAAAGCACCAAGCTTCCATCTTTCTTGAAGGTACAAGGTAACTTTGGCAAGAAACTTTCCTCTACTTCAAATATTTGCCATGTGACAGCCCCACTTTCCCCTAAGGCGAACCAAAGGGGTTAGCGGACTGCCTGCCCAACTCTCGCCAGGACTAACGGTGCAGTTTAGAGCTATCTATTGCGTTCCGGAACTTATAACGCGCGTAAACAAGTCAAACTGGCAAAATAACCCAAAATAAAAAAAAATGAAATCCGGAGTCGGCCATGAATAGTAACCGACCCGTCAGAACCCAACCAAATATCAAGCAAACATTCATATCTTGAAATTTAGCATTTACAAGCCAAAATGGCATATGAAAATTACTCAAAATTAATACATGTACGGTTGCCAAAATAAAAGTGAAAACGGCCCCAATGGCACATTTAGGGTTTCAATTCATAAACTATACAAAAGAGATATTCATCTAGTTCATTCGGCAACCAATTATCAAAAGTCATTCCAAAAGCAGTCAGATTCCTGTAAGGAAAACAAAAGGAACGGGGTGAGCTAATTGCCCAGTGAGAATACTATCACTCAAGCAACCAAGTACATATAAGCATCAAGCTTTTCATTCAATACATTAAAAGTAAGCAAAGGCACACATCACATGTGGTGATAAAAGGATACGGGTGGCTCTCAAGAGCCCTTTTCCCTCGTTTGCATTTCTTGATCGAACTTCATTGACTCTCCGTCAATTCAAAAGTAACCAACCGTAGACTCCACTTGACTTCCATTCCTTCCACCCAACATACCCCTACCGGGCCCGAACTCCAAACACTTGCACTTTGGTATTACTCGAGTAAACCGGAATCGAGAGTCTCTCATACTACAAGATTCCATATAACATTTCCCCAAGGCACATCAATTGGCACGACCAAGCCCTCGCCGGCTCGATTCAATCAACTACCAATGGGGTTGAGCTCAAAGATAACAATTGTAGTCGTTGGATACTCGTCCAAACGACACCAAGCCATGTACTTTCATTTCATGTAACATGTCGTATAACATTCCAATAACATGGTAAACAATAAGTGAGAGTGATAAAGTACGCTCTCACTTCAATCAATTCACATTCAATTCACTTCAAGCAATTCACATTCAAAGCCATATAGTAACACACAAGTGAGTAGTACACTCACCAAGCTTGCAAATGAGGTTTCATGCACTTCCGTCAAAAGAACGTCGTGCACCAACGTCACGCCCTAAAACATGCAAACAAGTACAATGAGACTCGATAACGAGTCATAAACCAATGCCAAATACGACCCCAATAGGGTTCCATAAGCATATACAAGCATTAGAGAAAACCAGAAAATCCGGAAATGGATTTAGCTTTGCCCTGAAAAAAACAGTTTTTGACCTCTTTTTGCGGTAATGGCACCCAAGGCACTACGATTACCGGATGAAGGTGTAAGATACACCGTTTCGAAGCTAAAAGACAGGGCTACAACATTACAGAAGGTCACTCAACCCAGTTTTGAGTGCAACCATGTCAAAAATGCAAGATACTACACCAAAACCGTAAAACAGATTCACAAAACGCATTCTAGCGGAAACATCATAAATCAGGCTATCCAAGTCCAAATCCAGAAATTCCAAAACCATCGGAAAGCTAAGAAACAGGGTTACATTTCATCAGAAGGCCTCAACAACCAATTCCGAAGCAATTCCAACCAAAACAATCAATTACAGGCGCAATTCTTACATTCGGATAAAACCAGGACAGCAAGGGTAATTTCGACTTTTCTCATCCTACACTACTCTGATTGACCTGAAATTTTGTAGGCACCTCTAAAATATCATTCCCTACAACTTTCATGTTTTAAGCCAAGGCCAATTCGGCCTCTAACTAGGAGCTACAAAACCGGGCAGAATGTTCCCAATAAAACCCTAACTTTCTACAATTTCTTCCAAACCAGAAATTGGTTGCAATTATCCACTTTTTCCACCTTCTAGAGTCATTATACATCATTTCCAATCATCATAGATAGCCACACAATCATGTTCATATTAAAACAGAAAAATCCCCAAAAAATATAAAACTTCATCAATTCAACCACAAATCAAGAAATAATCCATAAATTTGCATCTCATACTACCACTAATCATGAATTAAGCATCATTAGAGGGAGGAGGTGGTTCTTCACAACTCACCTTAGAAACAAGAGAGAGAGAGCAATTGGTCCTCTTAGCTTGCCAAATAACTCCACACAACACCTCACTATCACTTCCTTAAGTGTTTCTATGGAGCAAAAACAAAATCTAATGGTTGATTTAGAAGATTGGAGCAAAGATTGAAGCAACTTGGAGAGTTTTCTTTCTTTCTTTCTTGAGAGTAAGAGCCGGCCACTAGAGAAGAGAAAATGGTGAAATTTTGGTTAATTTTGTGATTTATTTGGTCAAATAGAAAAAGGTGAATAGTGGTCTTATGTAAGAACCAATCCTATGGTGACACTTGTCACCTCATTTAATGCTTGCCTAAATTTTGTCTCCCTCATACCAATCCACTTAGCATCCTCTACTTATCTCTTAACACCCGGTAAATTAATTATAGTATCCAAAACTTAACCTAGTTGGCCGAATTTTTCCGAACTTTTCGCACTAGTGGGTCCCACGTCCGGTATACGCTCTTAATTTCTCAAAATCTATTCGATACTAGAAAAATCATCTAAAAACTATATCTGCTCCTTAAAAATATCTAGAAATTTTTCCTACTCACGAAAATGCAAAAAACAAGCCATGAAAAATAATAAAACCTAGAAAATGGAAAATTACGGGTTCTCACATGCCAACTAGTGGTTTAGGGTTTTAATTTTGGTAGCTTCATGAGAAAATTTCATGGTTTGAAGTTGTGATGTGAAAATTTTCAGTTTTTATGGTAATTTTCTGCCCATATATGATGCTTAAATGTTGGTCATGGTTTAGTAGCTTTGCCATGTGCTTTTTCCAGCTTTTATATGCTTCTTGGGCCCAATGATAGAAATTTCTAGTTTGTGATCATGAATTTTAACTTAGGGTTTCCAATTTCCAACATTTGGTGGTGAATTTCAGTTCTGCCCTGTTTTTGGAAGCAACTTGGACTGCAAATTTCTCCATGTATTAGACTGAATCAGCATTTGGACAAAACATAAAAGTTGTAGAGATTTGAGTTAGCTTTCTATCCAGAATATTTCAGCTCAATCAGAGTACTGTAGCTTGTGAAATGACTAAAATACCCTGTTTAACCGACAGCTTTCTATTTTCTTTGAGATTTCAATTTTTGACCCTGAAAATGCAAGAAATGGGTGTCGATGTCTGCATAGGAAATGTAGGTCTATGTCTTAGCTTCGAAATGCCATAAGATTTACCTCAATCTGCTATACCTAGCTGCAGTTATGACCAAAACACCGAAGGATGACAAATCTACCACTTAGACATTCTTCTTTAAAACTAGTTTCCAGCTTTGATTTTGATGGTTGCATTGCTAGAATTGACTTGTATTTGGATGATATTGAGCCTAGTTGAAGAGGTATCTTGTTAAGCTTGCTTATATGTTGAATTTGGACGGAGTTGAGGAAAGAAATGATGTGACAGCCCCGCCTCTCCCTAAGGCGAACCAGAGGGTTCGGCGGGCTGCCTGCCCAGCTCTCGCCGGAACTCAGTCGTTCACTACAATCCTCAAATGAATTACAATATAAATCTCAAAAATACATCACAGTCTCCAATAATTACATGTCACAAATGCAGCGGAAACTAATTCCCCAAGCGGAAATAATTCCCCAAACTATACATAAAATGATTCCAAATCCAAATTGTACAAAATATAGGCCATCCCTTCACGTGAATAAGTACTACAAGTCCTTCCTTCGCCTTGAGCCCTGTGGAGGGGAATAAAATATTTTTGGGGTGAGCTAGAAGCTCAGCGAGTAACCAGTAAAATCATTAAACAAATATATTTCACAATGTTGCATTTCGATCATTTCGATGATGTCATGATTCAGAGATCAAATGTTCGTTTAGTGCTCTCGTGAGCCAGGGAAATCATAGCACTTGAACACCCAACGCTCAAATAGATCATTTAACATTAACATTAACATTAAGAGGGAGCCCCTTCTTGAGCTCCAGATAAACATGAACATAAACAAACGGAGGAGACGTTGGTGTTCAGCACAAGACTCCCCAAGTACTCATTTCAAGCCAAAACATGTCATGAACTCACATGCAAGCACGCATGATATGCAGTCGAGTAAATAATGCAAGAAACATTTCATAAGAAGCTTTAACAATAGTTTGGGGTCACTCACCTCCACGGCTCAGAAATCATCCATCATATAACATTGCCTTGCGCAAATCCAAGTCTTAGATCACAAACTCAATGCAAACAAATCCCTTCAAAGTTCGGACAGCACTTCCCCTGAATTTGTTAACTTTTCCAGCCATCATGGCTTCATTATTTCCTCATTCCAACCCAAAGGTACACACACAACAACAAGTTCATTCAATAGCCATTCAGAAAGCTCCATGTAGTACAAGTACAAGTCAAGTTAGGGAAAAGTCCGGAAATGAAAGTTAAGCTCAAAACCAGAAAAATAGTTTTGACGTCATTTTGCGGTAATGGCACCAAAGGTACTACGATGGTCGGATGAAGGTGTAAGATATACCGTTTCGAAGCTAAGAGATAGGGCTACAATATTACAGAAGGTCACTCAAGCCAGTTTCGAGTGTAACCAGGTCAAAAATGCAAGATACCATACCAGAATCACAAAAATAGATTCACATAACGCATTCTAACGGAAACATCATAAAACAGGCTATCCAAGTCCAAATCCAGAAATTCCAAAACCAGCTAAAAGCTAAGAAACAGGGATAAATTTCATCAGAAGGCCTCAACAACCAATTCGGAAGCAATTCCAGCCAAAACAACCAATTACAGGCACAATTCTTACATTCGGGTAAAACCAGAACAACAATAGTAATTTTGACTTTTCTCATTCTACACTTCTCCGATTGACCTGAAATTTTGTAGGCACCTCTAAAATGTCATTCCCTACCACTTTCATGTTTTAATCCAAGGCCAATTCGGCCTCTATATAGGACCTAAAATTTCGGACAGAATGCTCCCTCAAGAACCCTAGTTTTCTGAAATTTCTTCCAAACCAGAAATTGGTTGCAATTAACCACTTTTTCCACCTCACAGAATCCTTAAACATCATTTCCAATCATCATATATAACCACACAACCATGTTCATATGAAAACAGAAAAATCCCCAATAATTATAAAACTTCATCACTTCAACCACAAATCAAGAAATAATCCATAAAAGTGCATCTTATACCACCACCAATCATGAATTGAACATCATTAGAGGAAGGAGAGGGGTCATTCACAACTCACCTTAGCAATAGAAGAGATAGAGCAACTAGTCACCTTAGCTTTCCAAACAACTCCACAAAACACCTCAAGACCACTTAGCAAAGAGATTTTATGGAATGATTTGGAGTTTTATTGGTTGGATTTGAAGATTGAGCAAGAAATAGAAGGAAGAAATTGAGTGTCACGGCCCCACCTCCCCCTAAGGCGAACCAGAGGGTTCGGCGGGCCGCCTGCCCAGCTCTCGCCGGGACTCAGTCGTTCACTACAGTCCTCAATTAAATACAAGATACAATCTCAAAGATAAATCAAATATTCCAACATTTACATATCAAAAGCGAAGCGTCCACGCTTCCACTGCGCCACTCTGATCCTTGATACCAACTATTATACAGGAGGAAGTCCAAAGCTAGACTATTACACATCCAATCAATCAATTCTAAACGTTCAATACAATCCCAATATGAACGATTACACAAAAGTAAATCCAAGTTCAATCCATCAATCCATACATGAGATAATCCATGATAAACACTACAAGCCCTTCCTTCGCTTTGAGCCCTGTGGAGGGGAATAAAACATTTTGGGGTGAGCTAGAAGCTCAGCGAGTAACCAAGAAATTCAGTTATCAAATCAGTTTCACAATCGTTCATTTCAATAATGTCATGCTTCAACAATCAATGCACTTTCACTTCTCTCATGAGCCAGTGAAATCATGGTACTTAGACGTCCAACGCTCCAAACAATCATTTAACATTGAACATTAACATTGAACATTGAACATTGAACATTGAGCCCATTGGTGCTCTACAGGAACATTAAACGGTGGAGGAGACGTCGAAGTCTAGCACACGAATTCCAAGTACTCATTTGAGCCAAAACATGTCAAGAACTTATATGCCGGCACACAGGATATGCAATGAAAGAAACGATGCAAGAAACATTTTAAAGTAACGTTGCAAGTAGTTTAAGGTCACTCACCTCCACGGCTCATAATCCTTGTTCAATATAGCCAATTCCATCATTCAAGTCCAAGCCTTTCACTTGAAACTTAAGGTAACCAACGCTATTAAAATCGGACAGCATTTCCCCTTAATTCCTTTATTTTCCAACCTACAATCAAACCCAATCACATAGCAATTAACCACAATTGCTCAAAACCAGAAAACAGTTTTGTCGTCCTTTTGCGGTAATGGCACCAAAGGCGCTACGATTGTCGGATGAAGGTGCAAAACCCACCGTTTCGAAGCTAAGAGATAGGGCTACAACAATGTAGAAGGCCACTCAGTCCAAATCCCAGCACAACTAAGTCATATATGCCAAATACCAAACCAGAATCGTAATTGCAGGTTCCCAAATCACACAAAACTGTAATCAGTCCAATTCAGTCTATACAGGTCCAAATGCATTGATTCCAAAGGTATATGATAGCTAAGACATCAAGCTACATTTCATCAGAAGACACCAACATCCAAATCCAAAGCAATTCCAGTCAAAACAGACGATTACAATCACAGTTCGCACATTCTGATCACCCAGAACAGCAACAGTAAAAACGGCATAACTCACTCTACACTACTCCAAATGACCTGAAATTTTGCAGGCACTTCAAACTCATCAATACCTACAACTTTAATGTTTTAAGCAAAGGCCAATTCGGCCTCTATCTATGACCTAAAATTTCGGACAGAATGTAGCTTCAAGAACCCTAATTTTCCAGAATTTCTTCCAAACCCAAAATTGGTTGCAATTGTCCACTTTTTCCACCTTCTAGCTTCATTACATAACATTTCCAATCATCATACAAGGCCACAACATCATGATCACATTAAACCAGAAAATTCACCAATAAATTGTAAACTTCACCATTTCATCCCAAACCAAGAAATAAACCACAATTTCCAACACTATAGCCACCATTAGGCACAATTTAAGCATCATTAGGTGTAAGAGGAAGTGTAAGCACCACTTACCAAGTAAACAAGAAAGAGGAAGTTGTAGAACACCTTAGCTTCTCAAACAAACTTCACCAAAACACTCACTAGCACCAAATGGAAGAATTTGATGGAGTAGAAACAAATTTCAGCACTTGGGTTGGATGATTTGAGCTAGATGTTAGCTAAAATGGTGAAGAGCTCTCTTCCTTTCTTCCTTAAGGTTGGTCGGCCAAAGAAGAGAAAGAAATGGTGATTTTTTGTGGCAAATTTGAGATATTTAATCAACAATTAGTAAGAAAGGTCAAAAGTCAAACAAGTCAAATAAGTGGCAACCTCTCTTAAAGTGACACATGTCACTTCATTAATGCAACTCTATCCTTTTGTCTCTCCAATACAAATATCTTAACACTTTGTAAAATAATATCACGTAATACAAAATTCCAACAAGTGGTTAAAAATATAATGCATTTACCGCACTAGCGGGTCCCACGTCCAAAATACGCTTTTAATTTCTCAAAAACTAACCGATACTAGAAAAATCATTTTAAAACTATTTTTGCTCATAAACTTTATCTGGGGAATTTTTCTAATCAAGAAAATGTAGAAAAGGCGGGCGTTTAACAAATAAACCCTAGAAAATTAAAAAATTTCCGGGTTCTCAAACTCATTTTTTTCGGGGCATCACATTGAGAGCTTTTCTTTCTTTCTTGAGCAAGAACATTCGGCCAAGAAGCTTGCAAAATGAAGCTTATTTTGATCAATTTTTTTGTATTTATTTGGTAAAGGTAAAGGTAAAGTCAAATGGTCAAAGTCCAAGATTAAATTAGATGGTGACACTTGTCACCTTTAGGTTTAAAACTTATCTTTTTGTCTCTCCAATACAAATATCTTAACACTTTGTAAAATAATATCACTTAATACAAAATTCCAACAAGTTGTCAAAAATATAATGCATTTACCGCACTAGCGGGTCCCACGTCCAAAATACGCTCTTAATTTCTCAAAAACTAACCGATACTAGAAAAATCATTTTAAAACTATCTTTGCTCATAAACTTTATCTGGGGAATTTTTCTAATAAAGAAAATGTAGAAAATGAGGGCGATTAAATAAAATAAACCCTTGAAAATTAGAAAATTTCCGGGTTCTCACACTCATACTTTTCGGGGCGTCACAAATGAAGCCCTGCGTAGCTGGAAAATAGCTAAATACAAAGGGCATGCTGCCCAAATTTTCACTCGAGGGTTTGGCGTATGTACTCGCGACTTGAGCGAAGATTTGAGGTCGAATTGAATTTGGATCATCTAAGGTATTCGAGTTTTCTTTAGTAGAGGTATATAAGCTGAAATTTTGCCGGAACTCGTGCCCTTGAAGGAAATGAAAGTAGTGACCCTTGAAAATACCATTTTCTCGATCTTTTATACCAAGTGCGACTTCAAAAGTATAAACCACTTCTTTATCGAAACTAAACGAGCAAGCATGAATTTTCTAGAGTTTGATAAGTAATTTGAATACTACTTAAACAAGTTTTGTTTACTTGATTTTCTTGAAGCGAAATTCCTATATTTCGAACCCTAGTTGATTTTAAACTCTTGAATAATATTTTATCACAGATTTGGACTCCATCCAAAGAGTTGCACCTGAGCGTGACCTTGAAAAGCACTAGACCTTTGGTGAGTGCTTCCAAGTGCATGTTTTTCCTTGATATTTGCTCTTACATGTTTTACCAATATGCTCGGATAATATTTGCTTAGTTTGGTCCGGCAAGGGTGTACTTTATCGCACTTGCCCTAATGTGATATATACTTGTTCATTTGTTGCAATTAACTTGATATACTTGTGCTTGTAAGTGCTGAGCGGCCGTATGTGTGACAACCCCACCTTTTCCTAGGGCATACCCTAAAAGTTAGCGGACTGCCTGCCTGGCTCTCGCCAGGACTCACTTACTCACATTAATTTTAAAGATAGCATTTGATAAACTCTCATTAATCTTACATTAACTTCAGAGATAACATTGTGGTATACTAAAACCACATGCTCAAATCGTTTACAATACCAAGTTCAATACAAAAGTTTCAACCATAATATGAAACTAAAGGATTTACAATCGCAAAAGTCTTCACGTTAACTTCCTAAGATCCCTTGTTCGTTCCCCGACCTCCAACTCCTGTAAGGAAAACAAATCTAAAGGGTTGAGCTAGTGCTCAGTGAGGTTTGCCGAGCAAGTAATATTTAATAAACACTTAAATCAGTACAATTAACCAAGTAGTGCACATTTCACTGTACAATCACTTTCATTAAGCAATTGAGGAAACATTTCACTGAACAATCACTTTTAAAAGGATACGGTGCTCGCATTAGAGCCACTTCAATGCACTACACACTCCACCGAATTCCTTCTTATAACCTCCAAAACAATAAACACTTCCCTCACTTAGATGGCCATGTCAATATCAGTGATCTGCTACTCCGTGGTAATACTCGAGTATATACCGAAACACTTACCCAAAACTACTGTCCTACCCGACCAAGCCCTTTGCTGGCTCAAATAGTCCGTTGAACAGAGGGTTTTGGGGTCCAGTTCAGCCAATGTGATAAAGTACACATACGGCTTACAGTCATGCGCACTTACAATATCACTTGATCAATTATCAACCTTTAAACTCAACTAAGTCGAGTGCGATAAAATACACTCCTGACTTAGAAGGCGAGAGACAATTGAGATACACTTTGCAATGAATCACTTAGCAATATTTCATAATAAGTATATTTGTCACATAATTTCACTCAAGTACACATAAACAGTTAAACACATAAATTCGGAAACACTCACCAAATTCCAATTAGGTCACTCTTGAGCCTTGGGTTTGTTTTCTGGCTCACAGCTACTTCCTGAAGTAAATGTATAATTCTAAAGTAAATATACAATTTGTAGATGTTCACTTATTATTTATTATCCTATTATTTAAATTATTAGAATTAGGTTTGACTTTAAAATATAATATATAATATATTCAATATTTATTCTACCTCATTGTTTAAACTATTAAAATCAATTTTGACCTTAAAATACAAATATAACATACTCAGTATTTATTCATCATTTTATTTTAATACTTATTGATTTTTATCATTTGTTACCTTATACGTTAAACGTATTAAAGTCATGTTTCAGTTTAGAACAAGATATAACATATTCAACATTTATTGATCATTTTAACCAAGAGATATATGTATTTCCAAGGTTATAATTTTTTTTAAAGTAAGATTACACCATTCCCTACTTTGTATTCTAAGGTGAAAGTAAATAAATTTTTCATCCTTTCCATTTTAATTCCAAACCAAATTCTAAGCTACCTATGATTTAAGTTTTGTATTCACTCATTTGTTTTTAGTTTTACATTTCTTATATGCTTATGAACGTAGTTTTGTAACCAGGTGGCTAGAATGCAAGATTTTATAAAAGTTCATTTTTCCTTTCATCCGCTCCCATAACAGGATTTCGGCTCGAATGTTCCTAAACCTATAATAAACTCCATCTCTTAATCGCTTAAACTTTAGTCGCCTAATATACATTCCATTCAAGGTATAATTTCAGCATGTTGGTCGGCTACATAATATCCAAAATCTGTTATCTACAATTACAACCCTTAACTAGGCTTTCTAGCAATGTATCAATTCAATATTCAGTACGTTTCCCTTAATCTTTCCTTTCACTCTCATGTCCCAGCTAAGCAGATAGTTACTAAGCAATCCATGCTCACCATTTTCATTTAAGCTCCAACATGTATGTTAGAGTTAATAGGTTAGAAGGTGTTTAAGTTTTAAAGTTAAGACTCTGCAATCAAATTCCATAGAGAAAGCTGGAGCATCCATCATTCTCCTTCAGTCAGTGTTAACAGGATCGTTTAACTGTTTCCTGCAAAAATTCATTCCAAAAGTAACAACTCTATTCTAGGTTCCCAGATAGCATTAACGTTTGAACATATAACCTGAACTCTTGGATGAAAGGCTCCATATTCTCAGTTGGTAGACTATATATATCCAGTTCTCCCTCTCGAATGAAGTTGACAGAACTTCATCAGGTTTCTGTCAATAGCTCAGCTTAAAAATTTAGCTCTTTTATACATTTCTATGGTTAACTTTCTTTTAGCACTTAGACTAGGCATAATTCATACGTTCCTCACTATAGCTTCCATTTTTTTTCGGGACAGCAAGCTGGTCTATCAGTACTTAGCTCTCGGCTTAATATCAGAATTTCTTCCAGCAGCTATCAGTTCTAAACAACCTACCCTGCAACAAAACTTAGTTTTCATTGGCCAGAATCCAGTACACAACATGCATATTCAAATATACCAAATGATCCAGAAGTTATACACAAATTCTTCCATCGTTCATGGACTAAAATAAGAACATTAGTTTTCAGTTCCTTCCAAATCTGTCCAACAGCTTTATCTCCCTCAAACAAAATTTCATCGTAGCTAACAACTTATTTTCTTTGCTAACTCACATGCAGTTCATAAGTTATTCCAGTTGTACTAAACAAACAGAAAATTAGTGCAGGTTCTTACCTCTTGCCTTAAGTGATAGGAGTTCAGATGTAATCAGTTCCTTTCCAGCTTAATTCCCTTCAAACCTTCATTCTTTGATGGCGATTCACTCTCCTCTCCCAGACGTGCTCTCGGTACTGATTTGAAAGAAAAGGCTTGAAGCTTTTCTCCTCTACTCAGCTACCGCCTAAATATTGCAACATCTGATTTCCCTTAGTTTTTCTCTCGGTCACCGCTTGGACTCAACAGATAATTTCTCTTTATTGTCTCTCTTTCGGTCACTACTTATTCAGCAATTTGGTGATGCATTCCTCCCTGGCAGCTGTCTCAACTCACCGCCCAATCTCGGTTAATATCTACACTTCACCGCTTAGACTAGTAGATGGTTGTTGGCTTCTATTCGGTTCCTATCAATTAAAGTTTTATTCCTCTCTCGGTTTCTTTCTTTTGCTTTCTACAATCTGATGCTAAATGATTCTACCGAATTATCCTTTTGTTGCATTTGATGTCTAGCTAAATGATTAATTCGGTTGCATGGTTATTTATTCAAGTATTGATGTTATAATGGTCTTTTAACATTAAAGTATTTATTTGCTAAGGAGTTGGAATCTTATCATCTTCAAATATTGCCTCAAACTTTAGTTTATTCCAATTTACAAGAAATTAATTAGACATTTAATTTAATCAATTGTATGATATATGCAATACTTTTGATATATTTATTTGATTACTAAAATTTTCTACACATTTCTATTATTTTGCTTATTGTTTTATTTTTGTATTACTTTTGTATTATTATATATATTTTTCCTAAATTTTAATGTTTATAGGAACTCAATTATGTATTTAGTTCAACCATTCATTTGTTACATATAATATTTCTAATAAAAAATTAAATGTAATGAAATAATTCGAAATATACACATAAATTTACGAGTTCTCACAGTATGTATCACACTCAATCCGAGTGGGAGGTGCCTCTCATTCCCACTCCGTACTTTTCTCGTGATTAAGTCGATTGGAGACGTTATCTCATCGACTATACTCACTCCTTGGGGACCCAAACCCCATTGGCTAGTTAATCGAGTCGAGCTGGCAAGGGTTTGGTCGATTAGATAACGAACCATGGGTATGTTGTTTTTGTGATAGCCCCACTTTCCCCTAAGGCGAACCAAAGAGGTTAGCGGACTGCCTGCCCAGCTCTCGCCAGGACTAACGGTGCAGTATAGAGCGATCTTTCACGTTCCGGAACTTATAACGCACGCAAATAAGGCAAAAGGGCAAAATAACCCAAAATAAAAGAAAATGAAATCCGGAGTCGGCCATGAATAGTAACCGACTCGTCCGAACCCCACCAAACATCGAATTACATATACCCCATAACATTTAGCCTTTACAAACCAAAATGACATTTAAAAGTGATACAAAAGTCACTACATATATGGTTTGCCAAAACAAAAGTGAAAACGGCCCTAATGATACATTTAGGGTCCCATTTTATATACAATACAAAAGAGTCATTCATCTAGTTCATTTGGCAACCATTTATCAAAATTCATTCCAAAAGAGTCATATTCCTGTAAGGAAAACAAAAGGAACGGGGTGAGCTAATTGCCCAGTGAGAATACAACTCAAGCAACCAAGTTCATGGATACATCAAGCTTAACAGTCCAATTTACCAAAATAAATAAAGCCACACATTAATAATGAGGATAAAAGGATACGGGTGGCTCTCAAGAGCCCTTTTCCTCGTTTGAATTCTTGATCAGGTCTCATTGACTCTCCGTCAATGTCTGAAAGGTAACCAACCGTAGACTCCTCTTAACTTCCATTCCCTTCCTCCTAACATTCCTCAACCGGGCCCGAAATCCAAACACTTGCATTGTGGTATTACTCGAGTAAACCGGAATCAAGAGTCTCTCATACTACAAGAGATTCCCTATGATGTTGCCCCAAGGCACATTAATTGGCACGACCAAGCCCTCGCCGGCTCGATTCAATCAATAACCAATGGGGTTGAGCTCATGGATAATATTTGAAGTCATGTATTTCATTTCATATAACATTTCATATAACTTTCCAATAACATGCGGAACAATATGTGAAAGTGATAAAGTACACTCTCACCTGGATCAATCAACATTCAACATCTCAAGTACAAAGATCAAAGCCATGTAATAGCACATAAGTGAGTAGTACACTCACCAAGCTAGCACAATGTGGTTTCAAACACTTTAGTCAAAAGAACGTTGTGCACCACCGTCACGCCCTAAAAACATGCAAACAAATACAATGAGACTCGATAACGAGTCATAAACCAAGGCCAAACATGACCGCAATAAGGTTCCATAAACATGTACAAACAATAGAGGAAACCAGAAATTAAGAAAGGGCTTTAACTAAGGCCTTGATATGAAAACCGGATTTGACCTCAGAATGCGGTAATGGCACAACTCTCACTACAATTATCGGATGGGGGTGTAAGACCCACCATTTCGAAGCCAAGAAACAGAACTACAACAATGTAGAAGGTCACTCAATCCAGTTCCTAACACAACTAGGTCAAATATACGAAATACTATACCAGAATTCCCAAAACAGGTTTGCAAAACGCAGAAAACTGTAATACGTCAATATCAGCCTACACAGGTCCAAATGCCGAAATTCCAAAGGCATAAGTTAGCTAAGACATCCAGCTACATTTCCTCAGAAGACACCAACTTCAAAATCCAAACCAATTCCAGTCAAAACAGGTAATTACTATCGCAGTTCAGACATTCTGTGCACCAAAAACAGCAACAGTAGAAACGGCATAACTCACTCTACACTAGTCCAATTGCCCTGAAATTTTGTAGGCACACTAAACTCATCAATACCTACAACTTTCATGTTTTGAGAAAAGTCCAAATCGGCCTCTAGCTATGACCTAAATTTTCGGACAGAATAGGGGTTCAAGAACCCTAACTTTTCACATTTCATTCCAATTCCAAAATTGGTTGCATTTAACAACAATTCACACCCACTAGAGTCCAAGCCCCTTATTACCAACCATCAAAAACAACCATACCATCAAAATCATATGAAACCAGAAAATTCATCATAAAATGGAAAACTTCACTAAATCAAGCCAAACCAAGAAATAAATCATATATTCCAACACTCAAGCCACTTCTAAGCCAAACATAAGCATCATTAGATGGAGTAGGGTGTTCAAGCATCACTTACCAAGCAATCAAGAGAGATAGGGAGTGTGGACACCTTAGCTCTTCAAATCAACTTCACTAATACACTCAAGAGCACCAAAGGAAGGAATTTCATGGAGTGGATTCTAGTTTAAGGACTTGAGTTGGGTGATTTGAGCTTGTTGGAAGCTTAAACTTGGAAGAGTTTTTCTTTCTTCTTTGATGAGAGGTTCGGCCAACACAAGGGAAGAAAATGGTGAATTTTGTGAATTTTTGGAGATATTTAACCAATTTTGGTCAAAGGTCAAAATAGTGAATAGTAACTCTTAAAGTCAAACCAATGGAAAATTGACACTTGGCACTCTAATAAATGCATTCCTATCCTTTCTTTTCTCTCTCACATCAATCAAATCTCACTCTCTACTTATCTCGTAACATCCGATAAATTTTCCACAGTATCCGAAACATAACCGTATTGGCCGAATTTTCCCGAACTTTTCGCACTCGTGGGTCCCACGTCCAATATATATTCTTAATTTTTCTAAAAACTATCCAATACGAGAAAACTCATCTTAAAACTATAATTACTCATAAAATTCACCAGGAAAATATTCCTAAGCCAGAAAATGCAGAAAACATGCAATTAAGGGGAAATAAACCCTAGGAAAAAATATTAGGGTTTTACGGGTTCTCACAGTTTTGTCGAGTGGAGTGATACCTCCTCGACTAATTAGTATGCTCGAGTATTACTACAAGTGTTTATTTTGGTGTTCGGGTCCGGTAAGGGGGTTGAATGGTGGACGGATTGGCGTTAAGCGGAGCGCTACTGGACTGGTTACTTTACTTGAAAGTTGACGGAGAGTCAACTACTATTTGATCAAGCTATGACGGAGCTATTTTGATATAACGGTTGTATCCTTTCACTTGACATGTTAAGTATCCAGTGTTTGGCTTTACGAAGCGTTATTACTTATTTTCTTGACTTCATATACTCGCTATTTTAATACTTGTGATTTTAAATCATGGTCAACTTGCTATTTAGGTCTGCATGAAGTTCTGGAACCTCACTGAGCTTTAACTCATTCTATGAGATTTGTTTTCCTTACAGGGGATACGAGCAAGGGCGTGGGGACTGATACAGGCTAGCAAAGTCTAGTTTTTTGAATTTTTGCGATTGTACTCGTGCTAGTGCTCGACTAGGGTTGAATGTATTTGGATTTTAAAACTTTTGATATATTTGGGCATGTATGAGCCGTGGAGCTGAATTTAAGCATCAATGTATATTTTAAGTTTGGGAATTGTGTTTCGCTTATTTTTCATGGTTGTAAGTTATTTTCTTGGAGTACGTGAGCGTGTCCTGACAAGAGTTGGGCAGGCGGTCCGCTAAACCTTGGGGTACGCCCTAAGGGAAGGTGGGGTCGTCACACCACATGCCTCTCTTCCGTGCAATTTATAGCAGCAAAAATATCAGCAATTCCTTCTAACCATCCCTCTGCCATTTCCGGATAGAACTCTCCAGAGAATTTAGGTGGGAAAAACCTCTGGAAGTGCTCTAGAGCTTTATCCTCCCCACCCTCAGGGTTTACGATTTGGTTTACAGTTCCATGACTTGGTTGGTTAGCTAAACGTTCCAGAATGTCTGTCATTCAGTTAATGGCAGTAGCCACTTGTTCCCCAACCTCACCTCTAGATCCAGGATTGTGGTCGGTGCCCAACTCTCGGTCGCCTTCCACGTTATGAGATTGTCTAGCTCCTCGCCTTCGACCTCTTCTACCTTCCATCGGTCTTATAGAGGGCGAACGTTTCAAAATAATAATAAAGATAAAGTATTAGCAAGTCAAACTCTAAAGATAATCGAAATACTTTATATTCATGTTAGAAAAGCGTACGAATACATCAGATGAGCATGCTTCTACAAAAGAGATATGAAAGTCACAACCAAAAGTAAACATGGAAATAGCAATCAAAACAGTTACGATAGCATGCATTTACAGGAATGAGAACCATTCTAACGGTTTTTCTCACAAAAGAAGGGTACATAAAAGCACTACTTCTAACCCTACTAGTCTAATCCGCCTCAAATTCGGAAGTCTCTAAAGATTCAGAACTGGCAGTCTCCTTATCCTGGGGTAGATCCGCTTCAGCCACAGCTGCAGCCCTAGGAGACTTGGTCATAGGATCTCCTCCCATATCCTCATCACTATGAGGTCCAAGCGCAGGGTCCACCTCCTCTCGACTAGTCTTGAGTACTCCTCCAATCAACTCCTCGCACTCAGCTACAATGCCACTGGCTCGATCACGAGCAACCCTCACCACTCTAGTCAATCTCTCAGTGGTCGCGCGAACCTCAGCCTCGAGCTCGCGAATCCTAGCTGTTTGAGCCTCCTCCACAGCCAAACATCTATCAACCTCCTCTCGTAACTCCCTATTGATCCTAGCCAGATGTCTCCTCTCATGGTAGAGTGATAGGACCACATGGTCAGGGTAGGTATGAGTCCTCCAACAATCGCACTGGTGCCTAACTCGAGTCATGGGGTTATAGGCCACACAAGGACCCCCTGGTCCCATGCTATAGCCAATCACTGGACGACGAATTCTAGGATGCTCACCATCACCCTGTCAACCCATAACCTACAAGAATAAACTAGATTAGATACTTAAATATTCTAAATCTCAGACACACTTAGTCCCTCTTGCCTAACACTTCGTTTTATCCTAATAAAATTCACAAATATCTTAATAACTCTAACTCTGCCTAGACCATTCAAACCTAGACTCTAATACCACCTGTGACAGCCCCACCTTCCCCTAGGGCAAACCAAAGGGTTCAACAAGTTACCTGCCCAACTCGCATTAGGACTCACTCATACCATCAAATAAAATACTTCCAAAGTACTTAAAATAATAATTCCACAACTTATAATATAACTAAGTTCAACTTACAACCCAACTAACGAAATACGATCCAACGTACTTAAGATACAATCAAAGTTCATCTTACAAGCTTCCAAAATATCAAATTTAAAGTTTAACAACCCAAAACAAGCTACAAAAGAAACAGGGCCACACCCTAACTGCCAGCGGTTTCACTCGAGTTCTCAATTCCTGTTAAGAAAAATAATTTGGAAAGAATGAGCTAACGCCCAACGAGTTCCCAAGAAGGCATACAGTCACATAGAACAGTTCAAATTCACAATTTAAAGCGAGTAAATAAAGTGATTAACAACATCAAAGGGTAGGATACGGGTGGCTCTCAGGAACCAATGTCAACGAATGTTGATCTTATTTCACGTAGTCGACACTCCGTCGACTTTCAAGTATTATCACTATGTAGAACTCCACTTACTTCATTCTCCTTCCAACGACTCCCCCCTACAGGGTCCGAAATCCAAAACACTTAAAATGGGTATTGTTCGAGCATACCATAGTTTTCACTTCAAAAGGGACAAGTGTAAACGCCAAGTCCAGTGAATAGGAAACACTCTCCTATCGCTCATCAAATCTCCTCGACCAAGTCCCATGACTGGCTCGAATCGACAGACTTACCTATAGACTTAGGAATTGCCAAGAATTAACATGGATAATCAATCGCTGATCGTCGATAGGATGACAACCCAAGCGACATCACAACACTTCAACAATTTAGAACACTATTCATCTCAGCCATAACATCAAGTTCACATCTATATCACATTTGCAAATTCAAGACAGATAACATGCATGGAAACTCACCAATAAATCAAAGTTCAGAATCCGAGTTAGGATCGATATCACAGGTTTCAATCACTCCTATAAACACGTAAAAAGAGACAATAAGTTTCGCCCCAACAATTCGCGAAACTAAACCAAATTCACTTGAACTCGACACGTAAGCTCGAGTTATGAAAGCAATATGTATCTAGAATAGTTTTCTCCAAAATTCGACGCGTGAAAACACAAAATCAAGGGCAAAACAGTCTCAAATTCACCATTGCTGCCCGGATTGTTTTTAGCCCAAAAATAGTGAAATAAAGTGACTTTTAACTATTAAAGTTCCTAACTTTCAACTCCAATGCAACATATAAACATAGTTTAACCTAATACCAAGTCACTTAAATGCAATTTAGTCAAAAAGAAGACGAAAATGAAGGTGAAAAATTAACCCTCTTCATTCGGCTAGCCCATCCAAAAATTCCTCAAGAATTTCACCAATAAAACAACAATTTAGCCAACAAAAACTCACTCAAATCCATATGGGTTTCATCAATCATTAGCCCTTGGTTATCAATGGAAAAATTTTCAAGTAAATCCAACCCACAAATCAAAAGCTATGCTAGTATTTTAACCACTAGAACATCTAGTAGTATAACTTCAAGAAATTTACTAAATCTACCATAGATCTTACTTAAATCAAGTGAATCTAGCATTTTCATGGCTAGAAATTAAAGATTAAGGGTGCTTTTTGGTTCTTACCTCAAGATCTAACTAGATCTAGTGTGATTCAACCTCAAAACTTCCTTCCAAGATTCACCCCTTCAAGTTTCCTCAAGAAAGGTCAGATCTTCTAGGTTGCTTGGTGATTTCTTTCACAAATCCACAAGGAGCAAGATGGATGGTGTCCCTTCTCTTTTGGTTGCTCTCTCTCTCTCTCTCTCTCTCTCTCTCTCTCGGCTTTCTCTCTCTCCCTTGGTCCTCTCTGTGAGAACCCTCACTTTAGACCATAATTTTCCTTAACTACATGCATTATTCTAAGATCTAGACCACTTATTATATGCCAATGTATTATATTCCCTAGGTGTTACAACATTTCCCATGCATTACATTTCATTTCCTTTTACTTGAAGTAAAACATTTTCTTGAGTTGGATTTAAATAATTCACCACTTACACTTTGCCAAGTAGTAATTATATGTGGTAGGGACTTTATATGAGAGATTAGAGGTGTTAAATAGGTATTGGTACATTTGGAAGGGTTGAAATATCATTAGTCAAAAGATTAAGAGAAGTTATGGCTAAGAAGTGGGCTATGTGGCAAAACCCTAGCCAAGTATTTTGTTTGACCAAAGGTTAGAAGACAATTTAAGCTAAGCTTGGCCATTTTTTTCTTATAGTGGCCGAATTTCGTGAAGCTTAGAGAGGAAGAGAGAAACTCCATTTTTTCTTGCTTTATAACCCTAGTAAATCAAGAGCAAAAATCAAAAGAGAAAGATCTTGAGTTAGTTGAGAAACTTCCCTTCAATCCTAGTGGTTGTTCCAAACTTGAAGCTTCCATCTTGGTGGATTATTTGGTGACTTAAGCAACTTGTAAGAGAGGTAAATGACCTTTAAATTTGGGTGTTATGATGTTATATCATGTACTTTAAGTTTTAATGGTAAAATACAAGTTGTTTTGGTTGAGATTTGGGGTTAATCTCTTGAATTAAACAAGTAGTAGTTAAACTTGTTGGTATGCCTACCATGTGTTTGATGAAATAGTTAACCTTTGTTCATGTTTGTTTATGAGATATTAACATGTTTTAAACCTCTTTTGAGTTAGATCTACCACTTGATATGTTGTTTTAAGGGAAACCATGAGAGGGTGAAGGTTGAGTGAATATGAGAAAGTGTGGACTGTTTTCTTTGCCATGGCTGACCGGTTCTTGAAGGAAGGGTTTCTCCTTGATTTTGTGATTTTATTGTACCCTAATCAAGCCTAATAAACATGGCTAGACATTGATTAAACTCATGGGTGAGTTGAAATGAAATTTGAGCAAGTAAAGTGGTGGTTTGGTCTATAGTGGACTGGTTTGGTTTCCCTTGATGGCTAGGCTGCTATAGTTATTCTCAATTATTTTTATGTGTTACTTTTTGAACTCCAAAGGTCCTAGGTGACTTGAATCTCTATACATGAACATTTGAGGACTGATTTGGGTGAATTTGAACATAAACAAATGAAGGTAGCACCAAGAACTCATGTAGTTTTGCTTGAGGTTAGGGCAGATCCAGGGTTGGAAAATCAGCCAACTTGTCCAAGCTACTGGTACTGCTAGGAGATGAACTAGAGTATGTAATTGGTACCGTTGGAAAGCCTTTCGAGTCTAGTTTCCAACGCCGCTGATGGTACCTAATTCTGACCTTCCTACAGTGAGATATGACCATTTTCCCAAAACTGCATGGGCGCGACTGTTTTACCCGCGAAGAACATTTTTAACTTGAATGAAACTTTTCTTTTGGCCAACTTTCTTGCACTTATTAAACTTGTTTTCTCATGAAATTTTACTGCATTTTAGGCTAATTTTACATGATGAATTGTTTGGCTTTAACCACTCACTTGGTCTCTTAATGAGCCTACATTTGAGTGGAAAATGAACCTCGAATGTTAACGATTTCACTCGTTGTCCTAGGATTGGGAAACGAAGGTGATCGTAACCAAGACACTTGACGTTTGACTACTACTTTGCTTGACAGGTGAGTGTTCCACTACCTGCTACCCTGTTATGTGAAATAACTGAATATCTGAAATACTTGATTTATGGCTATTGGAGCCAAATACTGTTTTGATAAAATGGAGGCGAGCGTGTACTTAATCGCACTCGACTTCCCTTGTTTTCTACTGAAGCTCTATATACTGTTATTATGAGATGTGATATCTCTATGTATGACTGTGTTTGAGTTGTTTGGGTGATATCCCATCAGCTACTGCTACTGTTTGGGTACCCAACCTCATAGGTGAATCGGTCATATCGAGCCTGCAAGGGCTTGGTCGAGAAGGCCGATAAACCTTGGGGACTGTTTACCGAACACTGGAAATCGGTATACTCGAGCATTACCAAACTACTGTTTGTGGCGTGCTGGCCCGGTAGGGGGTTGATTGGTGGACGGAAATTAGTGAAAGCGGTGTTCTACGGACTTGCATTCTATGAATACAAACGTTGACAGAGGGTCAACGGATCCAGTTATGATCAAGCTCCAGCGGTTATTGGCTTTTGAAAGCCACCAGTATTCTTGAATTGAACTGTGATTAAACTACTATCTTACTGTACAGTGTTTATTTAATTATTTTGCGACCTTATTTGGCTATGTGTTTACTTTTTTTACTTGGAACCTCACTGGGCGTTAGCTCACCCCACTCCCTTTGTTTTCCTTAACAGATCGGGGATGGATTTGATCAAGAGCTTCCTTAGCTTTACATTGTTTTGGACTTGTATTTGAGATTGTAACCTTTTGCTTAAGTAGACCTTACTTTTGACTCCTGTAAGCTTAAACCTATAAGTTCGACTCATGTTATGTAAGTTTATGTATGGAGTGGTAAGTTGACATTTGGCTATATGTATACTAAGCTTTTGGATTGTTGGTGAAGTGATTATGTTTCATTTAGGGTTACACTCCTTTACATGAAAGATATTTCATCCACTTCATTTGATTTATTAGTACTTTGATCAACTGAACCCCGGTGAGAGTTGGACAGGCAGTCCGCTAATACCCTAGGGTTCGCCTTAAGGAGAGGTGGGGTTGTCACAGTTGGTATCAGAGCCTAGGTTTGAATTGGCCTAGGCGAACTAGGAATTTTGACTTGAGAATTAGATTTGAATATTGCCCTTAAGAGTACTTAAGTTTTATCTACACTTTGTGTAGGATGGAAGGATCGAGTGGCCCGAGCAATAGGCCGGCTGGCGAGACATCTCGTGGGGATTGACCAATGATTAAGTATCAAATCAGGCCCGGGGGAGCTAGAGTCTATTGGATCCCATCAAATCGCTACAGGCGTTGTGAATGCTGCCATACTTATACTTACCCTAATGAAGTAGTGTTGGCCATAGTGAAGGAACGAAATGTGCTCGCGAGGGACAATTCGAGGCTTGAAGCTTGGTGAATCAACTGAAGGAAACTGTTAAAACACAAGTCGATCGGATTAAGGAACTTGAGTACGATGTGGTTGAAGGCCAAGAAAGGGTAGATGACCTCTGTGCACAACTTGGAGAAACGTAGGAGCGCATGGTTAAGAGGGCCAAGAAAGTGAGGGTTAGAGCTAAATCGATTTTGAACATTTGTGATGACTTACTTGGGGATGAGAGCGATGAGGCTTCTTACATAGGAGGCGAGGTCGGAGATGAACCCGCCCAGTCTGGTGGGTCAACTAGTCCTACGGCGGACTAAGCCTTTACTCCTAGGCTACTACATTGGATGATTTTGACTACCGTACATAGAAAGGATAGGGGATGTGATGACTTGGTGGTTGTACAGCTTTCTTTTGACTACTTACACTAGGTTTTTGCTGGATATGACTATATGACTGTAGATGTACTTCTGAGGCTCGTACTTGCAACTTTGATCTTGTTATCTTGTAAACAACTGCTATGAACTTTTGAATGTACAATGTTTTGACTATGACTATGACTTGACTTTATTTTGGCATGGCATTTAATTACTTTGCATTTTACTCGTTTATCGTGACTCCAATTTCACTTTTTTTAGCTTTTGGAAATGAATAAGTACCTGTTATTTATCAACGCATACTTACCCGTTAGTTATTATATTTGGGCCATAGACCAGTGAGTAAGAATGGAAACTAGACGACAACGTGGTCGAGGCCGTGGGCGAGAATCCAGGCAAGTCCAGGACCAAGGAGAGGAACAAGGTTCTGTAGCAAACCAGAACCAGGGACCTCGAGGTAAAGGAGGGGACCAGGTAGCTACGGCTATCAATCGAATGACTGATTTACTGGCCCGCTTAGTTGACCAGCAGGGTCAAGTGCCTGGCAACCAACAAAGGGACCCTGAAGTAGGTGAGGATAGGGCCCTGGAGCGGTTCCAAAAGTTTGCTCCTCCAAAATTTCTTGGAGGACCTGAGCCCGAAGTTGACGAGAATTGGATCGAGCGAATGGAGGATATATTCGCCGCGTTACATTACATTGAAGAGAGGCAAGTTCCTGGTTGAAAGGCGTTATATTCGCCATTTTCCAGTTGAAAGGCGTAGCCCGTTCCTGGTGGGACGTAGTACTGGCAAAGTGGGATAGGGAGCAAACTCCCTGTACTAAGTTTGGAAGAGGTGCGGGTGGAGCTCGAACTGCTGGGAAACCGAGAGGAGGAGCTCCATCTAGAGGAGCTCAAAGTGGAAGGGGACAGGGAAAACAGAGGACTATCTCCCAAGGAGTCCCTGCACCCACTACTCGTGCAAGTTATGGATATTGTGGTAAGCCAAACCACACCGAGGATAATTGCTGGCGAAAAACGAGAAAGTGCCTCCGTTGTGGGAGTTCTGAACACCAGATTGCCATTTGTCCTGTTAAAAACCGTGACGGGAATGAGGGTGCACAGCCGGAGAAGTCAAACCTTAAGCAACCAACCGCTAGTAGAAGCAGACCAAAATCCTCTGCTAGGGTTTTTGCCTTGGACTATCAGCGAGCCCCTGAGTCCTCCGGAGTAGTAGAAGGTACGATTCCTGTATTTCACCGCTTAGCTAAGCTTTTGATTGACCCTGGGGCAACCCATTTTTTTGTGAATCCTGTCTTTATGTGTGGTATTGATGTAAGCCCTGTTAAATTACCTTACGACTTGAAAATTAAAACACCTACAGGAGATCAAAGCCTAATTACTAATATGGTTTATAGAAACTGTGAGATTTGGGTAGGAGAACGGAAATTGGTGGGAGACTTGATAAGTTTAGATCTTAAGGGGTTCGACGTGATTATAGGCATGGATTGGTTGGCCCGTTATAATGCACAATTGAACTGTAAAACTAAGGTGGTGGAATTCTCGATACCCGGTGAAGCAACTCTTAAGTTGGATGTGAGAGGTAGGTTAGTCTCGTCTGCACTTATTTTGAGAATCCGAACTAGAAAGTTATTCAGTAAAGGGGCGCAAGGCTACTTAGCCTTCTTAATTAATACTCCTGGAGATAAGGTGAAACTGGAAGATGTGTTAGTAGTGAACAAATTTCCCGATGTCTTCCCCGACGAGTTGAAGTCAATGCCACCAGAGAGGGAAATATAATTTAAGATTGATTTGGTGCCTGGAACCACTCCAATTTCAAAAACACCATACCGAATGGCCCCAACTGAACTTAACGAATTAAAACTGCAGCTACAGGATTTGTTAGAGCTAGAGTTTATTCAAAAAAGTGAGTCGCCTTAGGGAGCGCCTGTTTTATTCGTTAAAAATAAGGACGGTAGTTTGAGATTGTGTATTGACTATCGTGGCTTAAATGATGTTACGGTGAAAAATAAGTATCCTTTGCCACACATTGACAAGTTGTTTGACCAACTGCAAGGAGCAGTAGTTTTCTCTAAGTTGGACTTGAGACAAGGTTATTACCAGTTACGAATTAGGCAAGAGGATATACCGAAAACTACCTTTAATTCCAGATATGGTCATTTTGAATTCGCAGTGATGCCTTTTGGTTTAACGAATGCTCGTGCCACATTTATGGATTTGATGCATCGAGTCTTTAAACCCTATTTGGATCAATTTGTTGTAGTGTTTATCGATGATATTTTGGTGTATTCTAAGACTCGAGAGGATCACGAACGGTATTTGAGGATAGTTTTACAAACTTTAAGGGAACATCAGTTATATGCCAAGTTTAGCAAGTGTGAATTTTGGTTGGAGCAAATTTCTTTTCTAGGGCACATAATATCTAAAGATGGCATTTCTGTGGATCCAGTGAAAGTAAAGGCCGTATCTGAGTGGAAACGACCGGAAACCCCAACTGAGGTTCGTAGCTTCCTAGGGTTAGTTGGGTATTACCGCCGCTTCATCAAAGATTTCTCCAAGTTAGCCGGTCATTTAACCGACCTGACCAAAAAGCATGGTCAATTTGTCTGGGACTCTAAGTGTGAAGCTAGTTTTCGGGAATTGAAGAAACGGTTAACGTCGGCACCCGTTTTAGTTTTACCAAATGGGGTAGATAGCTTCACTGTGTATACGGATGCCTCAAGGGAAGGTTTGAGATGTGTTCTAATGCAGAATGGAAACGTGATTACCTATATTTCTAGAAAATTAAAACCCCATGAGCGGAACTACCCCACTCATGACTTAGAATTGGCTGCAGTAGTTTTTGCTTTAAAGAAGTGGAGACATTACTTATATGGGATGACTTTTGAGGTGTATACCGACAATAAGAGTTTGAAATATCTATTCTCTCAGAAGGAGTTAAATTTGAGACAGCGTCGATGGGTAGAATTTCTTAAGCATTATGACTGTACAATTAACTACCACCCGAGAAAGGGTAACGTGGTAGCGGATGCTTTAAGCCGGAAGGTACAAGTGGTTGGATTAATGGTTAAGGAATGGAATTTGTTGGAGAAGGTGAGTGAATGGAACCCACAATTGGACCAGTATAGAGTGATTTTTGGCAATATTACGGTAAGATCTGATTTGTTGGACCGAATTAAAGAAGCTCAAAAGAATGACCAGATGGTGCAAAAGTGGATAGAAAAAGTGCAAAAAGGGGAGATACAAGACTTTAATGTGAGTCCCAAGGGTGTCTTGAAATTTCAGGATCGAATAGTGGTACCGCAAGATGAAGTGATAAGGAGGGACATTTTGGAAGAGGCACATCGATCTAAGTATGCGATACATCCTGGAAGTAATAAAATGTATCAAGACTTAAGGAGACTGTATTGGTGGGATAAGATGAAAAAAGAAATTGCTCAATTTGTCCAAAAATGTTTAGTGTGCCAACAAGTGAAAACTGAACATCAAAAACCCTCAGGTCTTCTACAACCTCTGGAAATCCCTGAGTGGAAATGGGAACATATTATTATGGATTTCGTATCAGGGTTACCCCGTACCCAGAAAGGTCATGACGCCGTTTGGGTAATAGTAGACAGGTTAACCAAGTCTGCCCATTTCTTGCCTATAAATATGAAATACTCTTTGGAGAAATTGGCTCAATTGTACATGGATGAGGTTGTGAGATTACATGGGATCCCTGTAAGTATTGTTTCTGATAGAGATCCACGGTTTGTGTCTCGTTTCTGGCAACAATTACAAGGAACCTTGGGGACCAAGTTGAACTTTAGTACTACCTATCATCCTCAAACTGATGGACAGTTGGAGAGAACTATCCAAACACTTGAGGACATGTTGAGAACATGTATTTTGGATTTTTGTGAAAGTTGGGGTCAATACATGGCTTTAGTCAAATTTGCATATAATAATAGCTATCATTCTTCCATACAAATGTCACCGTACGAAGCTCTCTATGGAAGGAAATGTCGATCACCGATATTTTGGGATGAAGTAGGGGAAAGAAGGGTTTTAGATCCAACTGCCATACCATGGATCGAGAATGCTTATGAAAAGGTGAAGGTGGTACGTCAAAGGCTTCAGACGGCTCAAAGTCGGCAGAAGAGCTACACCGATAATCGACGAAAAGATTT
The DNA here is from genome assembly GCF_003713205.1 of Coffea eugenioides. Lineage (NCBI taxonomy): Eukaryota > Viridiplantae > Streptophyta > Magnoliopsida > Gentianales > Rubiaceae > Coffea > Coffea eugenioides. The sequence continues at coordinate 48,911,641 of NC_040036.1, read as the reverse complement.
GGAATTTGAAGTTGGAGACAAGGTATTCCTAAAGGTTACACCACCGCGAAGTCTTACGGCAAGAAAAGGAAAAAAACGTCAACCGGGATACGTAGGACCTTTCAAGATCCTTCAACGAGTAGGTAAAGTGGCATACCGGTTGAAGTAACCAGCAAGTCTATTCAGGATTCACGATGTGTTTCACATTTCTATGTTGAAGAAGTATTATCCAGACCCCACTCATGTACTGAAGCCAGAGGAAATACACATTGATGAAACTCTAACTTACGAGGAAAGGCCTGTGCAGATCTTAGATCGAAAGGTGAAGGAATTGAGAACTAAACAGATACCCTTGGTAAAGGTCTTGTGGAGAAATCATGAAGTGGAGGAAGGGACTTAGGAAGTAGAAGAGGACATTCGTACCAAGTATCCTGAGTTATTCAATGATCAAGGTGAGAATTTCGAGGACGAAATTCTTTAAGGGGGAGAGAGTGTGAGAACCCTCACTTTAGACCATAATTTTCCTTAACTACATGCATTATTCTAAGATCTAGACCACTTATTATATGCCAATGTATTATATTCCCTAGGTGTTACAACATTTCCCATGCATTACATTTCATTTCCTTTTACTTGAAGTAAAACATTTTCTTGAGTTGGATTTAAATAATTCACCACTTACACTTTGCCAAGTAGTAATTATATGTGGTAGGGACTTTATATGAGAGATTAGAGGTGTTAAATAGGTATTGGTACATTTGGAAGGGTTGAAATATCATTAGTCAAAAGATTAAGAGAAGTTATGGCTAAGAAGTGGGCTATGTGGCAAAACCCTAGCCAAGTATTTTGTTTGACCAAAGGTTAGAAGACAATTTAAGCTAATTTTGGCCATTTTTTTCTTATAGTGGCCTAATTTCTTGAAGCTTAGAGAGGAAGAGAGAAACTCCATTTTTCCTTACTTTCTAACCCTAGTAAATCAAGAGCAAAAATCAAAAGAGAAAGATCTTGAGTTAGTTGAGAAACTTCCCTTCAATCCTAGTGGTTGTTCCAAGCTTGAAGCTTCCATCTTGGTGGATTGTTTGGTGACTTAAGCAACTTGTAAGAGAGGTAAATGACCTTTAAATTTGGGTGTTATGATGTTATATCATGTACTTTAAGTTTTAATGGTAAAATACAAGTTGTTTTGGTTGAGATTTGGGGTTAATCTCTTGAATTAAACAAGTAGTAGTTAAGCTTGTTGGTATGCCTACCATGTGTTTGATGAAATGCTTAACCTTTGTTTATGAGGTATTAACATGTTTTAAACCTCTTTTGAGTTAGATCTACCACTTGATATGTTGTTTTAAGGGAAACCATGAGAGGGAGAAAATTGAGTGAATATGAGAAAGTGTGAACTGTTTTCTTTGCCATAGCTGACCGGTTCTTGAAGGAAGGGTTTCTCCTTGATTTTGTGATTTTATTGTACCCTAATCAAGCCTAATAAACATGGCTAGACATTGGTTAAGCTCATGGGTTCGTTGAAATGAAATTTGAGCAAGTAAAGTGGTGGTTTGGTCTATAGTGGACTGGTTTGGTTTCCCTTGTTAGCTAGGCTGCTATAGTTATTCTCAATCTTGTTTATGTGTTACTTTTTGGACTCCAAAGGTCCTAGGTGACTTGAATCCCTGTACATGAACATTTGAGGACTGATTTGGGTGAATTTGAACACAAACAAATGAAGGTAGCACCAAGAACTCATGTAGTTTTGTTTGAGGTCAGGGCTGATCCAGGGTTGAAAAATCAGCCAATTTGTCCGAGCTACTTGTACTGTTAGGAGACAAACTAGAGTGTGTAATTGGTACCGTTGGAAAGCCTTTCAAGTCTAGTTTCCAAGTACCCCTAGTTGGAAAGCCTTTCGAGTCTAGTTTCCAAGTACCCCTTTCGAGTCTAGTTTCCAAGTACCCCTAGTTTTCTAGTACCCCTTCGGTCAGGTGTCGCGCTCGAGGGTATCGGCGGGACGCCTGCCTAACTCGCGCCAGGACTCAAAACACAAAGCTAATAAAACTATATAAATCAAAAGAGTACTATTCACAATATATTCAATCCCAAAAGGGTATTTACATCCTCAAAAGGAGTTATCGAGACTACTACAGAACCAAGAGCAAAAGTAGACCCGAAGACGGGTTCTTTATACAGATCACCAAAGTAAAAGAAATATCTTAGTTGTCCCACCATTACAAACCAAACCTAACTACACTAGTGATAGTGCAAAAGGGTTCCCCCGCGTCGTCCCCTGTTAAGGAAAACAAAGGAAAAGGGGTAAGCTAAATGCTTAGTAAGTAAACGGGGTAAAAGCGTAAATTTCACATTAAGATAAACAACTATTTCATAAAAATGTCAAGTCAAGTGCAAAAGTAACATTACAAATGAAGGATACAGGTTGGTTCCAAAGCCACGTCATTTGTCATGTGTGACCTGTGAGAACCTTGAAAAAAAATATATATATATATATACATATTGCATTTGCATTTTAGACTTTTAACAAATTTTATTTTCATTTGTTCTTAAGTAAGTATGGAAAAAAATATAATAATTCTTATGTTACAAATAATTTAATTGTGCAAAATATTAAACTATTTGAACTTTGCCAAGTTAAAATAATATTTCTTGATGTAGATTGTTTTATTGCTTTAATATTAATTTTTTGAATTCTGATCGCTAATTCTAAGTGTTAATAATGTTAAGTGTCAACGGGAACCTAGAATTAAGACGAAATCGATTTTAGGTCAAAACCCTTTATAATTTCACTTAGGACGTTAAAATCTCGATAATTGAATTTTTGCGAGATTAGTATACTAGTAGGCTATCAAATTTCATTTGAGGTAAAGTTTTGGAATTAGATTATGAGTGAGGACCTAAGTGGAAGGTCGGACAAGATGTTAAAAGACCAAATTAGCCTTCCTCCATCTCAAATTAACCATGCAGTCATGGAACTTCATTGGGCAAGCTTCAAATCCAAGCACTTCCATACTGCCGGCTCATCCCACTACACCCACACCACTACATCAACTCCAATTCACCACAACAATTCCATTTCCATTTCCTTCTTCTGCCACGAACCGAGAGTGAAGTGAGAGAAAGAGCCGAGCTCTTTATTTTTTTTCTTTCTGTCCGTAAGCTAGAGAGAAAAGAGAGAGACTTACCGTTCTTCCTTCATTCCATCCGTGAGCTGGTGAAGAGGACCGAGAGCCAACACTTCCTCCATTTCATTTGTAAGATTGAGCAAGGGAGAGAGAGAGTCGGCAAGCTGCATTTCTGAACTGTCCGAGAGAGAGAGAGAGCAAGAGGTAGTTTGTGCGAGCTATCTGTCTTCATCTTCTTCATCACTGCCGAGAACTGACCATTTCCTTCCTCATCTTCAACCACTTGTGATCAACTCCAACAACCAACACCACAGCCTGCACTAACCGAGCTCAGACCAGCCATACCCGAGTTCCTTAGCAAGCCGAGAGGAGGGAAAAATTGCAGCTGCTTGTCGCGTGAGTTGAGTTTCAAGTTGAGGTAAATTCTGGACTTAGACTAGTTAATTATAGGTAGACGAAGTTGCTTATGAGCATGCATGTGATGGTTGTGCAGTTGGATGATGAATTAAGTCACAGGAAAATCTGATTATGAAGAAAATGGGAATTGCCGAGAGATTGAGCTGGGAATTGCAGCTTTAATTTGTTAATTTGAGGTGATCTGAGCCTAGATGTGTGTTTAGCTAACTAAAAACTGGATGATTAAGCTTTGCATGAGGTTAATCAGCCTTGAATAAGCAAGAAAATCGAAGCGGTGCAGAATCTGCTTGCATGCAAGCCAACCGAGAAGCCTTGGATGAAATTCTGGTTGGTTGATGATTTTTTTTGATGATGTCCGAGCCTGGTTTTGGATTAAACTGATAGTTAATTAGTTATTTGGTCATGCATGTTGCTGATTGAGCCGTGGATGAAAGAAAAAAAAAATCTGAATTTCTAGAGTTACTTGTGAGTTAAGCTGGCCGTGACTTTCCTTTATGTTTTGAGTTGAATTTCCGGTTGATTTGTTGTAAGAAGTGATTGTTTGATGCCAAGAACTAATAATTGATGAAGCTCTTGGCCATTTGAGTATTTTTTTACAAGAGTCAAATTTTGGTGGAATCGTTTAAGTGATTTGGCCGAAATGCACTTGGAAAGTCCATGACTTGTGGTTTGGAATTGTTTTGATGTCTTGGACTTCCTTTGTTTAATTTTTTTTTCTTGATTAGAATTGAACTTGTTGAGACCTAGGGCTAATGATTGATGAAACCCTAGTGAAATTGATGTTTGAATTGTGATTTTTCTATATTGACAAATTGGAATATAATGTGCAAGTAAATTAGAATCGTGAAGGCCGTTTTGGTCCTTTGAATTCGAGTACTTTTTAACCAAGCTTTGTTGAAATATTTTGTCCTAGTATCAAGCTATAGAAATTGAGTATAGTACGATAATGCTAAAATTCGAGTGTCGGGACTTTTAAAACCTTGCCAACTAGTTAATTCCTTCCTTTGCTTAAACTAGCCTTATTACCTTTAGGAAATAATTGCATTAACTTCTAAACTCTAGATTTTTCGTAAAATTGTCCCTGGCTAGTTGTTTTAGGGGAAAATTGTTAAAAACACGAGATTTTAATAACTTTAAATGAAAGGCGTAGAAACTTGTTCGGCAAGAAACCTTATTTGAAGTAAGGGGGTTCTGGTTTGCACCTCTAGAAAGAAAGTACCTTCAAAGAAACCATACGAAATACTTTATCACTTTTACTAGTTTTAATTCTAAGAGAATTGTGGATTTACTTTGAGAAGATAAACTAGTTATATACTGGATAATCTTTCATATATAAACCAAGAACTTGTATAGTAAAACTTATAGTTTTAAAACTTGGTCTTTTAGGGTTTAGCGAGGACGTGGACTTCGATTCCCAGCTTGACTTTTGATCTTCACTTTTGGTGAGTGTCCTTGCTTGTTCTATGTTTATCTTGAAGTGCTTTCTTGACTTGTTATGTGATAATCGGATAGTGGTTTTCCTGATCCATCGAAATGGGCAGTGTGTACTTTATCGCACTAGCCCTTTCGAGTGGTGATTTGCTTGAAATGTTTTCTCGAATATTTTGCTCGCTCTAGTTAAGTACTGAGTGGGGGAATGTACCACACCTGAGGGTGGGAGGGCCTCTTATCCTAACTCAAGTACCAAAAACCTTGCAACTGTTGACTGGAGCGTGGACTCGTCAACTAAACCACCAGGCAGAGGAATGTACCACACCTTAGGGTGGGAGGGCCTCTTATCCTGACTTGATAACCACTTGTTGTAACGTCGTTGGGTGAATCCCTCGACTAGGCTATAAAAAGGTATACTCGAGTAATACCAAACTCTCTCGTGAGAAGAATGGGCCCGGTGGGAGTAAGTTGGTCGGAGCATGTTAAGGAAAAAAAAAATCTACTAGGACTTTAGATAGTGAGAGTTGACGGAGGGTCAACTGCGGTTAAATTTTGATCAAGTTCGTGGAAAATGGCTCCTGAGAGCCCTATATCCTACCCTGTACTGTTATACGCTTTCCTACTTGTTGAATTTTAGTTTGGAGTTATTATTTGCTACTTGTTTTATATGATTGCATGTTTGGGGCACCACTGAGCTTTAGCTCACCCCACGTTACTTGTTTTCCTGAACAGGTTCTGGCATTTAAGAGACCTGAAGTCTGCCTTTACCTTTTATAAATGTTGTTTTGAATCAGACAATGTATCTTTCGTCTTGGGTTGCCACTTGAAGTTCGAAAAGCGCAAACCCTGAGTTGTTATTTGACTTGTATGAATGTATTTGGGTTTATTGTAACAGCCCCACTTTCCCCTAAGGCGAACCAAAGGGGTTAGCGGACTGCCTGCCCAGCTCTCGCCAGGACTACGGATCAGTTCACGTCGATCAAATACGTTCCGGAACATACCCACGCGCGTAAACAAGTCAAAATCACAAAATAAAAAAATGAAAATTGAAACCGATGATGAACAGTACCGGCCATGTCCGAATCCGGATACTAGGCCGAGAGTAGCCAAATTTTTCTTTTGCCGTTTGAAATACAAGTTAATCCGAAACCCAACCAAATGTCAACCAAACATATATACAGTGAAATGTAACATTTACAAGCCAAAAGCCAAAGCGGCATATCAAAACGATTCATCATGGATATACATGATCGGTTTGCCAACCAAAAGAAATTGAACCCAGTACACATTAGGGTTTCATGCAAGGAGCTAGTCAAAATAGACATATACATGGCTCAATTTGGCAACCAACAAGTATGAGATTCCAAAAGTGATTATTTTCCTGTAAGGAAAACAAATGGAATGGTGTGAGCTAAAGCTCAGTGAGCAACTATCACACAATCAACCAAGATCACTTAAGCATAATCGTTCATTGCAAATATTCAAATAAGAAGCAAAACAAATCGGTAAAAGGATACGGACGGCTCTCAAGAGCCCATTTCCACGCTTACATTCTTGATCGAACTTCATTGACCCTCCGTCAATGTTAAAAGTACCAAACCGTAGACCTCACTTCACTTCCATTCCTTCCACCCAACATACCCCAACCGGGCCCGCACTCCAAGCAGTAACTTTAGGTGATACTCGAGTACACCGGAACCAAGGGTCTCATTACCACAAGATTCCCATTTCAGTCCCCGTGGCTAGTCAATTTTCACGACCAAGCCCTCGCTGGCTCGATTCAAGTGAATGCCAACGGGGTCGAGCTCAGTACAGTAGGGCCGTTGGATACTCGTCCAACCAACACCCAAACAATTTCCATGAATGAAATCCAAGAATTCATATAGCAGTACAGTAATACAGTGAAACGGTAAACAATCGGTCACAAGAATAAAAGGAATGAGGGCGGTCAAGTACACCCTCACCCTAATCATTTCCAATAGCCAAACAAGCCTTCCAGACATCACAATCACATATAGCAAAGCCACATTATAAATCCAAGTGAGTAGTATACTCACCAAGTAAGCAAGTGAGGTTTCATGCACCGTCGTCCCTAGTACGTCGTGCACTAACGTCACGCCCTAGAATATGTAAACAAATACCACAAGACTCGATAACGAGTCATAAATCCAAGCCAAACACAACCCCAATAGGGTTTCATATGCATATATAGGTATATAAGCAAACCAGAAAATCAAGACATGGAACTCATTTGTCCCAACAACAAAAACAGTTTTTGGCCTCCAAATGCGGTAATGGCACAAAATGCGCTACGCTTATTGGATGAGGGCGTAAGACCCACCATCTCGAAGCTCAAAGACAGGGCTACAACAATGTAGAAGGCCTCTCAGTCCAAATCCTAGCACAACTAGGTCAAAAAATGCAGAAAACCAACCCAGAACCGTAATTGCAGGTTCCCAAATCCAACAAAACTGTAATCAGTCCAATTCAGTCTATACAGGTCCAAATGCATTGATTCCAAAGGCATATGAAAGCTAAGACATCAAGCTACATTTCATAAGAAGACACCAACAACAAAATCCAAATCAATTCCAGTCAAAACAGACAATTACTATCGCAGTTCGCACATTCTGTTCACCAAAAACAGCAACAGTAAAAACGGCATAACTCACTCTACACTACTCCAACTGCCCTGACATTTTGTAGGCACTTCAAACTCATCAATACCTACAACTTTCATGTTTTGAGCAAAGTCCAATTCGGCCTCTATCTATGACCTAAAATTTCGGACAGAATGTTCAACCAAGAACCCTACTTTTCCAGAAATTCTTCCAAATTCAAAATTGATTGCATTTATCAACAATTCACACCTACTAGAGTCAAAGCCCCTTATTACCAACCATAAAAAACAACCACACCATCAAGATCATATGAAACCAGAAAATTCCTCATAAAATAAAAAAACTCAACCAATTCATTCCAAACCATGAAATAATCCACAATTTCTCACACCATAGCCACCATTAGGCATAAAATAACCATCATTAAGTATAAGGGAGTAGTCAAACATCACTTACCTAAGAAACAAGAGATGTAGAGATGTTGGCCACCTAAGACCTTCAAACAAACTTCAATAGACCACTCACAAGCACCCAAAGGATAGATTTTATGGAGTAGAATCTAAGTTATGTGGTTGGTTTTGGAAGATTGAGTGAAATGGAAGCTAGAAAGTTGAAGAATTTTGTCTTTCTTCTTGCTAGAGAGGTTCGGCCATCAAGAGGTGAAAATGGTGAATTTTTGTGATTTTTTTGAAGATATTAACCACTTAGTCAAAATAGTCAAGAAAATGAATAGTAACTCTTAAGTCCTAACCAATATCATGGTGACACTTGGCATCACATTAATTGCATTTCTATCCTTTGTTCACCTCTCACATCAATCACTTCACACTCCTCTACTTATCCATTAACACCCGATACATTTTACACAGTATCCGGAATCTAACCTTATTGGCCGAATTTTTCCGAACTTTCCGCACTAGTGGGTCCCACGTCCTTTCTATATACTTAATTTTCCAAAAACTCTCCAAGGCTAGAAAAATCATCTAAAAACTATAATTGCTCATAAAATCCACCAAGAAAATATTCCTAGGCCAGAAAATGCAGAAAACATGCAATTAAAGGGGAAAACCCTAGGAAAAATATTAGGGAATTTACGGGTTCTCACACTCTCTCCCCCTTAAAAGAATGTCGTCCTCGACATTCTAACTCCTATATAACGCTGGTCAAGATATCGCTCAGGAACCAATCAAGCAGTAGAATTCCATCTCTTCTAACTCGTATTCACCAGGTCCAATTTGTTTTTCCCAAAGTCAGTCAAATACTAAGAAACATTCTAATCTTACTTATCACAATTCACGATCTTGTAAATCACTTATCACATTCAAGTACTAAATATCACGCCAATCCAACTTATCAAATAGTCATGGTCCAGTGGTCCAGTAAGGAGTTAATCGCGTAACCAGATAAAACAGGCAAAAGGCTTGAAATCGGACGTAAAGTCCCAGATAATTGGAAGAAATTCAGGGTATAACGAAGCTTCAAATCAAAATTCATCCCTGGTGGTGCTGGATAACACAACAAGCTAGCACAACGGCTATGGTACCGTTACGAAGCTAAGAGGAAGGGCTACAATTTTCATGAAGACACCTTAATCGAAATCTGAATGGAAGCAGGTGTCGAAATTATGGAAAACAGTACCAGAAGTTTGCACTTTAGGGTGACGGACAGGGTCTGTTTGCCGGACCATAACTTACAGTTCACAAATCCAAATCAAGAAATTCCAAAGGAATTAGAAAGCTAGGTCATAATGCTAAAACTTTTATGTTTTGGACAAAACCTGAATCAATACAGAGCAGGGTGAAAAATGGGTCCAAAGTTCCTGTCAGAACTGTCCAAATTCAAAGGCAGTTCTGACAACCGATCTTGTTTTGGTTATAACTGGAGTTACGGAACTCAGATTTGGATGCACTTTATACTGTTTCGAAGATAAAACCAAGATATACATTTCTTATGAAGGGGTTAACACCCATTTTGCACGTTATCCAGGCGAACCGAGCATGGTCAGAGGCTAAATCCAAAAGCGTAACACAATCCAGTGTTCAAAACAGGTGCAAGTGTTTTGGCTATAACTCGGGCTACACTGATCTGTTTGACCTGAAAATTTTCAGACACATTAAGGACTTAAGAAGCTACAACTTTCATGTTTTGAGAAACCTCTGAATCCACACGCAGCATAAAGAAAAACAGAACCCAAGTTCGAATTTGTGGACTGCCCTGTTTCCAGTTTTGCCGGTTTCGAACGTCGCAACCGCACAGTCCGTTTCTATGGTTCTCATACAAGCCTTCCAACCACTTTTATACCAAATAAACACACATATATTAACTTCTAAATGACCTACAAATGGTCCGAAACTTTCCCTCTAAGTCACTACAAAATTGCCAAAAACTAACCATAATCTAGGTGCTAATCCTACTAACTTTACTAGTTTCACCACCTAATCAATCAAACTCTAATCACTTAAGCCCTAACCCAACCAAACTAACTTTCCTTTGAATTAGGGTTTCATGACTAATCTGGAATTTGCTACTCACCAACCATACAAGTGAAATTAATACATCAAAGATGCCATTAACAAGCCAAAATCCAACCAAACCAACTCTATGAATCATGAATCAAGAAACCCTACCTTTTCCTCCTAGCCTTTCCCAAAATCAGCAATATAACCATCAAAATAAACCATAAAACTACTCCATAATCATCATACAACCCATAAAAATGCATAATCACAACAAAAGCATCACTTCCATAGCTTCAAGATTAAAACCCCAAATTTAACTTCCAAGTAAGATGATATACCTTCAAATAAGCTTTGTTGATGTGCAAACTACAACAATCAAGTGCTCAAGTTGTCTTCTTAAGCTCCGCAAGCAAGATGGATGGCTAAAAATTGAAGAACTTTGAAGAAAATCTCTCCCCTCTCTTGCTCTCCCTCTCTTTCGGCCTTCCCTCTTTCTTTTTTCTTTTGCTTTGTTTTGTTTATTTCTTAGCTTTATCTTGTATTTTCCTACCATCAAATAGTAGTCAAAGCCTTGGGAAGATATTTACCATTCAACCAATCAAATAAAAGCTTGTTTATTGCCTCTTAGCCCTTACAACTTTACTTTCTCTTTCTTACTCCTTTTCCCTCAAACATTTGATAATCTTTCAATTAACTCCATAAATGATAACTTAATCTAGTCTAAAGCATTTGATCACATTTAATCACTTCACTAATCACACTCCTATCTTAACCACCTATACTTAATCATACTTTATCCGTAATAGAACCCACTAAACAACAACCTTTATAACATTGGCAAAATTAGGGTTTTAAACCCAACATAAGCTTTCTAATCTATGGGAACACTAGAGGGTTTACTCGTTGGAGGTTTTTCTAACTTTTAAACTTCCTTACCCCATATAAAAGAAATTGAATCCTATATTTACTTACTCCAAAACACACACTAGAATAGCTAGCTTAACTACAACTCGATCTTGTGCTTAATACAAAAGCTAGGGTTTCAATCCTAACCCCAACTAGGGTTTTCTCATTAGCCCTAAAGCCCAATTTTTTCGCACAAATATTTCACCTCACCTACTATCAAACTTAAGGACTTATCGGGGTCTCACAACCTCCCCCTCTTAGAATAATTTCGTCCCCGAAATTGATACCTTTGTTCGTGAACCATAATTGCAGGGTTTACAAAAAGTACATGTCATCAGGGTCTGTTAAACACTTGCGGTGCGCCGATAAGAGAGAGCGTACCTTCGATGACTGTCGAAGGGTCAGTCACCTCTTGTTGACCCATTGCATATACTCTAGCTGGTCCTTTGGGTCGATTTTTCCCTGTATTTGTCGGCTTAGGTCCCTCTTTCTGCATCTTGGGACATTGGGCAATCAGATGTTCTGTACTACCACATTTATAGTATTTTCGGATCGAACTGTTCTTTCAACAGTTTTCATCGGTGTGATTGGCCCTGCAGAAACCACAGGTTGGCCTAGTTCCTGCAGTTAATACTCCACGCTGAGCACCCCTCTGGGGCCCTTGCCCTACTCGACCTCTCCCAAAATTACCCAGGTTTAGGGTTCCTGCGGGTCGGGGACCATCTGTTCCTCGACCCCTCTTAAAAGGTGGCTCACTTCTCAAACTCTGTCCGGTCGCAAAATGGCTCGAATCGGATTGCCTCCTTTTCCGATCATGAAAGGCTTTTACTTGTCCCCTAGCAGTCTCAATCCGCTATGCTTTTTCTAGCGCTTGGCTAAACATGTCCAACTGAGCAGCTGCTAGTGCCTCCTGGATCTCCACATTCAAGCCTTGGATAAAGCAGCGAATTCGCTTTTGCTCCGTTAGCACCAATTCCGGAGCGAAGCGAGAGAGTTTTGTAAACTGGGTTTCATACTCCGCCACACTAGATGCCCCTTGGCGCAGGCGGATAAAATCATCCTCACGTCTCTCTTGCACAATGGGAGGTAAATACTTTTCATTAAATTCTCGTGTAAAATTGACCCATGTCCAGGGGGTCTGTTCCCGCTCCCACTTGGCTCTAATCACATTCCACCAGGCTCGGGCGGCCCCCTCAAACTGAAAGACAGCAAAAGATATCTGCCGCTCCTCCAAATACCTAAGCGCGGCAAATATATCTAACATACAGTCCAGCCAACCTTCCGCTAAGTCATGATCGGGCCCACCTATGAATTTTGGGGGTGCAACCTTTTGGAACCGTTCTAAAGCACGGTCCTCTCCCTCGTGATTACCTATATTATTTCCAGGGTTTCCGGCATTACCTCCCTGGCCCTGAGCCTGTTGGTTAACCATTCGTTCTAGCAGGTCAGCCATTCAACGCTGTAGCTACCTGCTCTGGCTCGTTCTCATTTCCTCCTTCGGGGCCTCTTCCTCGCCCTCTACCTCTACCACCGGAGTCCATTTCGGTTCAAAAGTCTATAAATTGAAACATAACGTGTACTTATTATTCAAGCCATGAACGAAATAAAGAATACAAAGCATATACACAAAGACACGCAAAAGATAAGTTCAAAAGATTAAGCTCGAATATATACATATATTTACAAAATCACACCAAAGGATATACAAGTTATCCGACATCCGGTCGGAACAAAACCCTTTAAATACATGAGCATTCGGGCTCCAAAAATCTAGTTAGCCAACAGATAACCAAAGAACCAGCTATACTGGTTAGAACAAAAACAGGTCAAATGACCACAAGAAAATCCAAACAACGGCCCTACTCGCCTCCCCTAGCGCCCCAATCCCCAACGGAACCTAGAGTATCTACCTCGTCCATCCGCTCTGGGCCGGTAGCTCGTGGTGGTGCCTCCGCGGCCACATCTAATAGGACCTCACAGTCCAGCATAATACCTCGAGCCCCCTCCCTCAACTGCCTCTTCATTGCGAAGAGGTGCTGGTGTGTGTCGTGAAACTGACGACGTAAAGCGTCCGTCCTCTCCACCTCATCTCGGAGACCCCGCTCCAAGTCCTTAATGCGCAACGCCTGTGACCAGGGTTCGCCGTCGCGGATCTCGGTCGCGTCGCGGTCTCGGTTGTTCCACATCCGTCGCGGCATATCGGATGAATATCGGGTGATTACATGCATTATAGCATATAAAAATTTTCAAAAAATCTGAAAAAATTACTAAAAATAGAAAATACCATAAAAAGCACAATTATCAACTTAAATTTACTAAATACCTACATTATCATATATAGTTACTAATTATTAAATAAAATAATGCTGTCATTACCATAAAGGCCTATAACATTAGCAATAAATGATTTTAGAATAAAGTGTACGTTCTGATTCTATTTTATATGAGATAAAAAAGTATACATAAAAATAAAATCATCATATGTTACATAATACAATACATAAAAATAAAATCATCATATGTTACATAATACAATACAAATCTCAGTACACAAAGGAAGTAGCGGTGTTTAGTTTAATACAATAAAAAAACAAATACCTATCAAATAATATTATGAAATGCAAAAACATAAAGAAGCAAGCATTTTCACCATTTTCACCCTATATTGATCCACTGCAGTGCCCAGATGATTGATCTCAATTTCCTAAAATATAAAATAATAAATATCACTGAAATATTAAAATTAATGAATTATGTACAACTCTTAAATTCTATCAAAAACAAAGTAAAAATATATTTTTACTTTGTTTACATACCTATTAGTGCCATGTAGAATGACGAGGAGGTTCAAAATCATGCTCATCTTCCGACCGATTAGAGTAAGAATATGGCATTTGCATTTGATTTTCTTCATGTGAATGGGAAGAAATATATGAACCATATTGTTCATCTCTTAAGTTTGATGACGCACTAGATGAACCATGATTAAAATGTGGCAATGGTGGTGGATTTGATCCAAATTCGTCACCTCTATGGTAGTAACTGAACCCTCGATAGTGTAAACTATCATTGGTGCTACTGGATGAACCATAGTTGTGTCCATAATAACCAATGCTACGTGAATCAAATGCAGATTCGTCATGATGTATTCCAGTTGGCCGATTATAATATCCACCAGTAGAAACACTAGTGGACCTTTGAAGATGGCTAGGTCCACCATATGATCCAGTAGAAACACTAGTGGACCTCTGAAGATGGCTAGGTCCACCATATGATCCGTATTCAGAGCAATAAGAAATAGAGCCTGCAAGTGATCGCTCAAATTCATGTCCTGACCACCTAGTACCCAAACTTTTACCAGAATCATAGACTCCATATGAATGACCTACATTTAAATCTTGCATGTGCTCATGAAATTCAGAATATCTCCTAGAATTTGAGTTGTAAGAAGAGTCACCTTCACTTGAAAATTCAGTTATTTTGCTCAAATATTGCCGCTGTGCTTCTATACCAGGACGATATCCATGATCAGTGTCTTGAGTAGCATAATAGTTATCATCTCCTTGACCCCATGACATGCCACCAGTATATTGGCTATCATGATAGTTACCACCACTACCACTACCATAAACATTTTTTGGTTGAGAATGTCTCATGTTCGCTCCTCCATCATCATCATCATTACTGCTGTCATCTTTTTCACTGCTAGAACTTTTGGTAGAGGAAGATGAAATGGATTTTGATATAACTTTTTTCTTCCCAATACCCTTGCTTTTGCTCGTAGATGCTCGCTCCTTATGTTTCTTTTTCATACCAGTTATGAATTGGGACAAAGGCATATCATTATCATGATCACTATCATGACTTTGTTCTCTCCCTTCACTTTCACTGATGGCCTTATCCAACCAACTCAAATCATTTTCATGAATCAATGACGGCTCATTTTCTCGGACCCACTCATCTAATATATCATTTTCATCAAAAATGTGATTTAAATCAATTGGATCATAAAAATCATCAGTGTCATTTTTGTACATCAAATTCTTCACTCTAAGCCGCATGTTGTAGTGCACGAATACCAACTTGTGCAACTTTTCAATTGCCAATCGATTTCGAAGTTTTGTATGTATCAAAGACCACGTACTCCAATTTCTTTCATAGCCAGATGATGTACAAGTTTGACTTAGAACTTTAATTGCAATATTTCTTAAATTAGGAGCTTCTTCACCATACATATTCCACCATTCAGCTATTAAAAACATATAACGTAAAAAAAATACAATTTTAGTTATGCAGATATAATCAGTATCATTAAAATAACATACTAATGCATAATATAATTTAAAGAACAAAATCATAGTTATGAACCTGGTAAAGATGCAGCTACTACCTTAATTGCAAGTGCACTTCCAAACTCTCCAATTTTGTTCACGAATGTATTTATCTAAGAATATTATAGAGTTAGAATATTAATAATTTTCTTAAATTTATACAGTAATGCAAGTTAATAAACAATAGCTATTTTTTGTACCTCGTTCATTGCTTTTGCTTGCACTTCTAAATTTGGTTCAAGCCTTTTGATTACTTCTTTCAATCCCCTTCTAACTTCAGACGTGTTAAATTCACAAGTGCCGGAATATTGAAGAGCGGGATTTAAGAAATAGGCTGAGCCAATGACATAA
Organism: Coffea eugenioides; assembly: GCF_003713205.1. NCBI lineage: Eukaryota > Viridiplantae > Streptophyta > Magnoliopsida > Gentianales > Rubiaceae > Coffea > Coffea eugenioides. The sequence continues at coordinate 48,896,024 of NC_040036.1, read as the reverse complement.
AAAAAACCAAGTGAGTAAATTTTTAACACAAAATAATTTGTTTAAAAGAAATATTTATTTATAATTGTCAAATGCTTATTACCTGCTGCATGCAAGTTTCGATGTAACTGCCTATACCATCTGTCATCAATGATATCCCAATACTTTTCATAGTCTTTCACTGCACTTTGGATTGCCATTTTAGCCCTATCCATTGCCTCATATATGATGGGTAGTGTTGGTTTTTTATCCTGATCAATCACTTTTAAAACTTTCACTAGCGGCTCCATGATTGCACATACCCGTCGTACCTTTTTCCAAAATCTTTCTGACAAAATCAAGTCAGACACTTCAGCAGCTTCTTCCCTTCTTTTAGAACTGCTATTATACTCCTGCCACTCATTTGAAGTACACATTCGTTTCAATTCGGTAGAATGACAAAGAAGACTTTCCATTGCAATGAACTCGGTAGCAAATCTTGTTATGCCGGGTCGCAATAACTCTCTATGATTTGTATATGTCTTCATTAGGTTGACCACTTTGTCACTATTGTATATAAAACTGGTAATTCTCTTACCTTGTTTGATAGCATCCTTTATTGACTTCATCTGACCAATGTCTTCTAGCATCAAATCAATGCAATGTGCAGCACATGGTGACCAAAACAAATGCTTCCTTTTCTTCATCAGTTGCTCTCCGGCTGCCTTCATGCTAGATTCGCTATCAGTGACAATTTGTACAATATTTTGTTCTCCAATGGAATCCACAACTTTATCCATTAAGGATAAGACAAAGTTTGCAGTCTTTACCTTGTTTGTACAATCGATAGAGCTGTGGTATATCATGTCTCTATCACAGTACACCATGAAATTAATGATTGGATGCTTTGTCCGAGTACTCCACCCATCACACATGATTGTGCACCCATATGTTTTCCATTTATGTTTAATGGAACTAATGTATTGGTCAACATCTGTCATCTCCTCATTCAAATATTCACCTCCAATTTGTTTACCTGTTGGCCCTCTAATTCCAGTTCCAGCACTAGCAATTGTGTCAATCATCGATTGATAATAAGGACCACTATCAGCTGCATGAAATGGTATGGCATTAAAATGAAAAAATTTTGCAACTGCCTTACCAACTTTTTTGGTATTTTCTTTGGAAAACAAACTTTTTATTGACTTATTTTTTGAGGGAAACATGTATGGATCAACTCCTTTTGGCCCCAAAACTCCTTCCTTGAGTTTAAAACTCTGTGACAAAGCTCTTTTATTTCTAGAGGACAATAGATTCGGCATACTTGAACTGGTACTCCCTGCAATATAGCACATAAAAGATTATAATTTTTTTATTAAATAAGTCTTGTAATCTAAAAATGTTATATTAATTCTTAGATATTTCTACATACATACCAGATGTAAAATCCATAGTTGGCTGACCTCCAGATATAGAATGCCTACGTTGCTCTTCCATAAATCTCATGTATCTACTTTCTTCCATAGCTCGCTTATATTGCTTTCTTTCCAAAACTTCAATTTCTTCTTCATTAAGCTCGAAAACATTATCATCTTCATCATCCTCATTTTCATTTAGTAGATTGATGGACGAAAGCAATGATTCTTTTTTCTTTTGTGTTGCAGCTCTTGCATTCTTACCTTCTTTCAAGTGTTTCTTTAAAAGCTCGCTTACATCTCTTGGAGCTGCCGGACATGCCTCTACTTGTCCTGCTACATGTCCAATATGTTGTTTCATTCTTGTAATTCCTCCGTGTACAATTTTACCACAATAATTACACTTTGCAACCTTTCTGTCATTACCAACTGGAGTAGCATAATCCCAACCAATGTCTTGATTTGGAGCCATTTTATACTGTCCCTACATTAATTAAATAATTGTAGATGTGATGTTAAACATATCAATATGCATTATTTAGATAATAATAAAATTATTTTTTATTATCTAAATATATTAAATTTTTTCTAATCAAGTTTAATTATGCAAGGTAATATGCATTTTTAGATAATAATAAAATTATTTTATATTATCTAAATATATTAAATTTTTTCTAGTCAAGTTTAATTATGCACGGTATGATGCATTATTTAGACAATAATAAAGTTATTTGAAAATTATCTAAGTATATTAAATTTTTTCTAATCAAGTTTAATTATGCAAGGTAATATGCATTCTTAGATAATAATAAAATTATTTTATATTATCTAAATATATTAAATTTTTTCTAGTCAAGTTTAATTATGCACGGTATGATGCATTATTTAGACAATAATAAAGTTATTTGAAAATTATCTAAGTATATTAAATTTTTTCTAATCAAGTTTAATTATGCAAGGTAATATGCATTCTTAGATAATAATAAAATTATTTTATATATCTAAATATGTTAAATTTTTTCTAATCAAGTTTAATTATGCAAGGTAATATGCATTATTTAGATAATAATAAAATTATTTTTTTATTATCTAAATATATTAAATTTTTTCTAATCAAGTTAATTATGCAAGGTAATTTGCATTATTTCGATAATAATAAAATTTTTTTATTATCTAAATATATTAAATTTTTTCTAATCAAGTTTAATTATGCCAGGTAATTTATACTTTGACAATTTGCCCAATTCAATTTTTTGTTTAACTAACTGCAACAAACTCTTTTTTTTAACTTTTTCTAATTAATTTACCTAAAATCATTTTAACCAACATAATTGAGATACATGAAAATAAATAAATTACATTTATGATCATTAAAATGTATCCAAATAATCACTACATATTTTCTAACTAAAATTTAGATAAGAGACTACTAATACAAATTAATCATATACTTAATAATATGTAAAAAATGTCAAAATGCATTACTTAAATTTACAAATACCTAAATATCATATCTGAATGTTAAATTAAAAAAATTAAAATTGATAAGTTATTTTGAAAGAAGATGCGGACCTTTTGACTGACGCTTGGGTTTAAGATGAGGAGCCTAATCTCTTAATTACTTGGACCAAAGCTGGACTTTACGTGCTTCTAATTTTTCCTTCAATTTTTTCCCCATGGCTGGCTTCGGTACAAAAGCCCATCTTCTGTTCAGTGCACCGCACCTCACTGGAGTCTTCCTTCAGTTTTAGCCATTTCTTCCTTTGACTTTTCCCTTCATTTTTTTCCCCAATTTCCGTTTCTCACCTTTTCACCTCACGGCCACATAATGTGGAAATTGAAGAGCAGCCGTCACCTTTACTCTTTCTTTTGCTTTCCCTTTCTATAATTGAAGAGCCGGCTCATTGAACTCTTATTTTGTTCTCCAATGGAAATTTCTGCCGGCCGTCAACAGATGTGAGCCGCAGCCAGCCGTCAACAGATGTGAGAAATTGAAGAGCCGGCCGTCACTTTCTCTTTCTTTTGCTTTCCCTTTCTATAATTGAAGAGCCGGCTCATTGAACAATATTTTGTTCTCCAATGGAAATTTCAGCCGGCCGTCAACAGATGTGAGCTGCAGCCACACGTCAACAGATGTGAGCCGGACGATGACAGATATGAACCGCAGCCGGATGATGAAGAAATTGAAGAACCAATCGATTTGTTTCTCCAGCCGGCCGTCACTTTTAATCTGGAGTGAAGCTGATGGATTACGGAGGAATTGCTGGTATGGTTCTCTTTATCCCCACTTTTCCCTAAAGCTTGTCTTTGTGGCTGAAAAATGAAAAAATAAAGCAGGGGAAAAGACTGCAACAACCGTGTGGAGTCTGTGGACCACCTTTGGTAATTGTAGTTTTGTTTGGTTTTGTAAAGGCTCTGCAACAGCCATAGCTAGTTGTGGTCTGATGCCATTTGTGTCCTTTGATGCCTTTTGTGTCCTTTCGTGTCGGTTCCTTTTTTGTTTAGTTTTGGGTTCCCAGTTGCTATTTAACTTATTTACCGGTACATATCCGAGTCGAATCCGAGAATTTGGCCGTTATCTTGCTACACGGTGCTAATTCGGAGGATATCGGCTGATTCGGAGCGATTCAAATCGGATATGGTGTAATCGGTGTTTCAGGTATCGGTATCGGAACGGCAGGTGCCGTTCCGGTTATGACTCGGCCGAGTCATAACGGACTCGGCCGAGTTGGCGAACCATACCTGTGACGCGTCCCATTTTTTATAAGAAGAAAAATAAAAGACGAGTTTAGAAAAATGGCTTTTGATTCAATTTTTGATTGGAAAATAAATTTTTGATTTAAAAAAGAAAATGAAAAATATGGGTCTAAATGGGACTTGAAAATGCGACGATTTGACCCAAAAATAATAGTTTAAAAAGGGTTTTTGATTGGAAAAAATTGGAGTCACCACTTGATATAGAGTTAAGGTGTACCAAATCACCTAAAAATGAATTTTAAAGAAAAAAGTAGAAAACCCTTTTTAAACGACTCCAAATCTACGAAAATCAGAGAAAAAGATTCGGGAGTCACATTTGAAGAAAGGGAAGGCAAGGATAAGAATCCAAGGCACCCTTTCAACCTAGCCAAGGCTAGTTGCGTGATTTAGTCAAAGATTTTCTTAATGTAACCTAAAAATTTATCACATTTGGATGTACTATATGAATGCAAACCCTAGACCTAGGAGGGTGTCGAGGGGTCGAAATGTATCTTCAAAACTTATTTGGCACCAATCACATTAATTGTGATGCCCAATGAAGACTCTTCGAAGAAGTCACGAATAATGCAAACATATGAGACTCTAAGAAAAGAAAAGGAATAAAATAATTATGCAAATATACATGTCTTAAAGGAGTGCATCATGTCGGGTACGGGGGACTAATGTTCGTGACTCAATTTTCCCTTTAATAGAGGGAATACGAGCGTGCTAAGGCTAGAAAGCCAAACTCGTCCATATCCCATATTCAAGGGGTAATTTCCCTAATCTAATCTTGCAAATGTACTAGTCTAGTTCTAATTCTTAAATGGGAATGCAAGTCTAATGTCATGTTTTCATACAAAGGGGTAAGTAATATACATATAAGGAAAAATATGGGAAAGGGATATACGTATAAGGAGGGATGTCATGCAAAAATGATAAAAACCCTAAAAGTAGAAAAACATGCATGAGATGAAGTGATTTTATCACACAATCATGATCTAACGCTCGAAGGGCTCCTAAGGGTCTAGCATTGGACTAGCCCATGTCTATGACTTCTCACTAGCATTGGACTAGTGAGAAAAAAGGAACAAAGAGCCACAACTAGCATTGGACTAGTGTGGATTCGGGAAAGGGGGCCACAACTAGCGTTGGACTAGTGTGGTGACGACATACATTTGTTACAATCAAATAAATCATGTAAACACATAATATCCTTTTCCTTTTCTTTTTTCTAAAATTTAGTGTAAAATGCTCTTAAATCGATTAAAATAAAATGAGAGACACAAGCATAAACAAAAATAAAATAAAATAAAATAAAAACCTAAAATTGAATCAAATAAGTCTAAAAATAAAAAATTTGGTGTCTACAGTTTGCCCCTCTTTGTCTGAGTTTTGGAAAAACTTAAGACAAAGAAGTAGACACCAAATACTTACCTGTGTTATTCGGCTGCAAACAACTCGAGCGACTGATGTTTTTGAAATGAGAACTGACCTCTTTAAAAAACAATTTTAAAATGGGACTGACCCAAACGAGAAGTTTAAAATGGGACTGACCTGAAAAGGATTTAAACATGGGATTGACCCGAACAAGAAATTAAATATGGGACTGACCCGAACGAGAGATTTAAAATCGAGAAATTTAAAATCGGGACTGATCCGAGACAGAAAAATTTAAAATCGGGACTGACCCGAACAGGGAATTTAAACGGGACTGACCCGAACAGAAAATTTTAAACGGGACTCACTCATGTTTAGTGTCGATGTAAATGAAATGTTCACTAGTGGGACTGACCCATGTTTAGTGGCAATGAAAATGAAAGGTGAACTAGTGGGACTAACCCAACGGCTAGTGACGGTGCAAAATGAAATGCTCACTAGTGGGACTGACCCAACGGCTAGTGGCGGTGCAAAATGAAATGCTCACTAGTGGGACTGATCCAACGGTTAGTGACAATGTAAATGAAAGGCTCGCTAGTGGGACTGACCCAATGGCTAGTGACTGTGCAAAATGAAATGCTCACTAGTGGGACCGATCCAACGGCTAGTGGCAATGTAAATGAGAGGCTCGCTAGTGGGACTGACCCAACGGCTAGTGGCATGTAAAATGAAAGGCTCACTAGTGGGACTGACCCAACGGCTAGTGGCGGTGAAAATGCGTGGCTGACCCAACGGCTAATGGCAATGTAAATGAGAGGCTCACTAGTGGGACTGACCCAACGGCTAGTGGTAATGTAAATGAAAATGCTGGTATGTATGAAGAAACTGTATAAGACTTGCTTGAAAAATTATCCAAAGATTTGCCTCAGTGTGATGAATTGGTCAGTGGGATTAAACCCGAGCCTGCCTTAGTTGGTGGTACAAAATCCAAATCCAACGTGACGTTTGTGATGTTGGCAGCACAAAATCCAAGCCCAATGTGATTTTGTGATGTTGGCGGCATAAAATCCAGGCCCAACGTGATCTTTGTGATGTTGGCGGCACAAAATTCAGGCCCAACGTGATCTTTGTGAGGTTGGCGGCACAAAGTCCAGGCCCAACGTGATCTTTGTGATGTTGGCGGCACAAAGTCCAGGCCCAACGTGATCTTTGTGAGGTTGGCGGCACAAAGTCTTTTGTGAGGTTGGCGGCACAAAATCCAGACCCAACGTGATTTTTGTGATGTTGGCGGCACAAAATCCGGGCCCAACGTGATCTTTCAAAAAAAACAAGACATTAAATTTGATTTGTCGAGAAACAAGAAGTTAAACTTGATTTTTTTTTTTTTGATCTTTTGATTCTTGCTTTTTGTTCGAGAGAATCTTTTCAAAAATAATTTACCCCAGTGTAGGGCCCTTTTTCCTTCTTCTTTCTTCTCTTTTTTCGGTATCGGCCTTCCACATCACTAGCTGCTTCTCCATCTATTTCAGCCATGAATTCCTGCACAGGGGGTTTACCAAAGTGCAACATGCACTTAAAATTTCTTATTTTATTGATGCACCTACTACTCATGTGAAGAGCAGCATGATTGATTCAAAAATATCTTGCTTGACTCTTGGACGAAATCCTCAAATATGTTACAAAATCTGCCCCAGTGTGGGCTTATTTCGCGAAATCTCACAAATAAAAATTTGCCCCAGTGTGGGCTCCTTTGATTGTAAAAATTTGTTCAGATGATTCCCCATTTATTTGAACAAGGAGAAACCGCACTTTCTAAAATTTAGAAAATAATCATACATACAATGTGAAGAAATTTAAACGTTGAGTTTGAACTCATGCAGAAATTTCATGATGAATCCCTCAGAGTAACACCAAATTCAAGAAGATTTCTTCCTCACTTTTAGCATCGGTGCTTAGGGTAACGGGTCACCACTTCTTGTTGGCTCATCTTTCAGGACCAATCAAATGGGCGTTATTTCTAATTTGGAAGTGGCTAAAGAAAATAGGAGGTCAAGATTTGTCTTGTTTTCGTGCCCATTCGATATCACATCTTAGTGAAAGCAAAAAGTTTGTCACCCTTATTTCTTAAGAAAACTTAGTTAACACATAAGTTTTGTAAGCTTGTAACAGAGGGGTAAAAACGATACCAAAACATGCGGAAACAGGTTATAACCTTATGATCATGAGTGACAGGTAGATTTCTTAGGAGCGTAACCCTTGCTTTGAGTTGTCATGAGGGATAAGTCATCGATGGACTTTATGAGCTTGTAATGCAGCTGGAAAACGATAATTAAAGAAAAAATTTTCGAGGGTGTTGCACCGAAGATCGCATTTTTCTCAAAATTGCTCTCATTTCGTACTCAAAGATCTCGGACTTTGTTTGCATTTTTCTCATCATTCACCAGGGACTTCAGCGTCGAAATTTTTTTTTTTCTTTCTTGCATTTACTTTTCTTGCTTTGCTTTTTGCTTCTTTTCTCTTTTTCTCGACCTGGTGGGTTTTCACATGGTGAGTAGTGTCAACCCCATACCCAAGCAATTCAGAAATACAGCCAAAATTTTCTGACATCAGAAATTTTCTTGACAGGGTCATTGCAAAGAACAGAAGTCAGGACTTTCGGCTTTTGTAATGGTGTCTGGTGGGGTGTTCAGAAATGTTAAAGTTTGTAGGCAGATTTCAAAAGTGGTTTAAATAATCTGAGATCGCATTTGTTGCGCCAACCCTATTTTAGGGTTAAATCAAAACTGGCCCCAGTTCATTCTGCATTGAGGCTTTTTTTCCTTTAATTTTTTTCCTTTTCTTTTCATTTCTTTCTTCTCTTTTCTGGCCTTCGATCGTTTCATTCACTGAGATTTTCTTTTCTTTCATTTTCTTTTCTTTCGGCCTTCCTTCAAAAAATTAAATTTGCCCCAGTTTGGGGTTTTTCTTTTTCCTTCTTTTTCAAAACTCAATTTACCCCAATGTGGGGTTTGCAATTCTCAGGGGTTGCCAAACGAAATAGTTTATTCTGAAGGTTCAAAAGGGATAATTAGGGATAAAATGTTTGATTGGAAAGGAAGACGGCCTAACTTTCGTTCCATTCCTCACATTGACCCTGAAAGGAAACTTTCATTAATGCGAAATTTCTTGCATGTATCTGAATTAATTGACTGAGGAAGACTCTTGTTCATCCATAAGTGGTTCGTCGGACAAAACTCTTCCTTTTTCTTTTCCGTCAAAATTGATGCCCAGATAGTAATGGTTGAATCAAGTTTTTCCAATTTAATTTTAGCATTCATGCTTTTTCTTCCCCTTTTTCCAAATTCTCCAATCTTCTTCCCCATTGTGAGGTGCGATCATAAGTGCCTTTGAAAAGAACCATCCATTTTAGCTCAAATGAGGATGCAAGTGATAAGCAGTGTTTAGGTTGTAGAAACGATGGCCAAAGTATCATTCTTACGCCTCATGACAACCAAAGTAAACGAATGGCTCGTTGAGAATTCATTCCCTTTTGATATTTGAAAATTTTTCAATGTAGGGTAATGATCATTAAGGCTCTTATTTGAAATGAATTTATTCTTTTAAAGACTCAAATGGGAGAGCAAATGATAAAATCTGTATAGATAGAGAAACGAATGTTTAAAGTATCATTCCAAATTTTCAAAACAAATAAGAATAATATAGATTTTTGCTTTCACTTAGATGTGACTGAATCTGGTTAGACCAGTGAGCATTTTTCCGAGCAAAGATTGCCCCAATTTGCAATTTATCAATCAATGTGACTGATTTCTTTTCTTTTCTCCCCCCCCCCTTTTTTTGAGTTAATAGAAATGGGCAAAATAAGAATTGTACAGTGAAGGGAAAAAAAAGGTATTGCATTGGATTTTTCGAGACAGACCAATCAGTTTGAGTGACCTCTTTTAAATCCGAGGATCACCAATCTAGTGTGAATTTTCAGGCAAGAGGTTGAAAAACCTCAATTTAGTCTTATTTCTCAAAATTCATCATGAAATCTCCAATTGGCAAAATAAAGAATGAAATATACATGAATATATACAAAACAACAATTATCTAAATGAAAAACTTTATTGCTGAAAAATCTCTAAAGAGCTCCATACATACACTTTTGTCTCCTTTTCTTTTGGAACAACAATGTATTAACAAATCAAATAAACAGAATTTTTCTTTGACAAACAATTATGAAGTCTCTTAGATGCTTTAGTCTAGTGCTTCCAAATAGATCCTTCATGTTTTTATTGCAGGGTCCGCCCAAGAATCAAGTAATACTTGTAATTTTCAAACTTTATTAGATCAAAATTGTTATCAGATATAGAAAAATATTTTCACCTTATTGTAATATTTTTATGAATGCAGGGGGAAGGGGGAAAAATAAAAGAAAAATACCCAGAGTTAGTAAGCAAAATTGTAAAATCGGTACGCATGTCCTATGGGGGAGCCCTTTTATACCAATGGTAGGCCTAGCATGAAAATGCAATCCTCTGGGGGTAGGCACTATACAATACCTGATGAATCCGACCAATTTATTGAGTGAAAAATAATTTTAACAAATTTGGTCAATTGGAGTGAGAAGAGACATTTGCCCTAAAAATGAGGACAAAGTCCGAATGGATTGCTTGCTTTGATCAACGCATGACGTGCAACAGAGCCTGCTATTGAAAGGATTGCAATGTCTCGACTAATTTATTCAGTGAACTCTAAACTTAAACCCTAAAAAGGAATAAGCGGGTCAAGAGGATAGGATGAAATTGATGATTTATTCAAAATTGACTAGATTACCTTAAAAAGGGTCAAATGGTCAAATGCATTGAATGAAATTTGATTATTTATTCAAAATTGAATGGATAACCCTGAAAATGAATGAAATCAATTGATCAAACAGATCAAGTGAAATGATGATTTATTCAAAATCAACCGAATTGTCCTAAAAATAGGCAAACTGGTCAAATGGATCGGACGAAATTGATGATTTATTCAAAATCGATAAGATTGCCCTAAGAACTAATCAAATGAATTGAATGAAATTGGTGATCTATTCAAAATCGACTAGATTGCCTTAAAATGGGTAAACTAGTCAAATAAATTCAAAATCGGCTAGGTTGCCCTAAAAATGAACAAATTGATAAAATGGACTGGATGAAATTGATGAATAAAACGGTCCAATGGATTGAATGGAATTGACAGCTTATTTAAAAATCAATCTATCCATTGGTAGTTTAAAAAATTTATTGCGATGCATTAGTCTATGAGCTTTCTAATATCAAATTTTGGCCTCAATTTATTTACCGTCTCAACAGTGAGGAAATATTGGTGAATTTCTTCAAGTTAATGTCCTCTAAGCAAGGGAATTTTACCAAATATGTAAAAATGGCCAACAGATGATTGTTAGATGCTCATATCCTAATGTACCCAAAGTTGTTGTGTTATCAGGGAAAAATCGGATCCTACCTTACCTCGTGCACTACCCCTTCAGACAGTACAAGAAATATAGACGTGCAAGTCTCACTGGATTATACATTCGAGACACAAGGTGGCTTATTCCTAAACATGGGATTCCCTATGTGGCATTCCCTCTAAGGCTTATGCATGATGCCAATTTATCAAAGCGATTTAAATATCAAAATATGTCCTAAGGAACCTTTTGTATGTCAGGGTGGGTCTAGAATGATGTTCAATTTTCAATCTATAAATACAATTCATTGGAATCTTAAACATGCAATAACCTATCTAAGAGGGTAAGTTCTAAAAGTGGATCATGCCAGATCTCTTAATTCCTAGCGTTTGTGAATGCAAAAGACAAGAAAACAAAGAAATGTTAGTTCAGTAAATAATCACATAACACGTTGAGGCAATTAATTGATATAAAAGACAATAAAGAAAAATAAGGAAAGAAGGGTGGAATCCCTCCCCTCGTGCCTAGTGTTTCTAATTCAGGATAAAGTCAACTCTATCATAGGCAATCCTATTATGGATGCATGAGGTTTGGTTCACTAATGCATCTAGACTGATAAGGTTTCGGCTTCCAAGCCTTCAGACCTAAAGGCGAAGGGTCATCACTCCTAGGGCCTTTGGTCGGTGGCTCGAGTGATCCCTTAGACATCGCTATGGGCGCAGTGCATACCATCCGCCTACCTAAGGAAATCAATCCTAATCCTACAGGGAGACGTGGGATAGCGCCCACGATACAGAAAAATGGGATAAATAAAACTATGCATGCACGTATGAAGTGCTTTTCTTTTGAGGGGAGGAATTATACCATCAGATGCGGTCGAAGGTTCTAAGGTAACTACCCCCCATCCCAAAATGCAATCGCGAAACAAGTAAAAGTAAACAAATAAATGAACCATCCATTCATCACATACATAGTGTGCGAAGAGCGATTATGCGCGTGGTAGATGCAAAAACCCTAAAAAGAGAAAAAGGGCAAAAGGAAAAGAAGAATGCAACCCTAAACCTCCAAATGTGATATATGAAAAGGTTAAAGAAGAAAAAGATTGACTAAATCAAATTTGCTCGGACTCTCTAAGTCCCCAGTGGAGTTGCCAACTGTCGCGCCCCATTTTTTATAAGAAGAAAAATAAAAGATGAGTTTAGAAAAATGGCTTTTGATTCAATTTTTGATTGAAAAATGAATTTTTGATTTAAAAAAGAAAATGAAAAACATGGGTCTAAATGGGACTTGAAAATGCGACGATTTGACCCAAAAATAATAGTTTAAAAAGGGTTTTTGATTGGAAAAATCGGAGTCGCCACTTGATATAGAGTTAAGGTGTACCAAGTCACCTAAAAATGAATTTTAAAGAAAAAAAGTAGAAAACCCTTTTTAAACGACTCCAACTCTACGAAAATCAGAGAAAAAGATTCGGGAGTCACATTTGAAGAAAGGGAAGGCAAGGATAAGAATCCAAGGCACCCTTTCAACCTAGCCAAGGCTAGTTGCGTGATTTAGTCAAAGATTTTCTTAATGTAGCCTAAAAATTTATCACATTTGGATGTACTATATGAATGCAAACCCTAGACCTAGGAGGGTGTCGAGGGGTCGAAATGTATCTTCAAAACTTATTTGGCACCAATCACATTAATTGTGATGCCCAATGAAGACTCTTTGAAGAAGTCACGAATAATGCAAACATATGAGACTCTAAGAAAAGCAAAGGAATAAAATAATTATGCAAATATACATGTCTTAAAGGAGTGCATCATGTCGGGTACGGGGGACTAATGTTCGTGACTCAATTTTCCCTTTAATAGAGGGAATACGTGCGTGCTAAGGCTAGAAAGCCAAACTCGTCCATATCCCATATTCAAGGGGTAATTTCCCTAATCTAATCTTGTAAATGTACTAGCCTAGTTCTAATTCTTAAATGGGAATGCAAGTCTAATTTCATGTTTTCATACAAAGGGGTAAGTAATATACATATAAGGGAAAATATGGGGAAGGGATATACGTATAAGGAGGGATGTCATGTAAAAATGATAAAAACCCTAAAAGTAGAAAAACATGCATGAGATGAAGTGATTTTATCACACAATCATGATCTAACGCTCGAAGGGCTCCTAAGGGTCTAGCATTGGACTAGCCCATGTCTATGACTTCTCACTAGCATTGGACTAGTGAGAAAAATGGAACAAAGAGCCACAACTAGCATTGGACTAGTATGGATTCGGGAAAGGGGGCCACAACTAGCGTTGGACTAGTGTGGTGACGACATACATTTGTTACAATCAAATAAATCATGTAAGACCTAATAAAAGCATGTAAACACATAATATCACATAGACACATAACAAATAAGCATGATATCTAGATGCAATGCCCTAAGAAAGCAAGTAACACATAACACATAAGCATGCAAAAACATACCAGGCAAATAAAGCAAACAAGTCCTAGCTATTACATTAGGGGGGGCCCTACTACAATCTAAAGGGGAAATAAAATAAAGGGTTAATTCCACTTGGACCCCTCAAACTATGCCCTGAATCCCACTTAACTCTCTAAACTTCAAAATGGGACACTTAAGTCCCTAAACAAAAAATACCGTCTCACTTAAGGAAATATTTTGACAGAATCTGAGGTGTCGTCAGTTTTCCTAGAGCGTGCAAACACGCTCTGTTAACCGAGACAAGTGACTGAAAAAGGCGAGGACATGAAGGTAAATTCACCTGTAAATACTAGTAGATTGAATGAAGAAACTCCATTTGCTTTACTTCTGTTCCCCAAACCCAGGCCAAATTCTTTATTTTATGAACTCAAGATAAACTGCTCACAGCCAGAGGACTCTATCGAGCAAGCATAGAAACGGTAGGTGGACAAGAGACTTTTATTGTATGCGTTCTGGGCATGACTCAAGCAACCATCACGGATTCATCAGAGGAAAAAAAAAACCCTATAGAAAGACTCCCAAACACATCATCAGGATTCAATACTAAGCACGCAAACAAGAGTAAAATCTGAGTTGGAAGAAAAGCTAGCAAAACCAGATTTGTTCATGAAGCCTTACAAATTTCTGATTTTCAAACCCGCGGCATATCAAACCAAACAAGCAACTTGGAGTAACAATTTTTCACCAAACATTAACCATCAAATTTCACTTGATGAAGGCAAGATTAAGCAACGAATTCTTTACAATGAAAAAACCTAATCCATTGGGCTGCTAGAGGGAGCAAAAACAATTAAGCCGGACTCAGATAAAACAAAACCATGAACACAAAACCGTAAATCCCCACACAAACTTATCAGATCTGAAATCTAACATGAACGTTTCTCCGAGAACCAAAGACAGAGATGATTACCTTCTATCCCAGCAAGCGTTTTGGACATGCGATAACCCTAGGAGAATTGAGAAAATCTTTGACCCTCAGCTTGAAGTTCTTCCTCCTCCTAGTCCCATCTTGATTTATTTCCTCTTTTCCAGCTTCAGTCACCTTTCTTGCTGCTGCCGAAAGCTCTCTCTTCCTCTGGTTTTTTTTCCTCTCTGCCCAGAAACTCTATCTCTCTCGGCTTCCTCCCCTTTTTCCCTCACATAACCCCAGCCTTCACTCCTTATCCCTCTCTTCCTCTCTGTCCAGTTCTCAGTTCTCCCTCTCCAGCCCGAAAACTCCCCCCTCACTCTCGGTTCTTTCTAGTTTTTTCCACCATAGCCGTCACTCTCTCTATTTCCTTTTCCGCCACCACTATATGCTCCCCTTCTTTTCTAGCTTTCTCAAACTCTCAGATGGAACCCTCAGCTCTCGTTTCTTTCCAGCCCTTTCTTGCCCATCTGTTTCTCCTCTCCGATTCTCAGCCCCGTCACACACTCACCCCCTTTGCTCTCTTTTTGCTCAGCCGCCCGAAGCCTTCTTTTTTCCCAGCTTCCCTGTTTTCCTCCGTTTCTTTTGCTCTGTTTCCAACCTAAAACCCTAGCCGTCCCTTCCTTTCTTTTTCCTTTTTGATTCTCTTTTATTTCCCAATTGATCCTAATACTACAAGTGTCTAGACACCTCACCCTCTAGGTAATGTGTTGTCCAAGACAAAAAGGGACACTTGTCCCAATGCATGCTTCCCACTTGCCATTTTTATTGTTTTTTTTTTCTTTTTTTTTCCTTTTTCCTTTTTTCCTTTTCCTTTTCTTTTTTCTAAAATTTAGTGTAAAATGCTCTTAAATCGATTAAAATAAAATGAGAGACACAAACATAAACAAAAATAAAATAAAATAAAATAAAAACCTAAAATTGAATCAAATAAGTCTAAAAATAAAAAATTTGGTGTCTACAGCCTGCCCGTGGCCAACCTCTCTCGCCTCCTCTAACTGTCTAGTCAAACGATCGCAAGCCATCCCCAAGCTGCGTCGCTCGTCGTCCACTGCCAGGACGACCTCGTCAGGGTAGCCATACGTATAGCAACACTCACAGGGTCAGCGCGACACCTGACCGAAGGGGGAATACAAAGTGTAGGGCTCCCCAAGCCTCTGCCGATATCGGATCACTCGCCTACGCAACACCCGGTCCTCCGGGCCCCTCGCACTCGGAGGTCTCGGTCCCGGTTCCACGCCGCTAGGTCCAGCACCACTAGAACTGCCCGGATCCATACCTATAAAACATTAAGTTGTCAGTTCACCGGCATTTTAGCTTAAAATATATCATTCATCTTAAAGAGAATCGCGTATTCCTAATGCCTATCACGTATGTCCCACAATTGCCCAAGTTCTCTAACCTAGGCGCTCTGATATCACCTGTGACGCCCCCACTTCTCCAAAGGGCGAACCCGAGGGTATCGGTGGGACGCCTGCCTAGCTCGCGCCAGGACTCAAAACACAAAGCTAATAAAACTATACAAACCAAAAGAGTACTATTCACAATATATTCAATCCCAAAAGGGTATTTACATCCTCAAAAGGAGTTATCGAGACTACTACAGAACCAAGAGCAAAAGTAGACCCGAAGACGGGTTCTTTATACAGATCATCAAAGTAAAAGAAATATCTTAGTTGTCCAACCATTACAAACCAAACCTAACTACACTAGTGATAGTGCAAAAGGGTTCCCCCGCGTCGTCCCCTGTTAAGGAAAACAAAGGAAAAGGGGTAAGCTAAATGCTTAGTAAGTAAACGGGGGTAAAAGCGTAAATTTCACATTAAGATAAACAACTATTTCACAAAAATGTCAAGTCAAGTGCAAAAGTAACAATACAAATGAAGGATACAGGTTGGCTCCAAAGCCACGTCATTTGTCATGTGTGACCTCCTGCCGACCCTCCGTCGACTACACTTAAGGCCCGTAGGACTCCACTTGTACACCCACCTAACACCTTATCACCCTCACTGGCCAGTCACCTCACAAAATTGCTCGAGCGAACGAAATTGAGCTTGGTTCACAAATTTGGTTCACATTCTCGGTGAACCGGATTCACAAACTTGGTGACCTCATACTATGTTGGACTGGCTCCGACCAAGCCCCGGCTAACTTGAATAGTCCATCTAGGTCAGAAGATCAACCTCAACTTACAAACGTCACCCCGAGCTACAAGCTCAAGGGGTTCAAACCCAAAATAATTCATTTAGACATGTCACGTATAAATATGCATGTAAATTAGGGTTTAGGTCGAGTGCGATGAAGTACACCCTCGCCTAGGTACCCTTTCATTCACCTCAAAACACATAAGCAAGTTATATACAAAAACGGCCCGAATACTTACTCAAAGAACAAAGATAGCAAAAGTACGAAAATCGCGTCGCGAAGGATAGCTAGTAGGCCCCACCGGATCCGTCTAAGCTCACCACCGTCTGAAATAAAAGATTGCATCACATTATATCACAAACGGCTACTAACATGCCTAAAACAAGCAAAACGGTAAAATTGGCACATGCATGTGCGGAATCGGCAAACGGAAACGGAAATGGCAGCATAACCGTTTTGGTGTCAAAAACTGTTTTGAACACAATCGAAGCTACGAGTGTCGGATCAAAGTACATGAGGTACCATTGCGAAGCTAAGAGGAGGGCTACAATTTTCATGAAGACACCTTAATCGAAATCTGAATGGAAGCAGGTCGAAATTATGGAAAACAGTACCAGAAGTTTGCACTTTAGGGTGACGGACAGGGTCTGTTTGCCGGACCATAACTTACAGTTCACAAATCCAAATCAAGAAATTCCAAAGGAATTAGAAAGCTAGGTCATAATGCTAAAACTTTTATGTTTTGGCCAAAACCTGAATCAATACAGAGCAGGGTGAAAAATGGGTCCAAAGTTCCTGTCAGAACTGTCCAAATTCAAAGGCAGTTCTGACAACCGATCTTGTTTTGGTTATAACTGGAGCTACGGAACTCAGATTTGGATGCACTTTATACTGTTTCGAAGCTAAAACCAAGATATACATTTCTTATGAAGGGGTTAACACCCATTCACACGTTATCCAGGCGAACCGAGCATGGTCAGAGGCTAAATCCAAAAGCGTAACACAATCCAGTGTTCAAAACAGGTGCAAGTGTTTTGGCTATAACTCGGGCTACACTGATCTGTTTGACCTGAAAATTTTCAGACACATTAAGGACTTAAGAAGCTACAACTTTCATGTTTTGAGAAACCTCTGAATCCACACGCAGCATAAAGAAAAACAGAACCCAAGTTCGAATTTGTGGACTGCCCTGTTTCCAGTTTTGCCGGTTTCGAACGTCGCAACCGCACAGTCCGTTTCTATGGTTCTCATACAAGCCTTCCAACCACTTTTATACCAAATAAACACACATATATTAACTTCTAAATGACCTACAAATGGTCCGAAACTTTCCCTCTAAGTCACTACAAAATTGCCAAAAACTAACCATAATCTAGGTGCTAATCCTACTAACTTTACTAGTTTCACCACCTAATCAATCAAACTCTAATCACTTAAGCCCTAACCCAACCAAACTAACTTTCCTTTGAATTAGGGTTTCATGACTAATCTGGAATTTGCTACTCACCAACCATACAAGTGAAATTAATACATCAAAGATGCCATTAACAAGCCAAAATCCAACCAAACCAACTCTATGAATCATGAATCAAGAAACCCTACCTTTTCCTCCTAGCCTTTACCAAAATCAGCAATATAACCATCAAAATAAACCATAAAACTACTCCATAATCATCATACAACCCATAAAAATGCATAATCACAACAAAAGCATCACTTCCATAGCTTCAAGATTAAAACCCCAAAATTTAACTTCCAAGTAAGATGATATACCTTCAAATAAGCTTTGTTGATGTGCAAACTAAAACAATCAAGTGCTCAAGTTGTCTGCTTAAGCTCCGCAAGCAAGATGGATGGCTAAAAATTGAAGAACTTTGAAGAAAATCTCTCCCTTCTCTTGCTCTCCCTCTCTCTCGGCCTTCCCTCTTTCTTTTTTCTTTTGCTTTGTTTTGTTTATTTCTTAGCTTTATCTTGTATTTTCCTACCATCAAATAGTAGTCAAAGCCTTGGGAAGATATTTACCATTCAACCAATCAAATAAAAGCTTGTTTATTGCCTCTTAGCCCTTACAACTTTACTTTCTCTTTCTTACTCCTTTTCCCTCAAACATTTGATAATCTTTCAATTAACTCCATAAATGATAACTTAATCTAGTCTAAAGCACTTGATCACACTTAATTACTTCACTAATCACACTCCTATCTTAACCACCTATACTTAATCATACTTTATCCACAATAGAACCCACTAAACAACAACCTTTATAACATTGGCAAAATTAGGGTTTTAAACCCAACTTAAGCTTTCTAATCTATGGGAACACTAGAGGGTTTACTCGTTGGAGGTTTTTCTAACTTTTAAACTTCCTTACCCCATATAAAAGAAATCGAATCCTATATTTACTTACTCCAAAACACACACTAGAATAGCTAACTTAACTACAACTCGATCTTGTGCTTAATACAAAAGCTAGGGTTTCAATCCTAACCCCAACTAGGGTTTTCTCATTAGCCCTAAAGCCCAATTTTTCCGCACAAATATTTCACCTCACCTACTATCAAACTTAGGGACTAATCGGGGTCTCACAGCTTTAACCACTCACTTGGTCTCTTAATGAGCCTACATTTGAGTGGAAAATGAACCTCGAATGTTAACGATTTCACTCGTTGCCCTAGAATTAGGAAACAAAGGTGGTCATAACCAAGACACTTGACGTTTGACTACTACTTTGCTTGACAGGTGAGTGTTCCACTACCTGCTACCTGTTATGTGAAATAACTGAATATCTGAAATACTTGATTTATGATTGTTGGAGCCAAATACTGTTTTGATAAAATGGAGGCGAGCGTGTACTTAATCGCACTCGACTTCCCTTGTTTTCTACTGAAGCTCTATATACTGTTATTATGAGATGTGATATCTCTATGTATGACTGTGTTTGAGTTGTTTGGGTGATATCCCATCAACTACTGCTACTGTTTGGATACCCAACCTCATAGGTGAATCGATCGTATCAAGCCTGCAAGGGCTTGGTCGAGAAGGCCGATAAACCTTGGGGACTGTTTACTGAACACTGGAAATCGGTATACTCGAGTATTACCAAACTATTGTTTGTGGCGTGCGGGCCCGATAGGGGGTTGATTGGTGGACGGAGATTGGTGAAAGCGGTGTTCTACGGACTTGCATTCTATGAATACAAACGTTGACGAAGGGTCAACGGATCCAGTTATGATCAAGCTCCAGCGTTTATTGGCTTTTGAAAGCCACCAGTATTCTTGAATTGAACTGTGATTAAACTACTATCTTACTGTACGGTGTTTATTTAACTATTTTGCGACCTTATTTGGCTATGTTTTTACTTGTTTTACTTGGAACCTCACTGGGCGTTAGCTCACCCCACTCCCTTTGTTTTCCTTAACAGATCGGGGATGGATTTGATCAAGAGCTTCCTTAGCTTTACATTGTTTTGGACTTGTATTTGAGATTGTAACCTTTTGGTTAAGTAGACCTTACTTTTGATTCCTGTAAGCTTAAACCTATAAGTTCGACTCATGTTATGTAAGTTTATGTGTGGAGTGGTAAGTTGACATTTGGCTATATGTATACTAAACTTTTGGATTGTTGGTGAAGTGATTATGTTTTATTTAGGGTTACACTCCCTTGCATGGAAGATATTTCATCCGCTTCATTTGAGTTATTTGTACTTTGATCGACTGAGCCCCGGCGAGAGTTGGGCAGGCTGTCTGCTGATACCCTAGGGTTCGCCCTAGAGAGAGGTGGGGCTGTCACTCTCTCTCTCTCTCGGCCCTCAACAAGAAAAGAAGAAAAAGGAACAGAAAAATTGTAGTGGTTGATGGGTTTTCACGTGATCTTCAAGAGCAAGATGGAGGAGGAAATGGAGAGCTCTCAAGTCTCCCTCTCTCTCTCAAAATTTCGGTTGGCTCATGGGGGAAGAGAGAGAATGAACTCTCAAGTCTAGTTTCTTCCTTTAAAGTGTGGTAGGGGGACCACCTCACCTACTCGATTTTTTCTATTTTTCTCAACTAACATTATCCTATCATATTTTCTATTTCTTTAAAGTCTCTACAAGTTCTAGATTTTATCTTAAGACTAAATTCCCCGTCACCACTCCAAAGTTTCACACTTAATGCTAGCCAAACGATAACCGGGCATTTACTAATAAAAATTCAACTAAGATATAAAATGACATTTTGATAGATAAGGATACCAAAATTTTGGCAAAAATCACATAATATAAATATTTTCATTGTTATTATTTACCTTTCAAAAATAGTAAAATTTTTAGAGCCCTCACAGATATTATGAGTACTTGAAGTTAAAAGAATGATTGTATAATGATTATTTATCTTTTTTTGAGAATTGATTTAAATTATGCACATATGTTTAATTTCAAAGTTTTGGATCATTGTTGGTTTGTATTTCTTATTACTTGAGGAAAAGCTATGGTTCAAGTGTGGGGACTTTGATTAACAGATATTTTACGTATATCTAGTAAACTTTTAATGTTTGTATTTTTGTGTGTTTCTAAGTTAAAATGGAAGAATTGAACCCCTTTATCACTACTTTTTATGCAAGTAGGGTTTTAGGACAAAACATGGAAAAGTATGGTTTAGTGTACAAATTTGTGATATTTTTGTAGGATTTGGCATTTCATGGATTAAGGGAAGATCATTTTAATTGATTTGTGAATATTTGAAGTAATTTGAAGTAAATATGAAGTGTAAAAAGTTCAAAGTGTGAAAAACATTCAAGTGCAAAAGAAGGAAAGTTTGATAGCTTTGACACCTTCTGATATTTTGGCTACATCTTGAGTTACAAGTATTGGATTGAGTTGATTCTTAAATCATTTCGAAACTAAGACACAAGGCTCCAATTCTTATAAGACATTGAAATTTAGATCATGAGTTTTCCTGGTCAAAAAGTGAAAATACTGTTGTGCAATTTTGTGTCAAAAGATGAAATAGGGGATAAACCAGTTAGAGGTATTTTGGTCATTTCATATCCTATAGAGATTCAAATGATATGATTCTTAATGCCTTGGAAAGCTAACTCAAAAGGCTACAACTTTCATATTTGGTGTAAGAGTTATTTGACTTCCATCATCAAGACATTTATAGTTGAAGTTGATCAAAAAATAGAACAATATTGAAGATTGAGCAAAAAGTGGGAAAGCTACAGAACACAGAAACCGCGAGGTAGATCCATGAGGGTAGTTGAGGATCTAGGGTCGTGGATCCCTGATTTCAGCTTGCAACTTGCTGTGCAACTTTTATTTTGTTCACACAATCTTTTTTACTCATTTTTCTTATCAAATTTCGATAAAAACTGCCCAAGAAATCATGGAAACATGTAGAATCAAATTTTGGTGATTTCAAGACACAACTTTACATCAACTTTAATAGCTCATTTGGAGCTTGAATTCATCAATACATAGAGGCCTTATAGAACTTATTTGCTTAACTTTGGAGCCTAGAGAAACTACACAAAATGTAGTATTTCACTGGAACTTCTTAGTTCATTAATTAGTGTAGGTTAGTATTGTTTGTTTCATCCAAGTCTTGTATATAACTAAGCATAGATGAACTTGAGGATGAAGATGGAGAAAGCTTGAAACTCATTATTTCTTGTATTGATTCTAATATTTGGTTATAATACAAGTTTGGATCTCGTTTTCATATCTTTCATGTTTTGCTAGCTTTTGTACCTAAGGGATGGATGAGCTTCATATGATTGTTATGTGATCTTTTCATGGTTGTTTAAGTTATATTTTTGAGCAAATTATTTAGCACTTTTGCTATTTCAATCATGATTAATTGGCCATTAATTGTGATTATCTAAAGGTGTTGTTTCATTACTAAAAGTTGTGATTTAACACTATTTATGAAGTGTTAAAAGGGAGTACTCTCACGAAAGTAGGGAAACACCTTGTGGCTTTAACAATGTAATTTCATAGATTTTAATGAATTGATAACTAGTTTCTTCATCACAAAATGTAGGTAAAGGAGAGTTATAGGTATGGTTGGTACAATGGCGAAAACGGGTATCACATACATTAGGAATTAGCCATGACTTAGCCAAGATATTCAGCTCATTAAACCGATAATTTTCACTTGCAAAAGTAGGAAGGAATTTCATGACACTAGGATTCTCTTTCTTGTCATTTTTATTACTTTTTTCACATGATTATAATATAGATTTACTTGCTTTACTTGTGGTAGTTGAAATAATGGAGGAGTTCAAAAACCAACGATAGTTGACAATCTTCCTCGTGGGATTGATACCTAATAGCCCTTGTACTCAATAAATTATTTGTATACTTACAGAAAATGGGGTAATTCGGTTTTTAAAATTTGGTGTGAAGTAAAAATCTCGTCAGAAGCTTTAAGTGCAATACACCTTTTGGCTATAGTATCTTCATTTTCTTGTACCTTTGACTTGAGTTTTAACTCATAAGAGATTATAGAGTTAACAAGAGATTCAATAGGCATATAATTTAAATCTTTTGCTTCTTCTTTGGCCGTGGCCTTAGTTTCTCATTTTAGATAGCATTCAAGATCTCTCTAATTTTCTTATCTAAAGAACATTCTTTACCAAGCAATTCAAAATCTTTGATAATATCATTGAATCTACAATATATCTTCTCAATATTTTCATGTTACTCCATCTTGAAAAATTCATATTTGGTAACAAGCAAAATTTTCTTTTATTCTCTAACAACATCACTACCTTTAAGAATTTCTTTTAATTTATCTTATACTTCTTTAGCCGACTTACAACCTTTAGCTCTAGTAAATTCATTAGCATGTAAAGTATTGTACAAAATATTCATAGCCTTGGCATTGAAAGTAAAATTAGTCTTAACTTGGTCACTCAATTCATTTCTAGTTTTAGGTCTAAACATACCCAAATCCACATCTAAAATATTCATAAGGACCTTTATTTATAATATACCACAACTCAATATTAATAGATTGCCAAAATATTTCCATACATTCTTTCCAACTCAAATGATTTACACCATTAAATATGGGAGGCATAATAATGGATTCACCTTCTAAGAATAAAGCATTATTGGTTGCCATATCTACTCCTAAACTTATTGAATTCAATCTCTAGCAGACCAATCTCTAATACCAATTATAAGACTCTAATGCAACCTAAGAGGGGGGTTAATTAGGTTGCATAAAAGTTAAACAAGTTAAAGCAAATTTCACCAAATTTTAACTAGCCAAAAATAACCTATGTGATCACACACTTAAGCATACAAAATAGCAAGGAAAATAAGGCAATTGAACCACATGATCAAGTAGTAAAAAAGATAACAATAAGATAAAAGAATTGCAAACCAATCACACTCCCAAACTTCTTCCAAACTTAGAATTGAATCTACTAATAGCTTCTTCAATTGGTGGTGAAGCAAACCAAATTGTACAAATGAAGGTTCGCTCTTTACTCACCCTATACACCCAAGTTGAGTTAAAGAGTTTTACAACTCACTTAAGTTAGCCCTCACTATATTATAATTGAATGCTCCCAACCAATTAAGAACTACAATTTGCTTTACAACCTCACAAAAACTACAATTATGCAAAGGAAAGTATTTTCTAGCCAATCACCTAGGAAGCTTGTAATTGATGTAGGCAAAAGTTTCTAACATGTTCAGAATTTAGATATTTTGGTCCAAAATACCCTCTAACGGTCAACATTTAATGCAGGAAAAATTAGTCTATTGAACTATCAAAAATCATATTGTTGAAATAGCATCCTATACAAGCATCCAGTCAATGCTGAGAAGATTTCTTATTTAGATGTTCAAATGATTGATGGAAGTCCTTCTTTGTCCAACAGTACCGGTAACAGGAGAATAGAAAGCTTCAACTTTTGGATTGAATTTTTTGGATGACCGATGTTGTTGGCTTGTGTCTGATAGATTCATCCGATCAAAAGTGATATTTTTCTTGGTTAAGTTTGGGTGATCGATCCTTTTTCCTTGCATTCAAAGCTCCATCAGAAGGTGAATTTTTTTTTGTTTGAAAGTGTTTCAGACGTCTAATACTGCTGAATACGTTTGAAACTGCGTTCAATAGATAGCACAACTTCCATTTCTTCTTGATTTTCTTTCCTTCTTATTCCAAATGATTGAGCACCTGTTCTAACAAGATTCTCACTGAAATACATTAGTTTAAATCATCATTTTGATTTGTTGATCATCAAAATAAAGGATTGATGGGCCAAGGTTTTCATTATTATTTTCTCTTTTCGCTAGTGGTAAATTGTTCCAATGTTTACCTTTTTTCACCCCATTGCTTTTTTTTATTGTGACAGCCCCACCTTCCCCTAAGGCGAACTAAAGGGTTCCGCGGACTGCCGCCCAACTCTAGCCGGGGCTCGATCACTCTATTCAGATAAAATAAGACAAAACCTCGAGGAAAAGTAAAACAAAACCAATTCCCAAACTTGAAACGCTTACTTACATTCATTTCTATCTCAAAAGTAATACAATCCCAAATGTACAAAAGCTTTAGGTTCCCAATACTTCCAACCCTAACCAAGCACTAGTGTGATACCCCAACTTTTAGGATCATCTTTTGTTTAGTCTCAAAGAGGATATTACGGTTTCTTTAGTTTATTTTTATTTTAAAACATTATTTTGTTTTAAAGAAGAAACTAAAGTTATTTCTTTGGGTTTTATTTAAAACCTTGTTTTATTTTAAAAGACTGGAAACCCTAAAAGTCTAATCAAAACCCTAGTTTCACTTGTGACTGACCGTTTTCTCAAATTTCTCATATTTTAACCGAAACCCTAAATTCAATTTATGGAATTGTAAAAACCCTCACGTTTTTCTTAAAAATGCCCTTTTATTTGGAAATTATTCATTTATTATGGCCCTACTACCCAATCACCCCACAATAAGTGTAAATGAATATAGAAGTAAGGGTTTTCGTTGTCCGTTTCCAAGTTAGAGCGAATTAGGGTTTTCACGTTTTTTCATAGTGTGACTATTCGGTACGAAGTGAGGATCAAATTTGGTAGGTAAGAGTGACTTTTGGATGAGGAAATATTACATGATTAGAAGTGATAATAATAAGTTAGTGATTAGAAGTTAAAAATCCTAGTATACGCGATTTAAGAAAATCGGCTCGAACCGACGGATATCGATCACTACCGATTGAACCCACCACTTGACCACCACTTCCTTACCACCACATACCCTTGATATTTTTGCAAAATATCCCCCCTCATCCTCAGCCTTATAACCGAAACATGTGGCCCAAAATGGAAGGAAAAGAAAGAGAAACTTGGATGGCTTTGGTGGTGACAAGTGTCACCCATCTATGGTTTCTTGCCCAACTTTTTGTCTTGCCTTCTTATCCTTTAATTGAGCTCATTCTTTCTCATTTTTTTTTCCTGGTCAGCCGAGAGCAAGAGGAGCAAGAGAGTGAAGAGAGTTTTCCATCTTCAACCTTGAATCCAACCTTTTTATTGCCAACAAGAAAAACTAAACCGATCAATCACTAGTTGGAAGCTTGGGAAGCCTAAGGAACCAAGAATATCAAGGAGAGGTGAAGGATCATCCTAGCAAGGTCTTGCCTTGAGGTATAATGGCTGATCAACCATTTCTTTTCCATTAATCATGATTAAGTTGGATATTAATGTTAGTATAGTGCTTGTGATGCTTGTTTCAAAGAGTTTTGATGATTGGATGGATGACCTTTGAGTTAGGGTTTCTTGTGGGTTGGTGTTGTATGATGCATATATGTGGTATATAATCTTGTAAAGGTAGTAGTAGTGGTAGTTTCAAGGTGAAAATATGAATTATAGTTTGAAATAATAAAAATTCCAGATTTCTGGAAATCTTAGCTTCAGTTCTGTCCGGTTCTATTTCATCATGTTAGAGGCCTAACTAGGCTTAGTACAAAACATGAAAGTTGTAGAGAATGACAGTTTATCGTTTCCTACAAAATTTCATCTCAATCGGAGCAACGTAGCCTGTGAATAGACCAAAATACCCTCACTGCCCTAGGATGCATCCAGTGATCCGTTTTAGACAGTTCATCCAATTAACCGTGTCTATTCACTATGATCCGTGCTGATTTTGTGACAGCCCCACCTCCCCCTAAGGCGAACCAAAGGGTTCAGCGGACCGCCTGCCCAGCTCTCGCCGGGACTCAGTCGTTTACTCAAGCAAATCAGAAATAAAACCACCAGAAAGAGCAAAACAAGGATCCAAAACTTAAAACAAAATTATATACATTGTTATCTCAGAAGGAAGTACAACCGTCGAATATACAAAGGTTCTCAATTCACCATACAACCAGCCCGTGCCAAGCACTAGGGCGAGAACCATTACAAAACCAAAGAACTAGACCAAGCTAGTCTATACAGAGCTCTCGTCCTTGCTCGCCTTCCCCTGTTAAGGAAAACAAAACTAAAGGGATGAGCTAAAAGCTCAGTGAGTTTCCAAACACATAAGCAGCAATCCATCCAAAACATTAAATATAGAATTTCAATAATTCAAGTAACATTTACAATGGAAAACGATAATAACACATACATTAAAAGGATACAGGCTCACAAGGAGCCATTTGTTCGTTCGTTCGTTCATTCGTTCTCCTGACATTCCCCTTATTCCTCCATTCACTTGAAAATATATTTTGTAAGTAAAACCCTCGTTCGTTCGTTCATTTCATTCACCCCCTTCCCAGACATTGGCCGGGCTCCACCAGACTTCAAGGTAATACTCGAGTATACCAAACGTTCACCCAGGTCACCATATCGCTCGACCGAGTCCGCTTCTGGCTCGAGTCGATCGGTAACAAGGGGCAGTGGCCAGTTCAGCCAAAAGGCTTACATTCATGCACAAGTAACATTTCAATCGTTCAATCATTGAAAATTTCACAATCATTTAGGCTGAGTGCGATAAAGTACACACTCGCCTAGAAAACTCGTTTGGCCAATCATTGAAAGCACTTAACACATTATCAATCAATAATAACAAGCCAATAAGTCAAGAAAATATAACAAACAAGGAACACTCACCTAGTTATGCAAAATATCGTGCAAAATATCCTTCCGGATATTACCCTTAGTCACCAATGAAACCTAAGATTGAACAAGAGAACATATTACAGTTTATCGAGCAAAACATTTAAGGGGAAACGAAGAAACCCGACTAATTAGGAGTAAAACGTGTAAAGATGACTTTCAAGTAAAAAGAGGGTTGTTTGGACCCAAGGATGAAAATAACTAGGGTTTCAAAATCAATCGCAAAACCAAGCTCAAAAGGCTTATAGAATTCCAACGGAAAACATTTGACCAACGACAAATCAAAAGACAAATAGAAAGGCTAAGAAAATATTCTTTCGGAATCGTAAAGAATCGTTTGTATGACTAAAAGTCACTATATATTCAAGTAGAGGTTATATAACAAGGGTTTTGATGAAAATCATATGGAAAAGGAGGACTCTTAAAACCGTACTTGAAAGTAGTTCACTTGTGGCCGATAAAACCCTAACTCATACTTCTATATTTTGGGTACGGAGTAAGTAAACATTTGGCGTTTCAAATCGAAGAGGTATCATGTTTTGGAATGGTAAAACGGTCATAGTATTTGCCAAACGAAAATATACAAATTCAAATAGAAACTTAGCCCTCGAGCGAAAATTTGGGCAGCACGCCCTTTGTATTTACCTAATTTTCCAGCCATTTTGGCTTCATTATTTTTCTCATTCAAGCTCAAGTTTATACACAACACAAATGCATTTCAATAGCCGTTCCATAGGCTCAAGACAATACAAGGACATAAATCAACTAATAACAAATGCGGAAATGAAGTTTACAAAAGACAGATTTGATAGGGTTTTGTGGAAAGGACACATCCGAGGCTACGCTTATCGGATTGGTGTGAAACTTATACCATTTCGAAGCTAAGACGAAGCCCTACAACTTTCAGGAAGAACACTTGGTCAAATTTCCAGTGTAACCTAATCAAATTCCCAGTTCACAGAACCAGGTTCCAACTAATCGGCTAAATAACCGTACTACATTTAAATGGCCATATCTCAGGCTACCAAAGTCCGTTTAAGGCGTTCTTTGAGGCATTTAAAAGCTAAGACAGAGTACTAAAACTTTCATGTTTTGGAAAATGGCTAAATCAGCACGGATCATAGTGAATAAACACAGTCAATTGGATGAACTGTCCAAAACGGATTACTGGAAATAGCCTAGGGCAGCGAGGGTATTTTAGTCTTTTCACAGGCTACATTGCTCCGATTGAGTTGAAATTTTGTAGACAACTATAAAATACCATTATCTACAACCTTTATGTTTTATTCCAAGCCTAATTCGGCATATAACCTCACGAACTGGAACCGGACAGAACAGGGTGAAATTTTTCCAGAAATCTGGAATTTTTTGGTTTCAATGGTAACTTTCTTCTTTTCTTGCTTCACTTGCTACCAAAACCCCCTATATAATCTTGGATACAACATATATTAACCATACATCAAGTATAGGCAGCAATCCATCAAGCCCTAATTCATGTAACTAAAAGGAAAAACACCCAAAACATGATAACAACCATCATTCACCACAAATTTGAGATGCTAAGCTAATTTAAACAAGATCAAGAGTAAGAAATGGGGAAATCATCATCCTTACCTTGCTTAAGTGTCTTCCAAGAGCAACCCTAGTTCTTCCTTTCAAAATTTCACCAATACTCCACTAGCTAAACACCCAAGGATGTCTTTAATCGGTTTGTTTTCTTTGTTTCCTCACTTGGTGACTAGATTCAAGAAGAAATGGAGCAACTTTCCCTTGGTGTTTTCCTCTCTCTCTCTCTCTCTCAGCCATGTAGCAGAAAAAATGAAGAAGAAATGCAGCTCCAAGGTGATAAGAAGGTTGGACAATTGGTCTTGGTCAAGACCCTTAATGGTGTGACACTTGTCACTACCAATTACCAAGTAAAATTTTCTTTTTCTTTCTTGCAATTTCAGCCCCAAAATTTGGTCAAGGCTAGCTGGAAATTAAGGAGATATTTTGCTTAAATATTAATGAGCTTGTATGGTAAGAAAGTGGTGGTCAATCGGTGTTCAATCGGTAGTGCACGGTTCATGTCGGTTCGCACCGTTTTTCCTTAAATCACACGTACTAGAGTTTTTACTTCCTATTCACTAACTTTTTATCATTTCTTCTAATCACATATTATTTCTCACCCAAAAGTCACTCTTAAGCACCAAATTTGATTCTCGCTCCATACCGGATGATTACACGACGGATACACGAAAAACCCTATTTCACTTCGAATTGAAATCGGAAAGGAACCCCCTAATTTCCTATGATCATTGGCACTTTTTCTAGGGTGATTAAGTAGCAATATGGTATAGAATAATTATTTTCAAATAAAAGGAAATTTTCAAGAAATATGCAAGGAATTTGCAAGTCCTCACACTCTCTCCCCCTTAAGAGAATTTCGTCCTCGAAATTTTACCTTCAGTTGCCTCAAACGAGTCCGGAACTTGTCGGTTGTCTAAAGCACAAACCTTTACCGGTACACTAGTTCGTTTCCCTCTTTCATTCACTTGTGATTTAGCTCCATCCAGTTGCGGAGTATTGCTTTCACATGACTGTATCCTCGGACAGTTGCTAACTTGATGATCGCCACTTCCGCAGATTAAACATTTCCGTCCTTTTCTCCAACAATTGCTTTCGGCATGATTTGCCTTTCCACAGTATCCACAGACCACGTGAGAAGCCATCTTTTGGCTTTCTTGAAAACTTTTCCCAGGTCCGATTTGGCTTTCTTTAGTAGATCTTTCATCTACCGCCCCTAATGTCCATGGTGGGCGGAGTAACGGGTTCACTTTCTGCACTTTAGGAGGTGTTATTGTTTCACTTAATTCCTCCACTACATTGCCCGATGTACCCCTTTTCCGGGTCTGGGAGGCTTTTATCTGTGCCTTTGTAGTCTCCATTATTTGAGCTTTCTCAAGGGCCTCCGTAAACGTGTTCACTTGTACCGCCGCTAATGCTTCTTGGATTTCCAAATTTAATCCCTGTATAAACCGTCTTACTCTTCGCCGTTCTGTGGCCACCAATTCAGAAGCAAACTTGGATAGTCTTGTATATTTCGTTTCATATTCGGCCACATTTAGCGTTCCCTGGCGTAACCCAATAAACTCCTCCTCTCTCCTCTCTTGGACTAAAGAAGGGAGGTACTTCTCGTTAAATTCCCTTATGACATTTGTCCATGTCCATGCAGTCTGTTATCTTTCCCATTTTGCTCTAATCACGTTCCACCATGCTCGGGCCGGTTCCTCAAATTGGAACACTGCAAAGTTCACTTGCCTTTGCTCAGTGTAGTTTAGAGCTGTGAAGATGTTAACCATGGTTTCTACCCATTGTTCAGCTACGTCCGGATCGGGCCCTCCAAGGAATTTTGGAGGAGCAAACTTCTGGAACCTTTCAAGAGCCTTGTCTTCTCCGATTTCAGGGTTCTGCGGTTGATTCACGGCCATTTGGCCTTGTTGATCCACCAGTCGTGCCAAAGTATTCGTCATCTGTTGCATCGCCGTCGCCATTTGGTCTCCGATTTCTACCCTTGGTCCTTGCTCTTGTTCAACTCTGTTTTCCCTTTCTTCTCTTGGCTCCTGGGCTCGCTTAGTCCCACGGCCACGACCTCGTCCTTGACTACGTCTTCCCTCCATATATATTTTCCCCTCTCTTTTCTCTTTTTGTTTTTTTTTTAAAAAATAATTTAATGAATAAACGCAATAAGGTGACTAAAGTAACTAAAATTTAGGGCCCCAAATACCCAAATAAACATATACACACATAACACACCACATAAACATATCAAGGAAATAAATAATCAAATATACAGATACGTCTCAAGTCAGGCAGATATTCATATACACAGATACACAACTGACGGCATGTAGCGACAATATACGGGCGAATCAAAAGAAAAGGGATATATCGTCCCACACCCAGTTAGAATAACCCCGTCCGGTCTCTCACGTCACTTTCTATCCGACTCAATGTCCATTAACCTCTTATACTTATTCTAGCCAGACAAAGCCTGTTCATATTCCCAAAATACAAATCTCAAGTACTTAGTACCGTCTCAACTCTGGAGTACTCAGGCACCAGAATCTGAAATAAGATAACTCACCTCTCGAGCTGGCCAGTCCCAAGAGTAAACTATCTACAGTCGAAATTCCCACCTGACGTACCTATCTATGGTCCTCAGATGTCATAAGAACATTTAAGGCCTATAACAATTCACAATTCATAGCTTATGCTCGAACGAGCACTTAAATCCTTCATACCTATTCACTACTCAGTCCAGGCTCACTCCGCGCAGAGACCACGCGAAGCAGGCTCTGATACCACCTGTGACAGCCCCACCTCCCCTAAGGCGAACCAAAGGGTTCGGCGGACCGTCTGCCCAGCTCTCGCCAGGACTCAGTCACTCACTCAAGCAAATCAGAAATAAAACCACAAGAAAGAGCAAAACAAGGATCCAAAACTTAAAACAAAATTATATACATTGTTATCTCAGAAGGAAGTACATCCGTCGAATATACAAAGGTTCTCAATTCACCATACAACCATCCCGTGCCAAGCACTAGGGCGAGAACCAATACAAAACCAAAGAACTAGACCAAGCTAGTCTATACAGAGCTCTCGTCCTTGCTCGCCTTCCCCTGTTAAGGAAAACAAAACTAAAGGGATGAGCTAAAAGCTCAGTGAGGTTCCGAACACATAAGCAGCAATCCATCCAAAACATTAAATATAGAATTTCAATAATTCAAGTAACATTTACAATGGAAAACGATAATAACACATACATTAAAAGGATACAGGCTCACAAGGAGCCATTTGTTCGTTCGTTCGTTCGTTCGTTCTCCTGACATTCCCCTTATTCCTCCATTCACTTGAAAATGCATTTTTGTAAGTAAAACCCTCGTTCGTTCGTTCATTTCATTCACCCCCTTCCCAGACATTGGCCGGGCTCCACCAGACTTCAAGGTAATACTCGAGTATACCAAATGTTCACCCAGGTCACCATATCGCTCGACCGAGTCCGCTTCTGGCTCGAGTCGATCGGTAACAAGGGGCAGTGGCCAGTTCAGCCAAAAGGCTTACATTCATGCACAAGTAACATTTCAATCGTTCAATCATTGAAAATTTCACAATCATTTAGGCTGAGTGCAATAAAGTACACACTCGCCTAGAAAACTCGTTTGGCCAATCATTGAAAGCACTTAACACATTATCAATCAATAATAACAAGCCAATAAGTCAAGGAAATATAACAAACAAGGAACACTCACCTAGTTATGCAAAATATCGTGCAAAATATCCTTCTGGATATTACCCTTAGTCACCAATGAAACCTAAGATTGAACAAGAGAACATATTACAGTTTATCGAGCAAAACATTTAAGGGGAAACGAAGAAACCCGACTAATTAGGAGTAAAACGTGTAAAGATGACTTTCAAGTAAAAAGAGGGTTGTTTGGACCCAAGGATGAAAATAACTAGGGTTTCAAAATCAATCGCAAAACCAAGCTCAAAAGGCTTATAGAATTCCAACGGAAAACATTTGACCAACGACAAATCAAAAGACAAATAGAAAGGCTAAGAAAATATTCTTTCGGAATGGTAAAGAATCGTTTGTATGACTAAAAGTCACTATATATTCAAGTAGAGGTTATATAACAAGGGTTTTGATGAAAATCATATGGAAAAGGAGGACTCTTAAAACCGTACTTGAAAGTAGTTCACTTGTGGCCGATAAAACCCTAACTCATACTTCTATATTTTGGGTACGGAGTAAGTAAACATTTGGCGTTTCAAATCGAAGAGGTATCATGTTTTGGAATGGTAAAACGGTCATAGTATTTGCCAAACGAAAATATACAAATTCAAATAGAAACTTAGCCCTCGAGCGAAAATTTGGGCAGCACGCCCTTTGTATTTACCTAATTTTCCAGCCATTTTGGCTTCATTATTTTTCTCATTCAAGCTCAAGTTTATACACAACACAAATGCATTTCAATAGCCGTTCCATAGGCTCAAGACAATACAAGGACATAAATCAACTAATAACAAATGCGGAAATGAAGTTTACAAAAGACAGATTTGATAGGGTTTTGTGGAAAGGACACATCCGAGGCTACGCTTATCGGATTGGTGTGAAACTTATACCATTTCGAAGCTAAGACGAAGCCCTACAACTTTCAGGAAGAACACTTGGTCAAATTTCCAGTGTAACCTAATCAAATTCCCAGTTCACAGAACCAGGTTCCAACTAATCGGCTAAATAACCGTACTACATTTAAATGGCCATATCTCAGGCTACCAAAGTCCGTTTAAGGCGTTCTTTGAGGCATTTAAAAGCTAAGACAGAGTACTAAAACTTTCATGTTTTGGAAAATGGCTAAATCAGCACGGATCATAGTGAATAAACACAGTCAATTGGATGAACTGTCCAAAACGGATTACTGGAAATAGCCTAGGGCAGCGAGGGTATTTTAGTCTTTTCACAGGCTACATTGCTCCGATTGAGTTGAAATTTTGTAGACAACTATAAAATACCATTATCTACAACCTTTATGTTTTATTCCAAGCCTAATTCGGCATATAACCTCACGAACTGGAACCGGACAGAACAGGGTGAAATTTTTCCAGAAATCTGGAATTTTTTGGTTTCAATGGTAACTTTCTTCTTTTCTTGCTTCACTTGCTACCAAAACCCCCTATATAATCTTGGATACAACATATATTAACCATACATCAAGTATAGGCAGCAATCCATCAAGCCCTAATTCATGTAACTAAAAGGAAAAACACCCAAAACATGATAACAACCATCATTCACCACAAATTTGAGATGCTAAGCTAATTTAAACAAGATCAAGAGTAAGAAATGGGGAAATCATCATCCTTACCTTGCTTAAGTGTCTTCCAAGAGCAACCCTAGTTCTTCCTTTCAAAATTTCACCAATACTCCACTAGCTAAACACCCAAGGATGTCTTTAATCGGTTTGTTTTCTTTGTTTCCTCACTTGGTGACTAGATTCAAGAAGAAATGGAGCAACTTTCCCTTGGTGTTTTCCTCTCTCTCTCTCTCTCTCAGCCATGTAGCAGAAAAAATGAAGAAGAAATGCAGCTCCAAGGTGATAAGAAGGTTGGACAATTGGTCTTGGTCAAGACCCTTAATGGTGTGACACTTGTCACTACCAATTACCAAGTAAAATTTTCTTTTTCTTTCTTGCAATTTCAGCCCCAAAATTTGGTCAAGGCTAGCTGGAAATTAAGGAGATATTTTGCTTAAATATTAATGAGCTTGTATGGTAAGAAAGTGGTGGTCAATCGGTGTTCAATCGGTAGTGCACGGTTCATGTCGGTTCGCACCGTTTTTCCTTAAATCACACGTACTAGAGTTTTTACTTCCTATTCACTAACTTTTTATCATTTCTTCTAATCACATATTATTTCTCACCCAAAAGTCACTCTTAAGCACCAAATTTGATTCTCGCTCCATACCGGATGATTACACGACGGATACACGAAAAACCCTATTTCACTTCGAATTGAAATCGGAAAGGAAAACCCTAATTTCCTATGATCATTGGCACTTTTTCTAGGGTGATTAAGTAGCAATATGGTATAGAATAATAATTTCTAAATTATTTTCAAATAAAAGGAAATTTTCAAGAAATATGCAAAGAATTTGCAAGTCCTCACAGATTTAGCCATTTGCCATAACATGAAAGTTTAGTACTTTGTCTTAGCTTTTCAACGCCTCCAAGAACGTCTTAAACAGACTTTGGTAGCTTGAGATATGGCCATTTGAAGGCAGTACGGTTAATTAGCCGATTAGTTGGAATTTGGTTCTGTGAATTGGGAATTTGACTGGGTTACACTGGAAATTAGACTAGGTGGTCTTCACCAAAGTTGTAGCTCTCTGCCTTAGCTTCGAAATGGTATAAGTTACACCTCAATCCAATACGCGTAGCCTCGGTTGTGTCCGTTACGGAAAAACACGTCAAATCTGTCTTTTGTTAAACTTCATTTCCGCACATGTCGTTAGCTTGATTTTGTACCTGTATGACCTTGAGCCTATTGAACGGCTATTGAAATGAGATTATTTTGTATGTAACTTTGAGTTTGTTTGAGGAAAATATTGAAGCCATAAATGGCTGGAAAATAGGTAAACACAAGGGGCATGCCGCCAAATTTTCACGAGAAAGATAAACTAGTCTTTGGAGTTCTAGTTCTGTATTTTGCAAATTTAACTTGGATGCACTGAAAAATGGGTCGAGGTATCTTCATGGAAGTTATAACCTTTTGTCTAAGGTTCGAGACACCATCTAGTATATTTTGATCCGATAACCACAGCTCCAGTTATGGGCAAAATCGTGTAACCCGTTTTGTACCATTTTCATTTTCACGGACGCGCATGTGCATTTCTCAACTGTTTTTGCCGTTTTGGACCGTTTAGGTCTACTTTTGGTATTTTGTTACCATTCCGGCCGTTTTGGCCAATTTCGACATTCTTTTGGCCTTAACATCATTTTGACCGTTTTTTATTATTTTTGATCATTTTCGACTGTATTCGATCGTTTAAGTTATAAACTGCTATTGTGTGGCCGTATCATTTATGTGTTTATATAATCAGTCAATACAGATTGTGAGACTTTTGACGGTGATGGTCAAGTTCAGTGAATTGTATCATTTTTCGTGCCAAGCTTTATCAAGTGAGTAATTGGGTTGTTTATTGATGAGAAATTGTTAAAGTGCTTTGTATATGTTAAATGGGTACTTAGGCGAGGGTGTACTTTATCTCACTCGACCTAAGCCATCCTTTGTTTTGATTTCATATATGAGATTACATGTCTTATGTTGAGTATCACCCTTTTGTTGTGTGCTGATGGGGGTGGTTACATGATTTGAGTTGAGTATCTCCCTGTTGCTGTGTGCTGATGGGGGTGATTACATGACTTGAATTAAACCCCATTTGCTGTGTGCTGTTTGGGGTAAGTACTTTGTTGTGTATTTTGTTGAGAGATACCATCTATTGAGAGATCGGATATCTCAGGGCTTGGTTCTAACCCGGTTCCAAGGGTTAGACGAACTATTCGAGCCAGTTGGGGTTTGGTCGAAGATAGTTCCATGCTAAACTTGGGATTTAGTTCCTTGTTAAAGCTTTGACGAAAGCTAAGCTATTTTGTTTCGCTCGAGCTGCTGTGTGCTATTGACTGGCCAGCGGGGGTTGATAAGGTGAACGGGGAAAGTTAAGTGGAGTCTACGGACCATGAGTACTTTGGTTGACGGAGTGTCAACAGGCGTTCAAGCTCGGGAAATTGAACTGGCTTTGGAGCCACCTGTATCCTACCATTGTGTTGTTACCTTTTTTGTTATTGATGTAAAATAACCTGATTACTTGTTATTTGGATGTGAGTTTACATTTATACCCTGATTACTCACTAAGCATATAACTTACCACATTCCATTTGTTTTCCTTAGCAGGGGGCCGACGCGGGGATCGCGGTGTTTAGTCTTTTGATTAGAGAATAGTTGAATTTATCCTTGTTATAAGTTGACTAGTAAGATGTATATAGTTATCGTGGTGGTTGTAGTTATCAGCTTTTTTAGGGTTTACTTTCTGATACTCGTGGTATGTATGACTTGATGTACAAGTTTATGCAACCTTTGAAGCTATAATAGAGTACATAAAACTTACTTTTGGCGTGAACTTTATTTTCTAGTTTTAGAGTATCAAGTCCTGGCGCGAGTTGGGCAGGCGGTCCGCAAAACCCTTTGGTTCGCCTTAGGGTGAGGTGGGGCCGTCACAACTAGGGCAAGTACAATTGCAAAATATATCTTCAAAAGGACTAGGCTATGCTATTCTATACAAGTCTCTCGCCCTTGCTCGCATCCCCTGTAAGGAAAACAAAACTAACGGAATGAGCTAAAAGCCTAGTGAGGTTCCAGACACATAAACAAACAATGAGTTCAATACATTAACCATAGATAGCAAGTAATTCCAGAAACATGACAATATAAAGCAATAATAACATTCATTAAAAGGATACGTGCTCACATGGAGCCATTCATTCATTCATTCATTCTCCTTTCATTTCCTTATTCCTCCATTCGTTTGAAAATGCATTTTGATAAGTAAAACCCTTCATTTACATTGACATTCGTTCATTCATTTCATTTCACCCCCTCCTGGACATTGGCCAAGCTCCACCAGACTACACGATAATACTCGAGTATACCAAATGTTCACCCAGGGTCACTAAATCGCTCGATCGAATCCACTTCTGACTCGAGTCGATCAGTAACGAAGGGCAAGGGCCCAGTTCAACCAAACGGCTTACATTCATATGCAACTAGCATTTAATTAATTAATCATTGAAAATTTCACATTCATTTAGGTTGAGTGCGATAAAGTACACACTCGCCTAGAAAACTCCTTTTAAGCAATCATTGAAAACATTTAACATGTTACCATTCGTTCTTAACAAGTCATATAATCAAGAACAAGCCACATAGTCAATGAAAATATAACAAACAAGGAACACGCACCTATTTACGCAAAATAACATCCAAAGTATCCTTTCGAATAACACCCTCAATCACCAAGGAACCCTAATATAATCAAAAGAACACATTATGCTTCAACCATCAAAAATTTAAGTGATTCAAAGAAAATTCGAATACGTACTAGTAAAAAGTATAAATATGGTTTTGGTAGTGAAAAGAGTACATTTAAACCAAAGGACATAAGTAAAATATTTGTAAAACTTATGCTTACTTGTAAAACTTTAAAATCGCTATTTGAGTCGAAGTGGCAAAGAAAACTTATTTCTAGTAGTCGTAAATTTCATTTTTTCAAGGGTACAAGTTTCGGCCGAATTCTAACTTATATACCTCGATAAAAGAAGACGTAAATACCCTAGATGGTTCACGTAGTATTCGCTCTCAAGCCTTACTCAAGTCGCAAGTATATCGACCTAGTTCTCGAGCGTAAATTTGGGCAGCACGCCCTTTGTATTTACCTATTTTCCAGTCATTTATGGCTTCATTCTTTTCCTCAATCAATTCCAAAGTCATACACAAAATCATCTCATTTCAATAGCCATTCCATAGGCTCCAAGTCATACAAGTACAAAATCAAGCTAGGAGCATGTGCGGAAATGAAGGTTGAGTCAAGAAACAAAAGACAGATTTGACGTTGTTTTACGTAAGGGACACAACCGAGGCTACGCTTATCGGATTGAGGTGAACTTTATACTGTTTCGAAGCTAAGACAGAGGGCTACAACTTTGATGAAGACCACTTAGTCCAGTTCATAGTATATCTAGGTCAAACTTTCAAATTACTGAACCAGAATCGCACAAACAGGTCAGTTAACCGTGCTATGTTTAAACGACAATAACTCAGGCTATCGAAGTCCAATCGAGGTGATTCTAGGGGCTTTGGAAAGCTAAGACATAGCACTACAACTTTTGTGTTTTGGCCAAAGGCTAATTCAGTACGGATCAGGGTGAACAGATGCGGTCAGATTGGTGAAAGGTCAACGCTGTCCACAGGGCTCTACCTATGGCAGTCAGGGGTAGTTTTATCTTTTCACAAGGTACAGTGCTCGGATTGAGCTGAAAATTTGCAAACAACTATAAACATCATTCTCTACAACTTTCATGTTTTAGGATAAGCCTAATTCGGCCTCTAACATAGGCAACCAGAAACCGGCAGAACTGAAAACAAAATTTCCTGAAATCTGGAATTCATACAGTCCAATGCTAATCTTCTTATTTCTGGTTTGATTCACCACCTCAACTTCATATACAAGATTATAACCATCATAAACCATCTAACCAACAAGAAATATAGTTGAAAACCTCAACCCTAACTCAAGAACATGCACCATATCCATCCAAACCATTGAAATAACTATCATTAACTAAAAATTTAAGGTGCTATACCAACTTAAGCAAGATTAAAAGTAAGAAAATGGTAAACCAGCATTATTACCTTCCTAAAGCTGCTTTCAAGAGTAACCCTAGCTTTCCCTTCCAACTTTTGCCAACACACAAGTACCTAAGCACTCAAAGGAAGATTTAATCGGTTTAGTTTCTTGATTTTCACTCAAATAAGCTAAACTCAAGATGAAATGAAATGGTTTTCTTTCTCTCTTTTCCTTTCTTCACTCACGGCTAGAATGGCAGAATGGAGGCTGAAATGAAGCATCTTGGTCGGTCAAGAGATAAGAAAAGAATGAAGTGTTGTAGTCAAATTTACTTCTAAGATAAAGACTAAACTAGTCTTGGTCAAAGGTCCAACATCCAACCTTTCTTCCTTGCTTTTGTGTTTTTTTTTTCTCTCTCTTACTTTATCCCCTCAAAACAGCCGGCCACTAGAAGGTAAAAAGAAGATGATTTGGGTCAATTGTTGGTTTAATAAAGTTAAGTAAGACTTGGTCAAGTCCAACTTCCAATGGGTTTGTGACACTTGGCTTTTCGAGACTTACCTCATTTCTTTTGGTCAAAAATTGTGGCTAATCTAAGAGATATTTTAGGGTTAATTGACTGAAATAAAAGCAAGGCTATGATGGTAATAAAGTAGTGTTCAAGTGGTGCACTCACTCGGTAATAAATGGTACCCGTCGATTTCAACCGTTTTTCCTCAATTCGCACGTATTAGGATTTTAACTTATAATTCACTAACTTATTATTATTATTCTAATCACACATTATTTTCTCATCTAAAACTTACTCTTAATACCAAATTTGATCCACACTCCGTACCGAATAGTCGCACTCCGGATAGGCGTAAAACCCTAATTTGTGCTAACTTGAAAACGAAAAGGGAAAACCCTTCATTCTATGTTCATTTGCACTTATTGTGGGGTGATTGGGTAGAAGGGCCATTATAAAGTAATAATTTCCAAATAAAATGGAATTTTAAGAAAAATATGATGCATTTTACAATTTCACAGATTAAAATTAGGGTTTCGACAAAAATATGAGGGATTTAAGAAAACCTGTTAGTCACAAGTAAAACTAGGGTTTTGATTTCAATTTAAAGTGTCCAATAAAAAAAACAATGTTTTTAAAACAAAACAAAAGAAATAGATCAAAATTTTAAAAGAACGAGGGAAAAACATTGTCCAAAAATTCGGGGTATCACATTTATCCATTGAACTGAATTACTCCAATATTTCTTTTTCTTGCTAAAAAAAACTGTTCATGTTTTTCTTTCAACTTTGCCGCTTACCTGTTGAACTACTTTTAGAAATAAGAAATAACCAAGATAAAGACAATGGTTTAAATCTTGTTTCTTACCTAATTATACATGATGATGTTATAAACTGGGTTTGAAATAAGAACAAGTAAGAAAAAACCAAATCATGTAATAAAATATTATAAATATGATCAAACTACATTGGCTATTAGATGTTTAAAGACCACAACTATTTCTTTCAAATATTTTATGACAATAACAACGATGAATTAATTCACTCTGAACCCTCAATAGAAAACAAGTTGAGAACAAAAAATTTCACCTTCTTTTTATTTAGTTAAATCCAAACAACGAAAAGAAGTAGCTATGGAAAGATCCCAAGCCATAAGTCAACTGATTGTGGACTTTCACATAAAGAAATTCTCATGAGTGTGTTGTAATGTGGGAATTAGCCTTCATTTATTTTCTAAAATAATGTGCTTAATTTTTGTACTAACTAATTGAATAAAGATTTTATCAAACTGCCTATTAATCAATATCTTTTTTTTATTTCAATATTTTTTTGAAAGGAGAAAATTTTATTCAAACTCAGAAAACCATGACGGATACAAGTTAAATCCGGGAAGAATTACATTTAACCTAAATCTTCGAAACGAGGGAAAAACAAGATTGTCCAATCGATACTCTCCCCTAGCCAATGCTGACAATTCAGCGATATGCTCATAGACACAGAACAAACGATCAGAATAAGCACAACCTTCATTCGACAACACATCCGCCACCTTATTAGCTTCCCGATAACAATGCTTGAACTGAAAGCATCCCCAAGATGTCTCCAATATCTACTCCACTTCCCCACTGATAGACCATGGACACTAGTAAGTATTCAATTGAATGTGCACTAACATCATGGAATCCGATTCAATAACCAT
Source organism: Coffea eugenioides (assembly GCF_003713205.1). Classification (NCBI taxonomy): domain Eukaryota; kingdom Viridiplantae; phylum Streptophyta; class Magnoliopsida; order Gentianales; family Rubiaceae; genus Coffea; species Coffea eugenioides. The sequence continues at coordinate 48,854,346 of NC_040036.1, read as the reverse complement.
ATTAACAATGAAACCTCTTTGTACACATAACTTCATCCTAAGGAATAGAGCTTTGGCTTCAGCTTGTAAACTGGTTCCATTCCCAAAAAAGCCAAAAAATGCAAATAACATGTTCCCCGCAAAGTCCCGAAGAATGCCCTCTCCACCACTCACACCCGGGTTACCTTTCGAGCATCCATCTATATTGCCTATTAATCAATATCATTTTCTCTTATGTCTTCATAATATGCATTTTAGTGAGCTTATTATCATGGAATAGAAGCATTTTCTCAGTGTTAGACAATCTTTATTCTTTGTCTTTTGGTGTTCTATGTTCACATCAAGGTTGGTTATATTTGGACCTTTGAGTTATGTCCAAATCATTGATAGACCCTTTTTTCGCTTGGAAATTATATCTAATTTACTCCAACCAAATATTCTCTATAAATTAACATAAGCAACAACTTATCAATAACAACAAGAATGAATTGATGAGGGGGAATAATTGTGACAAGAAAATTTGCAAAACTAGAAGCTAGGGTCAGATATAGGAGGGATGGGCAAGGGTAGCTGTCCCTTTAAAAGTTTTCAAAATTTTAAAATCCTCTCCATAATTTTAGTTGTCAATATTAATTTGGCACCCTAAACATAATTATTAGTAGTTCTTTTTATTATTTTGTTTAATTTCTTTTGATTAAGTGTCTTGTACCAAACTAGCAACCAGTTTCCTTATAAAAGTATACAATTAATATTTATTTTATCATATGATTAGTACTCCCTCCGTCCCAAAATTTGGGACGCTTTTTGGGAAACGCACTTTTTATGTACAGTAGCATTACGGGACAGGCTTATCTAACTCTTCCAAGCGTACCCTTTGCTGTTTGTGGAGTGAAACAACAAATTGGTGGGACCACTTGCCATTAAGTCACTTTGACTAAAAGGCAAAGACAATCAGAAGGGTATAACTTCCGATGATGTGTTGTGGCTGGGTCTATCAGAATTGGTTAGTGCAATCTTGACTTGTCAATAGAAGGGTATAACTGGAAAATAATTGTAAAAAGTGATTTGACTTTTTCAAAGTGACTCAAATTTTGGGACAAGCAAAAAGTGGAAATATGACATTAACAATGGGACGGAGGGAGTACTATTTTTGAATAAAAATTATAAAATATTAAGTTTTCTTTTAACCAACATTCTCATAAGAAACCAACTCTTAGTTTCTTTTATTACTATAATTTAAATAGCAACTAAGATAACATTGTACATGTTATATAGAAAATAAAAAACAAACAAAATAAAAAAATTAACTATCATATAAATTGAAGAAGCTTTAACCATAGTTTTGAATGCCTCATATTGATAGTAAATAATATGTTAAAGAGTCAAATTTTCGCATTTTTCTATATAATTTGTCTTTAGTTTTTTTTTTAAGAATTTCTTAGTCTTAGTTATAGTCCACGAAAACTTCATTTTACATTTAGTATTCTTAATTTGTTATAGAATTTTTTTTTTCTATTGTATCACTGATGATTCGCCTCCCGCCACCCCTCCCCAAAACTAAAATCTTGGATCCATCACTAATAGAAGCTATAAAACAGTATAACAATATGATTACGAAATCATGAAGAGGAAAATAGAAAAGTAAAAGTCATAAAAATATTGATACCTTTATAGAAAAACAATCTCATATGAAAGGGTGAGAAATCAATAGCATTAGAATGTGTACTCAAATGAGGAAAAAAAACAAGAAGTAAATTTTGGATGAGGAATACCTAAGTAGCACTTAAAATAATTAATATATTTTTAAGGGAAAGTAAATAAATTATCAAAAATCTTTTTAAAAGATTATAACTTTTACAATACACTTTGATAAATAGATAAGTCATCACAATTTAAAGATTTGTAGCCAATATGTCTCTTTGTCTAGTAAAAGAACATTGGGCCACACAAAAAGTGTATACACAAATTTTTGGTCTAAACAAAAGACATGAAAAAATTACACTAATATGATTATTGACTTCAAGAACAAAGTTTGCAATTTATGAATAAATTTTTAATAAAATAATAATATTCTAATTTCTCTCTTCAAACAATTCAAATCAAGGGTCAAAAGAACTTGTTCTTCGATTGATAAGGACATCTCATACAGTTGAGCGTAGAAAATAGTTGACTTTATAATTCTGTCTCAAATACTTGAATAATTGCTCATTAAACTTCTATGTAATCATAAGATTTGGAATTGACTTGAATCTTTAAATTGACTTTGATTTGATTTGAACTCATATCGTATCGACCACCTTAAACCTTTGATCTTCAAGTTTCAACAAGAACGTAAGATTTGGATTTAAAGAGAAAATTATGGAATGGATTGGCTTAAAAATAACTGTATAACAACCTTTCAGAATTATCCATGCAAATTGGATGACTTCTAGCTCAACAAACCATATGAAATAAACTTTTTTAAGATATCAAAGTAGAATTCAATACATGGGTTGACATAAGTATTTTGTTGTAAATTAATTAAATTAACTAATTTACACTAATTTGACAAATCTTTCATCTTTAATATGACTTGCATGTCGTGGATCATTTGCGTTAATCCGAACAACTAGTGGAATTGTTATAATTTAGATTAATTTAATCAAGATCAATAAAAAATTATTTCAAAATGATCTAAACAAATTAGATTAAAATATCATCATATACAGTTTACTTTGGAGCCAGTTTCATCCATTACTCTCAAATATTAGTAGTTTTGTTTATTCTGCACAGGGGATGTAACGGCTCCAAATTGACAAGAGCTAACATAGTTAAGCCCAATTAAATATGACCATAAGTGTGAATAAGCGCTAAGCATGCGCGTCTAATGTTAGCACAAGATCCTAGTCTGTCTGGTAAGTTTCCAACCAGAAAAACTTCCTACTTTTCCAACCATAATCTATTATGATTATCCATCATTGACTTTTGTTTCATGTTCTTGAGAGAGAAGAAGAAAAACAAAGGGAGAATAAGGAAATCATTAAGGAATCCATCTACAATGTGTGGAATTTCTTGAATTCTGATTCATCTTATCTTAAATCTTCTCCCATCTATTTCTTTGTACATATGGTCTTTTACACATCCAACAATTATGCATCACAATTCTTTTGAATTTACAAAATATATATATATATATTTAACACTTTGAAAAGTTAATTGATGTATGAGAAAGGCCTTTATTTTCTACATGTATATAATTTTTTCAAAGGCTGATTTCTCTTTAACTAATCATTTCAAATCAGATATTGGTAGAAGAGTATTCTTGTGATGATATAAGGGTATGTTCTATAACCTTAAATTTTATTTGTCTCTTTTTAATCTATTTTGCATTTCTTCTCTTATGGTTTTCATGTTTTGATGCAGGATAGAAAAGTAGAATGGATTTAATGGCGTTGTAATGCTATTTTCTTTAAATGGGGTGTCTGTGGGACTAAAAATGTCCGTGGAACAAGGGAATACAAATAGAAACGATGTTTCAGGTAAGCAATTTCTCTTTTGCCATAGATGAAGTTTTCAAGTTTTATTGTAATTGTGAAGAAGATTGTACAAAAATTTGTTTTGATTATAATTGTTTTCTTGACGATGAAAGTCATGTAAATTTGGATTTTATTTTTTGACAAGCATTTCTCTTCGAGATTTTACACTAATACTTGTCTCTTGACAAATCATAATAATGAGGATACAAATGATATTTCCATATATTTATAAAACTAATATTACCAAAGTGTTAAAATTGAAATTTTTTCTTTATTTTCATTTCATTAATAGAATTATTCCAAAAATGTGAATATAAAAATTATAGAACACATTTTCTATGCAATATTCGTGAATCTAATCGGATTGCTAATGCTTCATCGAATTGTAGGACTTTTCCCTCCAGTCAATTTTTGTTCTTGATTTATCTAGTATTTATACTCAAGTTATATTTAACAAGGCTAGAAAAGTTTCAAGTGCTTAATATTAGGATAACGTAACTAAATTTAGAAGGAGGCCAAGTTTCTTGTTCCCCTCGCTTTCTATTTTAGTAAAATTGATAGATTTGTATGCCAAACAATCTACCATCTCAAGGTAAAATTAATTAAAATATTCTCCTATACACTCCAATTAGAAAAAATGAAAATTTTGCTATGTAAACATCAATATCACATTATTGGACATAATAATGAATAAATATTTTTTTCTTTTGGTTATGCTATGATTACATCTTAATAGTTGTGCTTAAACAAAAATGGCATTTTGCTTTTGGATGTTAATAGTTTTACAATATAATAGGAAGTCCTTGGATCATTGATCATATGTATTTTGACTTATACTTTTGTATGACACAATTGTAGATACTATATCTATAAATTCATCAATTTAAAAATTTAGTAGAGTTGAAGGATGATAATTGTGCTAATTTTGTATTACTATTGCTATTATTAGTATCATTCTAAATTTATATTTATTTGATAATGGCCATAATTATTATGTACTAGTGTCTTTCTTTTTTTATTTTCTATTTTATTTTTGCATTTTTTAGTTATCATTTTAGTTGGCTGCTAAATGATTTTTTATTTGACTATAAGTTTATTTCATTAGTTTGGACTACCTAGTTGTAGGAGTTCAATGCAAAAAAATGTTCTCATATTTAGTTGTTAAGGGAGTTTTAAATGATGACTTTATTTTTCTACTGATTTGTGATTTCATTACCAAGATAGAGCTATATTATTAATAGATACAAAAGTTTGAGTTTAATTATAGTCCTAATTTCAAATTTTTATTTTGTATGTGGTAAATATGTGACATTTCTATCTTTACTTGGTCAGGTTTCTGCCTCTCTGACCTACTACAAATGGAAACCTCTCCAAGTTATAGTTGCTTGTCAAACGAAAGACACAATCTTTCTTCTAGTACGTGTGATGTCTTATTGCTTAATTTCTGACCTAACCCCAATGTTACTGAACCATGAGTATCTTTGACAATATCATTACCTTATAACTTTCACCCTCAAAGATTCTATTTTAGTTTATTTAACTCAAGTTTTTGTAATAAACTTGCTAAGAAATGACATAGAATAACATGGTTTATATAAATTCATAATAGTTTATCAGAAATCAATAAATAGAAAATCTTATCCAACTTATTGAGGCAAATCTTATCTACTGTATTGGGGATTTGGTAGAAAAACTTCAGTAATTTCCTTCTACAATATACAATTTGCCTTTTGATTAGGGAATTCTCATCTAGAAGTATTTCTTTTTTTTTTTTTGGTCTTCTCTCAATTGATTTTAAAAACTTTCTTTTGTTGTATTAAATTTTCATTCATTAATTATGATATAATAATATAAATTTTTTTTGTTTTGCAGATCATGAAAGAAAGTCAATTTGACATTTTTCTTTAAGGCATAGATGGTTCCTTGTACAATATTTATAAATATAGTGATCTAGTTGTCGAAAAAAATAAACAAGAGAAGAAAATTTGGAACACTATTGCTTTATTTCTTATCATCATGCAATATTTTAAATGCTTCAATTGTTGCTGTTAAAGATTGAGCACCTTTTATATTATACATTATGTTTCTTTGAGAAACACAATTATTTTCGTACTTTATTTGGTACTTTCAAAAATTCTGAACTACAACAATGACTAAATCTAACAATTCTAGAGAAATATACAAAATCTTCAGTTTTCTTATTTGAAGACAAGTGGTAATCACCAAATAAGGCTATAGTATTTTGTTGCATAAGATCAAAGACTAAAATCCATGAACACTATATAATATTGTGTACTTGATCACTGTGTTGTAATCCTTAATTGGTATCACTTGCTATTTGAGTATATATCATCTATTTTACTTTAATATTTATTTCATTTTTTGAAACTTTACCCTAAGAAAGTAACATTGGAATTCATATTATTTTAGAATAGATTGGAAAAGAGTAATATAGATAGTTTTAGCAATGGTTTAATACTAGTTCTACATGGTTTGCCCTTGAATAGCTATTCTTTCGCAACAATGGTGCAAATCCATTTGATATACTTAATATGAGATTAGTTTAATATATAGTTAATCTTTTAAACTTAGTCTAACAGGTGTGAGGTTAATTTTATGGTATTGGTGTATTGTTATAATTTCATATTCATTTAGCCAATTTGGTTAGCACCGTGCATGCCTGTTTATTAAATTGAAATTCTTTACACACGATTGTCAAGTAATCGAGTCAGTATTTATTAACTCATTACTTAGTTAGAAACAACTAAAGCAATTGCATCATAATTAGTTCACTATCATGAACATTTACAAAGTTAAAATTGCTTCTGTAATGGTTCCTTTTTGTAGTTTTACTTAATTTTAATTTTCTAACTTTAGATGTTCTCAAAACTTATCTGTCTACTGATTAGGTCCTCAAAGAAGATTGGAAAGTCTACTAGTTGAACGAGGCAATAGATTTTGTGCAGATTGTGGATCACCTGAACCAAAATGGGTGTGAGTATTAGAATTTAAATTGTTAACTTCTTGATTTTTTTAGTTTAGATTTTCAATTATTGTGATATTCTTTAGTTTTATATACTTAGGTCGTTTCTAAATAGTATTTATGTTTCTTCATATTTTTTTTAAAGTAGATTAGATATTATACGAATTTATGTTTAGCTACATTAGTTGATGTCACTATAAAAATTGTCTTTTTTACGAAATTTTATGGAAGGATTAAAGTATGTTTATCTATTACTTGTATGAGTTATAAGGATCTTATGACTTTTTGACATTAAGCGTCTTGAGCAACAATAAACATTTCTAAAGATTCTATTTTTTTCTTTTTAGAAATAAAATAATGACATGTTTTTTGTATGAAAAGAATCTTTAAGTACCAAGGACTGAAGATGGCCTATTTAAAGTAATATTGTAAATTAGAACTATGAGAAATACCTACTTCAAAGCCAAATTAAGGAAAAAAGAAAAAAAAATGAGAGAGGTAATCTTTCTTCTTCCCCCTTGAGTTTTACTTCCTTTTTTCTTTGTTTCTTTTTTCCCTTTGAATTATATTTCCTAGAAAAGAATTCTAATTCTCCCCATTTATAATAGCAGTTGACATTTTCAAATAAATATAATACTTATAAGATGTCTAGAATTCATCTATTCTTATTCTATACATATTTTAGTATCACATGGATGCTATAGAATTTCTTTTTAGTGACCTGCCCTGAAATTGAGTCACAAGAATGATGCCATAATTATAGCGATATCATCAGCCAACCTCAAAATTCTCGAAATCTATCCATCATAGCTATAACACATCTACATTGTTGAGACATACGAGATTAAACATAGATACTTAATGGGTTAAATACTTAGAAATCACTCCCTAAGAGTATAGCTTGAATGTCATCAAAAATTTATCTATAATACATGAACTAATACAAGGACTAAGGACTACTTTAAAATTTTTCTTGTATCAGAAAAATGACACCAACTAACTTTCTAGTTTTTATACCTACAATAGTCTGAAATGATTAGTCTGTACTTGGTTAAAGTCATTTAATGTTGAGTCATAGATATTTTAAATCTTATAATTATAGGTCTTATAGTATGATCCATATCACTATTATTGGTCAAAATATGCTGAGAAATGATATAACAAACATAAGTTGGCCATTAAATTTCTTTGGAGCAATATGATTTTATTCAATTAATTATCATGCATATAGTTCTATTTAAAAGGTAGATGCTAATAACATTGGTTTACTCAATTACACCTATAGGAGAATGTAGAGCATTCGATCATTTGGTAAAATAATTAAAAGGAAAAAGAATATTTGCCTTGTAATTATATGGACCGATATCTTACTTGACAATAGAATTTTATATCCAACTGTCTGTGACATTTTCTACTCTTCCTTTGTGTTAGTCAAACATGAACTTTAAAGTCTGTAGCTAGATATTTTGTTCCAGTGGTGCTTTGATTTTTATGTATTTCTTTTACTATTGTTTTTACATCCTTTGTCTATGACTCAATAGAACTTATTTCATGATTATCAGATCATTCAATTTTGGAGCTTTTATATGTATCAAGTGTTCTGGAGTTCACAGAAGTCTGGGGGTGCATATCACAAAGGTATTCATCCTATAGGTTTGATATTTCTCTTGACTATGTATTTATATGCTAACACTAGTACTATGATTGTATATTGTGGATTGCATATCACAAAAGTATTCATCATATAGGTTTGATATTCTCTTGACTATATTTATATACTAACACTAGTACTATGATTGTATATTGTGGATTGCCAGTAACTATACTTTAATAAATAGGGTACTACATCAGTTTTTTGTGAAAAAGTTAGAAGCAATTCACATAGCAAAATCAAATATATATCTTTTATTAGCACTAAACTTGTAAAATCATTTATTGTTCAAACAAAATGATACCCTAGGAAGTAATTACCCACCAAAAAGACTTAGTCTAACCCCAAATAAGATGAAGAACTATTGCTTTTGGTTTATGTAATTCTATGTAGAAACGATTGAGCACATCAATCTTATAAAACTAAACCCTTCTTATTGGGCCAAAATTCTAAACTAAAAAAAACACTTCTATAAAACCAAGAATGTGTTTCAATGGTGGATATCAAAAAAATAGTGTAACTTTCTGTACATAGTAGCAAGTAAGGACCAATTAAGAGAACTAAGTTGGTTTTGAATAGTTTTGATTTTCTTGATGGAAAGAGTCAATTATAACTATTCATCTTTTATCTTTATGTCTTGTATTTGATTTTATTAGAAATGAATTATTCAATCTTTATAATGGCTATGCAGTACTGAGTAAGGACATTCATTATTCTCAATACAAGTATCCGATTAACAAGATATAGTCTTAGAGGAAGTTTTAACTTTAGATATTTTCTCTTTATATTTTGATGCTAATGTTTTTTTTCCGCACCCTCCCTCTAGTCTTATTGAAGTTAAGAAAGAAAATTTTATAAGAGTACTCTACAAAAGAAGGCAAATTTTGCAAGGATTTAAACTTTCACAGAATCTATCTTTATTGCTCCAACAAGTATGATTTTATATAAAATTTTAGTCTGAAATTAATTTTTAGTTTATGAGAGACACAAAATAAATTAAAATAAACATTCACTTAATAAGATTTTGATAGCATGGAATATGAAACCTCTAAAGGAGACTTCCTTTTTGAAGTTTAATTCATTTGGGATACTTAGTAACTTCCTCTATAATTTTGTGATGATTTTAAGTTGTATAATTGCGTATATGCTTATAGTTCTTGTTGTAATTTCTTGATCAATATAATTATATTTCAAATTTAATATGATAGATAAAGAAGGAAGATTGAATAGGCTGATAACTAGTAGCAAAGAAACAAAAACTAATTAAATAAAATGTAGGAGTAAGTGGTGACATAAAAAGTGCTGATGAGGTAAGGTTTTGATTTGTTTTAATTTACCTTCTAAGCTTACTTAGGATGACATAAAAAAATTTAAATCAGTAATATGAAATTTTTTTCATTTATCTGTGCTACAATTAATATTTAAGTGTTTGTGACATGCTTATATAATCTCTTTTGTTATGCAAATGTAGGAGTAAAACATTTAAAATTTTCACTTAAATTTCTTTTGGATTACCTGCTTAAGGTGATATTGCAATTTTTTAAAAGAAAGTGCAAACTATTCTCTAACTAGCATTATTTGCATAGTATTTTATTTTTGATGGAATAGTGGATGAAAATGGCGATTGAAAATCAAAAATTTTATGGAGCTATTAGTAGGAACAAAATTGGGAATAATAATATTAATTGAAATCATGTGGCATTCTTTTGGAATATTAAATATTAGTATTGGATTTAATAGCATTAACATGAAACACCATGGGGATTCCCTTGATCAAAGAAACCATAAAGAAGTATGGCCTCTTTTATCCACTTAATTTTTCTCTTCTCCTCCTTTATTGTGTCTTTTCTCTTCATTTTACTGAAATATGTTCTATCACTTGTAGGAGTTAAGTTTTGTCTTTTTGGTATCTCCTATTTGTCAAAATATTGTTGTCATTAATATAGAAAAATATTATTTAGCAATCTCACAACAAGAATTATATAGAAATGTAATTTGATAATTTTTTACTTAAGGCAGCATGTCATTTAATTGTAATCTTATTCTTTCTTTTTCTTTTCTTTCTAGTAAAAGACATACTGTATAAAAATTATATATGTTATGATTTGGGAATTTTATATAAAAATTATATAAAAGATAAGGATTTCATATAAATATAATTTAATAATTTTTGGTTTAGCCATATTATGGTCGTGTGTCATCTAATTTTAATCTTATTCTCTCTCTCTCTCTCTCTCTCTCTCTCTCTCTCTGGTAAAAAAAATTTTGTACATACAAAAGTCATAAATGTCATTATAAGTAAAATTTCTTACCCAACTTTATTTTTATTCAAGAGTATAAAAGTAGATGGAATTACTTTCCCTTGTACTATCACTACCAGAACATGAATGACTATTACCAAAAATTAAGTAGGAAAATGAAGTCACTTCTTTCTATTTTTTGTTCATAGATTTTTCAAAATTTTCTTAAGTAGATGTAATAATTGTTTGATACCTTTAAAAAATATAAAATTTTTATTAATAAATCATGTTACTATTTGTTCATCATTTGTAGGTTTTATCTGTGAAACTTGATGAATGGACAAATGAGCAAGTTGATACTTTGATTAGTATGGGCGGAAATACTGCTGTAAACTTGAAATATGAAGCTCTTCTTCCAGAAAACTACAAAAAACCAAAACTAGATTCATCCATTGAAGAACGCTCTGATTTTATTAGGTAATTGATGTTTGACAAATAACTGATTAGTAAAATATAAAAATTATTTCTGCAAATCAGCATTTACCTTATGGATGTTTCAGGAGAAAATATGAGTTACAACAGTTTTCTAATTGTGATGAGCTGATGTATTGCACCTTGCCATCGCCATCCTCATCCTATTGCAATTCCGTAAGTTGTAATTACACTTTAGAGAAAAGACAATATGAGAAGCAAACAACCAGTAACCGTATCCATGGTTTGGGTCAAGCATTCCGTAATAGTTGGAGAAGAAGTTCCGAACAAAGATCCACAAAGAAGAGTAACTCAATGGTATGATTTTTCTGTTACTGCAAATTAACTCATAAAAAAAGTATGAATTTTTTTTTTCACTTTTTCATTTTTTTAATGTAATGAATCTTAGATTGTTGTACTGGATATAGGCAGGTATGGTCGAATTTATAGGACTAATAAAGGTAAATGTGGTTAGAGGCACGAACCTGGCTATTCGAGATATGGTGACGAGTGATCCTTATGTCATCCTCTCACTAGGGAATCAAGTAATTCTCTTTTCTAGTAACACTTTGATATTTTCATATAGTTTAGGTAAAATTTGTTATTTTATAGTAGAAGCAACATTGATGAGTAAATTTGTTGCAGTCAGTAAAGACACGGGTTATAAAGAATAACCTGAATCCAGTATGGAATGAAAAGCTAATGTTGTCAATTCCAGAAAATGTTCCTCCTCTGAAATTGGTAAGGTGCTATTATTATGAACTTCTTTTTCTTTTTCCTTTTGGTGACTTGTTACATCAATTATCTAAAGTAACCTAAGTTTTCAAAAATAAGAACTTGTGAGTTTTGCAATTTTAATAAAAACTTATTCAAAATTCAATATGAAATATAATGGATTGCTTTTGTAACACAATAATTTCTTATAATTAATTGAAAGGAAGTTTGACATGGAAAAATCATATCAATGTTATTGTCTTTAATTTGTATTTTTAACATCGTTTACACAATGAAAAATTAGTATCATGAGTTACTTGATCCAAAAATTCAAAGAAATCAACTTTATTGGATAGTCTATAGCTTAAATAACATTATTATGATCTTTATATATATATATATATATCAACCAAACTAGTTAAATGAACATTTGAATATGCCATGGTTCACTCCCTCCATTAACAAATAAATTAGTTTCTTCCGTCTATATGTGAATCTAAGTACTCGTTGTATTCTTATATTCAATATGTAAGAGTTCATACAATTCTAGTCTCTTCAACCAAATTTATTCTTCTCTCATAGTTAGAAAGCAAAGTCATGATTAAAAAGTAAAGCAATTAAAACGATTTGAAATAACTTCTATAAGTATTTATAATAAGTATTTATAATAAATTAATTAGAAACTCTTGATATTCGAAATCATTAGTGGAAAAAGCCATAATCAGTGAGATTGCAAGAGAACATAAGATTTAATGTTTTATGTGTGATACTTATAGAGTAGAAGAAAGAGTATTACAATTTTATTTAAGTTTGTGCCTTTTAATAGTTAATATGTCTCATGATATTATAATAAAAAAAGTTTTTGTCTCTACATTATTAAAAAAAATTCTCGCTAAACTAATTTGTGACCTTATCTCATTTTTGCATTTATTTTTGACACTTCTATTCAGCTTGTATATGACAAGGATACATTTACAACGGATGACTTTATGGGTGAAGCTGAGATCGACATTCAACCTCTAGTCTCTGCTGCCAAAGCCTTTGAGTCTTCCATACTTCATGAGCCTATGCAACTCGGAAAGTGGAAAGCAAGTAGAGAGAACACCCTTGTAAGAGATGGTATTATTTCCTTAGATGAAGGTAAGGTGAAGCAAGAAATAGCACTTAAGCTCCAAAATGTTGAAAGAGGAGTGTTGGAAATTGAACTTGAATGTGTTCCTCTTACTCAATAGTTGGTGAAAGTTAAAAGGTTAGTACGTTGAATGTTTTAAAGATGTAAAAAGGTTAGCATTTAAAGTTTTTCGAAGTTCTCTTAACCTACCAAGTGCATTAGATCAAATATTCTTTTTATTTTCTCCATGGACTAATAATATTTGCTAGTCCATTAGGTTACTCAGTGGAAAGCAAGTAAAGCCAAATAGTGCATTGAACTAAACTGACCTATGCCCATGTAATGCTTGTATGTTCATTTTCATGATGTGTTTTGTTAGATATTACAGTAAGATATGGTTGTAAAAAAAAAAGGAAAAATCAGGGAAAGTCCTCTTAAGGTTTGGAGTGTTTTGCATTTTGTCCCCTTGACTGGTAGTTAAAGCATTCAAGTAGTAACTGTGGTAACGGTTAACATGTAAAGGACAATGGTATCTCTAATAAAATAATGGATGGACAAAACTCCCTATGGGTTTAGGTCGGGCAATATTTTTTTCCCAAACATGCCTTTCTTGGAGGGAAAAAGCCCGCTCTTGCAAAATATATTTTGCAAAGAAAAAATGAAAGAAATCATATGCTTAACGATTCTAAAAAAAAATAAATTATTTTCAAATTATTTTGTCTAAAAGTTAAAAAAGATATTAATTTATCATATACCTTATAATTTGAACATCCAAGAAATCTCTGCCTGGAATATTTTAGAGTCCACGATCTTCTTAAGGGTGCTATTTTACCACATCCACAAATTTCTTGATTTGGTTCTTTAGATGTTGTGATGAACAACATCTAGAGGAAGTGCAACAAAATGATTTGAAGAAGTTTGAGACATTTTCTTTCCCTTTTTTTGGCTTCAAATGTAGGGCATACAAGTTTAAAGACTTTGATGAATCGTGAAATGATAACACAATATTTCTGGACTTGAAGGGAACTGTTTCTTTATAAATAACAGACGGGGGCATTTTCATCAGAAATTTTAATGGTTTAAATGAGGGGCATTTTCTTCAAGTTCAATGTTTCAATAGATCATTTGTTGAGGTGGACTAACAAAGGGGATAAAGTGTTAAAAAGATAACGTTAGAGGGTAAAGTACAAAACATCATAAACCTTAGGGGGACTTTTCATGATTTTTCCTAAAAAATACTAGGTGTAGCTAATATTATTAGTTAATCAAATGAAAGGTAGATAGCTACTCAATTATTGACGTTATCTTTCATAGTTTTAGTTCTCTTCCCACTCTCATATTTGGGAAGGGAGGATATTCCTTCTTTTAAGGACAAAAAGAATGGAAATGTTTTTGCACATTCTAACTTATAATTAAATATAATAAAAGGTTTTCTCTTGTGGACATTTAATAGATAGTATCCCAAAATTTTACATAGTTCTACCCAAATAATTAAGTGCTAAAAGAATTTACTAAAACAATATTATTTCATTGCAAATGCCTAATTTACAGCACCATATTATAGTTAATACTCAATCTTATAATGAAGTAATAAGCCAATTATTGTTACAACACATTTTTAAGCAAAATAAATAAAAAGAATGATGATTAACAAAACTATTTTAAAAATAGTAATTAGTTTTTTAAAAAAGTAAAAAAAAAAAGCAAAAAAAGGCCTAGAAATGGAGTTGGTAGGTGCAACAATTTGTAGGTTCATTTATAGTTTAGAAAAGTTTTCTCAAATTACATGTTGCAACTCAATAATGGAGTTCAAATGTATTGAGTCACCTAAACATAGAGAAAAGTTATTTTTTTGATAAAATACAAAATGAGATCATCTATGAGGGAAGAAAGTTAAGGTGATAGACACAAATATCTCCTCATATTTAGTAAAAATCAATTGTAAATTTAATTTGCATTCTTCTAGTTTTAGATAGAAAATTATTTAAGTCATTGATGTGTGCACGGATGGCGAGATGGATGGCGGCCTTGACTCAAGGCTTTCATAGAGACATTGAAGGCTTGAAGTTGTCTACACATTGATCCAAGTCAATGAAGCATCAAGTAATGTTAGTCGTTGGTTTCGTTAGTTGAGTTGGTTGTTATAGTGTCATGTTTTAATTACTTGGTCTAGTTAATTAGTGGAGTTAAGTAATTCGGCCCAACTTATGTTAAGTGTGGACCGAACTACTCTTGCTAGTGGTAGGAAGATGGGCCACAAAATCCATGTCTAAAAAGGATTAGGCCCCTAGGTCTCTAGCCTGTAAAAAGACTCCTTTTGTACAAGCAAAGGGGGTTAGACACTTTGATAATAAACTTCAGCATTGTTTTCTCTTACATTCAAGAGTTACAATTCCATTACTTGCTTGGCAAGGGTTCTTGAGCAATCTCGCGATTGTCCTTGATTGTTCGTCCGGCCTATCTACTTGAGTAACCACCTCAATTGGAGTCGCCGTTCTGCCGCCTTGAGTCAAGTCGTGTCATCCTTCTTGATTTTAGGAGTCGCAATCCAAACGGTTGGAAGTCTCGCTAGATCCCTGGGCAAACGTGCTACGTGTCTCGAAACGTGTTGACCGAGGAGCGTATCAGTTGGCTTCAGAGCCTAGGTTGAGGTATCAATCTGTTATATCCATTGTTTTGTCTTTGTTTGTCATCTAGGGTTCCTTGTGTTCCGCTGCATTGTTCAAAACAAAAAGAAAAAAAATTCTGTCCGTTTAGTTGCTTATTGTTGTCGCGTCGTAATCTGTCTGTAGTCGTTGTCTCTTCATTATCGTGAGTTTTCTCATTCTATCCGTTATTGTGTCTAAGCATTGTCTTGAAATCTGACCGTAGTGGTGTTGTCGTTTGGTTTAAAATTCTGCCCGTAGCGTGCCTTTGCGCTGTCTTACAAATCTGCCATCGTAGTGTCTCTTGCGTTGTCGTCGCAAATCTGTCCTTGTGGGTTAGTTCACTATCCGCAATTTCCAGATTTGTTGCATCGTGTTTTGCGTTAAATTTCCCAGATTCATCCATTGTTGCTTGTGTTTAGTTGTGTGGGTCATCCTTGTTTGCCCAGAAATTAAAAAAAAAAAGAAAGAAAGAAAGAGGAGTCGCGGCAACTAGGGTTCCCTCTCTTGTTGTCGTTTCTCAAGTGGTCTTGTTTGGTGTTGTAAAACTGTCCAGAATTCTGGTTTGCTCGTTGCTGTTGGTTGTTGCCTACATTGTGGAAAAACTCTTGTGGTTATTGTGTGTTTGGGTCGTGTAGACAACCCAGCGAAAGTTTTTTAAAAAAAAAAAAAAGGAGAGTTGCATACCTGATTGTTGTTTCCTTGTGTCATTGCTGGAATTCTCTTTTGGGGGCTGACCGAACCTGTTTACTCTTGTTCTCGAACTTTTGTGTTGTTTTCTTGCAAAACTTGAATACCAAAACATACTTGGGTGAGTTCTTGAGCTTCTTGAACAAATTTCTTGAAAATCTTGGCCTACCAAAGACTGATTTGGAACTTCTTGAAACCAAAATCGTGGGTTTCTAGATATTTGAAACAACTTCAGTCTTGTCTTGGCGAATCTTGGATATTGAACCGAATGCAAGGAAATTTTTGGGGCTGGAATTGCATCTTGAAGAAATCTGATTGAGCCAAAAAAAAAGGAGGAAGAAACAAAAGAAACGAAAAAGAAAGAGAAAAAAAAAAGGAAATAAAAGATATTGGCTCTAGTTTCCTAATTGTGAACCAAGCCCCACCTTGAACTACAACTAATCCTAGTCCCTTTGGGATTAGAGGCTACCAAGAAGCTATTCGGCCAAACACCAAATCATTCCCCAAAGCTTTGACCGACCTAAACAGTCCCACATACTAACCAATTCAGTTTCCCAAAAACCCAGCCAACCGCCACACCAAATCAGATTCCCAAACCCAGCCGACCGCCACACCAAATCATTTCCTAAAGCCTTGACTGACCTCCACCGCCCACATACTAATCAATTCAGATTCCCAAAACCCATCCAACCGCCACACCAAATCATTTCCCAAAGCCTTGAACGACCTTCACCGCCCACATACTAACCAAATCAGATTCCCAAACCCAGCCAACTGCCACACCGTTTCTACTCTCCAACGAAGCCCGTGAACTTGAACATAGTTGGGCAGAACCTTGTGGCCCGAGCTGACCAAATCTAAGGGCTGACTCTTCACCCAAAGCAGCACCCAAAACACCACAAAAACCTGACCAAAAGGGCGCAAACAGCAACCCAACAAATTCTAGAAATTGGGTCATCGGGTAGAGTTCTTTCTAGGAATTCCAAAATTTCAGCTTTTGAGTTTTGTGTCTTATCTAGTATCGATCATCTTAGGGCTACTCACCTGCATTATTTGAGTCATATAACAGCATCCCAAGTGTGTCCAACGTATCTTTGCTCGTTGGTTACTCTCGTGTGAAAGTGGGTGAACAATTTTTGGATTTTTGTGCGGCATTTCTCAACTACTCAAACCGGCAAGGTGAGGAATTTTGGTAAGCTTATTTGAGTGCTTTGAGTGATACACGAGTGATGAGCACATACACATGAGCTTGTGTGTCGTGAGGAATCTCTTTTTCTTTGCTAACCATTTTGGCAGGTCACGTAATCATGCCTAGGGAAGTTGCCTCTTACTCATACAACCAAGAATTCTTGGAGAATGAGCCTCTCAGGAGGAAGGGTTCCCAGCGGCCTACTCCCAAGCACTCTAGTTCCATGGAATCTAGTTCACAACATGAGTTTCGTTCACTCTGGGAGGAGATGGAACGTTACCGTGCTTCGTGTGTATATGAAAGGTATAAACGAGATTGTGATGAGTATGAGAAGGAGCAAAGAAGTTTGCGCAGAGCATATAAATCGAGGTCAACCTTAAGCAAACGAGATTCATCTAAGAAGTACCTTGACAATCAAGACAAGGAGTTCGAGAATTCTCGAATTGAGTCAAAACTTTGTGAATCAAGCGATGATTTCCGAAGTCGGACTAAAGCATTGGTTGATTCTATGATGGAAAGAATTAGCCAAGTGCTGGATTCACACTTGGAGCAACTTAATCATGTGTCAACCGGTGCTAATAAAGGGAAATTTCATTCTAGTCCCTCGTTGATTGAAGAGCCAAATATGAATGAGTTGAAACCGAGCCATGAACATGAGCTAGACAATGAAAATCAAACCTCATGTACAATGAGTGAGCAATGGCCCGAGAAGAATGGAGTGGGAAAAGGCAAGAATAATTTAGCCTTAGTGAAGAGTAAAGAGAAGGGGTTGACCGTGTTTACAAAGGTTGAAAGTGTGAACATTTTGTTTGCTAACCGGCTAACATGTGTTTTGTTTGGTATCTCTTCGTTTGTGCAGATTAAACAAAGTCAAGTAGAGTTGGTCCTGGCATGTTCCATCCCAAAGTCACTTGGACACTTTGTGAGTTTCCATGGAGTTTGTCTTCTAGGAACTAAATCTCTTTGGTATCAATTCATGGAACAATGTCCATTCAAACCTGTCCGCGCATTGGAGGATTCATTCGAGCTCATCTTAAAAGGAAAATTCCAGATTCTACTTCTTGTTCTCTACCTATGGTTCATTCATCACCTTTGCCTTATTTTGAGCATGTTACTAGCACTAACTCTTGTTGCTCTTATGTAGGTGTTGATGAGAAGTGTAAAGGACTAGCACTGGAATCTCAAGTTGAATCAATTGGTGGAAGGAATATTGAAGTGTCAAAGGGAGTTTTCTCATTTAAATCTTGTTCTACACCTTCTTACCATCTAGCTAATAATGTCCCATTAGTTCTTTACCCGATTTCTGAATTGTTTCAAGTTGAACGTTATTTTGTTTTTGTAGGTTGTAACGCTGTCCAAAATTTCCCAACTATGATTAAAGACTTGCAACCCGATTTCGTGCTTATTCCTGCTAAAAGTGGTACACGTTCGTGCTTCTTCACATGTCCAAAAACTGGTCACAGGAGCTTACTTTACCAACTCGAACTTGCGCAAATCCATGCGATTCGTATGGAGTGCGTTTCACTTCATTGCTGCCACTTATGTCGGGTGATGCCCACAAATGTGTCAATCAAGATCCGAATGTTGGTCTTACCTAGCTGGTTCGTGCTTCTAGGGAAGTGCAACCCGATTGGTTCAATGTTCCACCTCCAGATAGGCAAGTTGTGCCAAATCAGCGACAACCAGGGAAGAATCATACCACCTTGAACAACCAGATTCGGGATTTCTCTAGCTTCCATGAGCATCATTATGAAGATCCTTATCTTGTGCATGAGAATGGTAAGCTGTTGCACAATTGTATGCCTATGACCACTAACTATGAGATTTATTATGTAGGTGACAATATGACAATCCATGGCCGAAGGCTGATTAGAGAGCTTTGGATTGCTACCTGGAATTTTCACGAGCCTTACACAAGTTCTTTCCTATCTTGGCGCATGTCCTTGTTTGAGAGCCTCATGAAGCTGACCAAACGACATTTAACTTGGCTCGTGACCGTTCATTTGTTCCCAATGTAGCTAACCTCCAAGCGCACTGTCGATTTGAGGTGTCATACTACTACCTCTTGTTAGTATCATTTATCTCCATTCATATTTGAGGACAAATCCTTCTCAAGAGGAGGGGACTGATGTGTGCACGGATGGCGAGATGGATGGCGGCCTTGACTCAAGGCTTTCATAGAGACATTGAAGGCTTGAAGTTGTCTAGACATTGATCCAAGTCAATGAAGCATCAAGTAATGTTAGTCGTTGGTTTCGTTAGTTGAGTTGGTTGTTATAGTGTCATGTTTTAATTACTTGGTCTAGTTAATTAGTGGAGTTAAGTAATTCAGCCCAACTTATGTTAACTGTGGACCGAACTACTCTTGCTAGTGGTAGGAAGATGGGCCACAAAATCCATGTCTAAAAAGGATTAGGCCCCTAGGTCTCTAGCCTATAAAAAGGCTCCTTTTGTAAAAGCAAAGGGGGTTAGACACTTTGATAATAAATTTCAGCATTGTTTTCTCTTACATTCAAGAGTTACAATTCCATTACTTGCTTGACAAGGGTTCTTGAGCAATCTCGCGATTGTCCTTGATTGTTCGTCCGGCCTATCTACTTGAGTAACCACCTCAATTGGAGTCGCCGTTCTACCGCCTTGAGTCAAGTCGTATCGTCCTTCTTGATTCTAGGAGTCGCAATCCAAACGGTTGGAAGTCTCGCTAGATCCTTGGGCAAACGTGCTACGTGTCTCGGAACGTGTTGACCGAGGAGCGTATCAGTCATGCTAAACAAGTAATAAGGAAAATCTAATACATGAACATGCATGCGTAGATAAACAAAGAAACACAAAGTATCTAATTCCAAGGTTTCTTTAAAAATGCTATGAAATAATTCAACTCACAAGATTGTAATCCATAATATTAAAAATAGTAATTAAAAAATGGAATACAAAGAAATACATGTGTCTCACATCAGGCTCACATGAGTTTTAAAAAGAGAGAAAATTGATTAGGACAAATTGCAACCTACTTTAACAAATTGAAAGTATTATTAGACTAATTTTTGACTTTGTAATCTTTGAGAACAAACTGCAAATATTCAACATAAAGTTACGTGGCTAATTTAAAAGCTACAAAAGTAAAGATGTCAAGATAAATCTAAAGGAAAATTTAAGGGCATAATTTCAATAAATTTTTTCTTTTAAACTACATTATTATTGCATTATCTCCTTTGGTGAAGTTTGCCGGCCCTCGACAGTGTTGGACTGAGGCCACCACTCTCTCATGCATATTATATACAGGCCACCACTCTCTCACGCATATTATATACACCAGCTTAGTAGACTATGACAGAATAGGAGACACATACACATACACACACACACATAGAGAGAGAGAGAGAGAGAGATTTAGAAAAAAGAGAAAGGAAAAATTAGCTAAAATGAACCAATTCTCTTGTTGCTTTTGTCTTCACCAACTATAATGGTAAAGCTGGCCACGCTAGTGCTTACCCACACGTGCATTGTCTATAGGTACATAATAATTTGCAAAATTGATTTATTCTTTTTTGTTTTTAATATTTGCTTTGTATATTTGTTCAAACTCTTCATGGGCATATGAAAGCCAAAAGAATTCCTAGTTAGTTGAAGTTATACTCAGATCAGACTTCTTAGAAAACCAAGCAAATCATAGTCCATTTGATTCATATGCAAACATAAATATCTCTCACACAGATATGGGGGAAAAAAAGGAAAGCAAGCTCAAGTGATAGGCTATCTTCCTGGCGAAATTCCAAAAGGGACAATAGTGCTATTATAGAAGTTCACTAAACTACAAATTTTTATGCCATTGCATGTAAATTTCAGCATAATTTTTGAAGAAATTGAAAGACAATAGAAGAAAGTGATACATAGTGATTTCCATTATGCATTTAGCATTGCATGTGCAGAATGTGCGGCTACTAGTCTAGTTAAGCTTCTAATAAGTCATTGCGAGATCTAAAAGTCTTATATTGGTTGGAGTATGGAATGCCTAAGAGTATAAACTTAAGACCTATCAGCTACTCATATCTTGAGTTAACAATTATAATTAAGTAGTTTAGGTCCAAAAGTTGTTGGACAAGCCCCTGGGTCCAAGGCATTACAATTGGTATCAGAGCAAATCTCATATAATGTCCATATAGGGTAAGTTAGGGGAATAGTGTTATGGTTCCAACTGTGCAAAGAAGTGTAGGAGCTAAATGTTTTGTAGGACTAAGTGTCATATCAATCTAAAGACGCAAGTCATCTCTCGAACCTAATCAAGCCATCATTACAAACTTATACAATCAAATGGAAAGTCTGGATTATGATAGAATTTTGCAAGCATGCAAGACCCTAAAAGAGAGTAAATGTAGTACCCCAAAAGTCCCATCAGTTAGAAGTATAGATATGCTTATGAATTTAGGACTTACTGGCTACTAATAATTTGAATTATCCACTTTGGACTAGTAGTTTAGGTCCAATATTTATTGGGCCAACCTGTAGGCCCAAGAAGTTACAAGTAGAGTGATTGAAATAAGTATAGTCATGTCAGTTATTGTTGTAGGTATTTACGAGAGTAGGGGTGTACATCGAATTCGAATTTGGTAATTCAGAAGTTTGAATTCGAAATTTTTCGAAATTTTGGTATAGGAATTATCACCCGATTTCGATTTCGATTCCGAATTCGGAAACCTTTTTTCCCTTTTTTTTCTTTTTTGTTAGATGTATTGTTATATAATATAAATTTTATATTACATATATTACAAAAAATATTATTATATATAAATATATTATTATATACATAAATATATATTAATATATATTATAAAATGAAATTGAAATAAAAAATATTATTATATATATTAATATATATATATATTATAAAACGAAATTGAAATCGGAAATTCTGATTTCGATTTTCGATTTCAGTGCTGAATTCCGAATTACCGATTTCAAAAATTTCGAATTCAATTCGAATTCGGCCGGTAAATCGAAATTTTTCGATTTTGCACACCCCTACATAAGAGGTAAATTTAGGATTATAGTCTATTCACTACCAATTGGATTATTTTTCTTCCCTTGTTACTTCTTGAACGAAACAAAAACAACAATGCAGTAGAAGTTATTAAATGTTTTTCCATTCTATGAATCTCTTTAAAGTCTTTATAGATAAATCAAATGGTTTCTTAAAGAATGCCTCGAGGGAGAAATTCTTTTCACTACTTTGAAAAGGTTATTGGATGTAAACCATCAAACCTCCCAATTGTTTGGCCTCTAATGGTAGTATACACAAATAACTCCTCAAAGAATTCTCCAAAAATATATTGAAACAAACAAGATAAGAGCTAACTCTTTTCCCAAATCTATCTTTTTCTTGCTATGTAGTTCGGTCAACAGAAAGAGGAAGACAAGGCCTCTTACTTCAAATTAGGATCGCTTGCAAGGTCTATAAAAGTAGTATTTATAGACACAATTAAATGCTAGAAGATTTAAACATTTGTACTATAATTTCTTGAACTAATTTATCTCTATATACTACCTATAAGTGTTTCATACTTATCTTCTTCTTTTTTAAGTAAGAGGTTTTAAATTCAAGACCTTCTATTTACAATCCCTCCAATCTTACCATCCAACCCAATCCTCCCCTCTTCCTCCCCATCTTGTACTTATCTTATTAAGTCCTCCAGTTAAGATCATTTTAATTCTTGAGTTTGTGGTCCTTTATGTGTATGACCCATTAGATTGTCATATCACGTTGGTAATAAATAAGAATGATAATCTTGCAAAAAGAATTAGATAAATTAAACTTCTTTAATTTATCATTAATTAACTAATTAATAAATTCATATTTATAGCTCAAAATTGACATATAACAGTGCATCATGACCATCCAAGTGATTAAAAATGTTAAGTGATTTGATTCAACTTCCTATAATCCATTGCCATGTAATTGTTGCCCCTTTACATAATTATATTCTAATTTCTCTGGGAGTATAGAATTATGCCTACTCCTATAAAAAAAACTAATTATTTTTCTTATTTAACAAAATACAATTCTTTCGAAGTGAAAATTTGAAACACTTCAAATTTCACTTCTATTGCACATAGCGATTTTACAATCAATATTTCAACAAGAGGCCATAAGGGTTACATGCTGCCACTACAAGGAGGGTGAGTTTTTATTGATCATTTACTATCATTTGATATTTCATGTCATACCCAACATCTATGATAGTTTTATGCTCAATAGTTTAGCTAAGGCAAATGATGTCGTTTCTCATGTATTTTCTATATTAATAGCAATAATTAGTGAAATAGCGTAGTTTAGGCAAGGAATTTTGGTTAAGTGTTTGTTAGACATTTATTAGAATTAGTTATGAGAAAGTGAGAGTTAAATATATTCCTAATGACAATAAAAAGTATGATAGTTACCAGTAATGCTAATTATTTTTTCTCCTCTAATTTCTCTTTCTTTTCTCTCCTTCTTCTTCAATTCTTCTTTCTTCCTTCTACACTAATCCTATAATCCCTTAATTTCTGAACTTTATCTTTGATATCACCAACCAACCTAGATCCTTATAATTTTTTGTATCAGAGTGGTCGATTTTGGTCGCATTGAGATCAAAATGACTGAAAGCACTAGGTTCAAGACATTAGAAGAAGAAATCAAGAAGCAAGATTCGAAATTGTAGGAAAGGTTGGAAGTTCCGCAGGTTTCACAATAAAACTTCTAGTTACAATTCAGGAGTGACTTTGATAGTGCTAGTCAAGAAATGAAGATTGTGATGAAATTTGGAACAGAAGTTCAATGTGTTCTTGAAGCAGATGCAAAAAGGGAAGGGCTAACTGACGAAGAGACAATTTTGGCGGACAAGACACATTGTTTCCCATACACCTACTCATCAAAAGTTGACTAAGGAATTAGAACAAATGTTCACCTTCAAGGAGAGTTAAAGTTTTCATTCCCAACCCTCCTAAATAAATTTACTGATGTTTAGTGATGATCATTCATGAGAATGGTTACAAAAATGCCAAAAATATTTATTGAATTATCAAATTCCAGAGTTTTAGAAGTTAGATGCTATCGAAATATTTTTGGAAATGAGGGCTTATATATGGTTTCAAGGGGTTACTTTGGAAAGACCTAAACTTTGTTGCAAAAATTCAGTGAATTGTTAAACAAAAGATTGGCAGAAAAAGGGGTAGGATGTTATTGAGGAGTTTAAAAACTATACCAGAAAGAAAAAGTAAAAGAGTATCAAGAATAGTTTGAAGAATTTAAAACTCTTATGTTACTCAAGAATCTACATTTGGATGAATCTCATTATATTTCAAGTTTTGTAAGTGGTCTTAAGGACGATAATAAACCCATGGTTAAAATGCTAAAGCCAAATACCCTTCCTAAAATATTTGAGGTGGCTCAATTACAGGAGCACTCTGTTGAATTAAAGAATAAGCATAACAAACCTTCATGTTAAGAAGCTATTGAACCAAGATTTGGGATGTTTAAGAATGTTGTTCACTTGGAACAAAAAATAAAAACAAATATGCAAAAAAAAAGATTAGACAATAACAATATATTAATACTGAAGTGTGGAGGGTTGAAGCACGGGTATTTCGCTCTCTTTAAGGTGATTCAAACCTCTGTCAAAAAATCAACTTCGGTGCAGCAGGCTCTCTAACTCGTCACCCCCAAGATACAACAGTCCAGCCACACTTGCTAACACTCTCTCTAGACTGCACAACTAGGAGCGTATAGCTCTACAAACACCTTTTGTTTCTTGCCTAACTATGAGATAGAAAATAGTGAATTTAGACTCAAAAGACATAAGTTGTTGTAGTAGTATTTTTTTCATCCCAACTATGCATATTTATAGGTGAAGAAAACTTAGACAAACATAACCTACACTACTAATAAGACACCAAGTAAATGCTGAAATTATTGGCCATTCAAAACACATTGAAATTTGTATTGTAGGTTACAAAAACTTCTTGTAATTGAAAAATCATAATTTCACATAATAATTCTTTGGTCAATACCCATTCAATCCAAATTTGAATTGTAAGTTACAAAACCTCAATGTAATTGAAAAGTCATAATTTCATACAATAAATCTTTAGTAAAAACCATTCAAACACCTGTGAATTTCAAAAAAATTTAACCAATTTATTTCCCTTGTAACATGCATGTGACAGCCCCACCTTCCCCTAAGGCGAACCAAAGGGTTCGGCGGACCGCCTGCCCAACTCTCACCAGGACTCGATCACTCTGTTCAAATAAAATAAGATAAAACCTCGAGGAAAAGTAAAATAAAACCAATTCCCAAACTTGAAACGCTTACTTACATTCATTTCTATCTCAAAAGTAATACAAGCCCAAATGTACAAAAGTTTTAGGTTCCCAATACTTCCAACCCTAACCAAGCACTAAAGCGAGTACAATTGCAAAAGATAACTTCAAAAGGACTAGGCTATGATATTCTATACAAGTCTCTCGCCCTTGCTCGCATCCCCTGTAAGGAAAACAAAACTAACGGAATGAGCTAAAAGCCCAGTGAGGTTCCAGACATATAAACAAACAATGAGTTCAATACATTATGTGAGGACTCGCAAATTTCTTATATTTTTCTCAAAAATGCCTTTTTATTTAGAAATTATTCATTTATTATAGCCCTACTACCCAATCATTCCCCAATAAGTGCAAATGAACCTAGAAAGTAGGGTTTCACTTTTCGTTTTCAGTTGGAGCAAGTTAGGGTTTTCACGATTTTCCGAAGGATGATTTTTCGGTACGGAGCAAGGATTCAAATTTGGTGATTAAGAGTGACTTTTAGGTGAGAAATAATATGTGATTAGGAGCCATGATAAAAATTTAGTGATTGGAAAGAAAAAACCCTAGTACGTGTGATTTAAGGAAAAACGGTGCGAACCGACGTGTACCGCGCATTACCGATTGAACGCACCACTGGACCATCACTTTCTTACCACATGAGCTCATTGATATTTGAGCAAAATATCCCCTCATTTCCAGCTGCCTTTGACCGAAATTTGTGGCCAAAAATGCAAGGGAGAGAGAGAAAAATTTGCATGGATTTGGTGGTGCCAAGTGTCACCACCTCATGGCTCCTTGATTAATTTTTTTTCTTGCCTTTTTATCCTTCATTTCAGCCATCTTTCTTCTTCATTTTTTCTGGTCTTGGCCGAGAGAGAGAAAGAGAAAAAACCCAAGAGAGAGTTCACCATTTCTTCTTGAAATCTAGTCACCAAGTGAGGAAACAAAGAAAGTAAACCGATTAAAGTTATCTTTGAGTATTGGTTTAGTGAGGTGTTGGTGAATTTTTTAAGGGGAAAGCTAGGGTTGCTCTTGGTAGACACTCAGCAAGGTAAGGATGATGATTTTCCCAATTCTTACTCTTAATCTTGTTTAAATTAGCTTAGCATCTCAAATTTGTGGTGAATAATGGTTGTTATCATGTCTTGGGTGTTGTTTTTCCTTGTGGATACATGAATTAGGGTTTGATGAATTGCTGCCAAACTTGATGTATGGTTAATATATGTTGTATCCAAGATTGTATAGGGGGCTTTGGTAGCAAATGAAGCAAGAAATGAAGAAAGTTTCATTGAAACCAAAAATTCCAGATTTCTGGAAAAAAATTTCACCCTGTTCTGTCCGGTTCCAGTTCGTGTGGTTAGAGGTCGAATTAGGCTTGGCATCATGTTTAACGTATTGAATTGACTATCTGACTATGTGTTCGGAATCTCACTGAGCTTTTAGCTCACCCCTTTAGTTTTGTTTTCCTTAACAGGGGACGGCGAGCAGGATGAGAGCATAGACTAGCCTAGTCTAGTTCTTTTGTTATTCTTTGTAATGGTTCTCGCCCTAGTGCTTGGCACGGGCTGGACGTATGAAGGATTGAGAACCTTTGTATATTCGATCTTTATATTCCCTTTTGGGATGGCAATGTATATAAGTTCCGCTTTAAGTTTGGATCGCTGCCCTATTTATTCTTGTGATTTATTCCGATTTTAATTGAGGACTGTAGTGAACGACTGAGTCCCGGCGAGAGTTGGGCAGGCGACCCACCGAACCCCGGGGTACGCCCTAGGGGGAGGTGGGGCCGTCACACATTAACCATAGATAGCAAGTAATTCCAGAAACATGACAATATAAAGCAATAATAATATTCATTAAAAGGATACGTGCTCACATGGAGCCATTCATTCATTCATTCATTCTCCTTTCATTTCCTTATTCCTCCATTCGTTTGAAAATGCATTTTGATAAGTAAAACCCTTCATTTACATGGACATTCGTTTATTCATTTCATTTCACCCCCTCCTGGACATTGGTCAGGCTCCACCAGACTACAAGGTAATACTCGAATTTACCAAACGTTCACCCAGGGTCACCAAATCGCCCGACCGAGTCCGCTTCTGGCTCAAGTCGACCGGCAACGAAGGGCAAGGGCCCAATTCAGCCAAACGGCTTACATTCATGCGCAACTAGCATTTAATTATTTAATCATTGAAAATTTCACATTCATTTAGGTCGAGTGCGATAAAGTACACACTCACATAAAAAACTCATTTTAAGCAATCATTGAAAACATTTAACATGTTATCATTCGTGCATAACAAGTCATATAATCAAGAACAAGCCACATAGTCAATGAAAATATAACAAACAAGAAACACTCACCTATTTACGCAAAATAACGTCCAAAATATCCTTCCGGATAACACCCTCAATCACCAAGAAACCCTAATATAATCAAAAGAACATATTATGCTTCAACCATCAAAGATGTAAGTGATTCAAAGAAAATTCGAATACGTACTAGTACAAAGTATAAATATGATTTTGGTAGTGAAAAGAGAACATAAGTAAAATATTTGTAAAACTTATGCTTACTTGTAAAACTTTAAAATCGTTATTTGAGTCGAAGTGGCAAAGAAAACGTATTTCTAGTAGTCGTAAATTTCATTTTTCCAAGGGTACAAGTTTCGGCCGAATTCTAACTTATATACCTCGATAAAAGAAGATGTAAATCCCCTAGATGGTTCACGTGGTATTCGCTCTCAAGCCTTACTCAAGTCGAAAGTATAACGATCTAGTTCTCGAGCGTAAATTTGGGCAGCACGCCCTTTGTATTTACCCATTTTTCCGGCATTTATGGCTTCATTCTTCAGCCCCAAAGTCATACACAAAATCATCTCATTTCAATAGCCGTTCAATAGGCTCAAAGTCATACAAGTACAAAATCAAACTAGGAAAATGTCCGGAAATGAAGTTTAAGTTATAAAACAAAAGACAGATTTGCCGTCGCTTAGCATAACGGGCACAATCAAAGATACGCTTATTGGATTGGGGTGAAATTTATACCATGTCGAAGATAAGACAAAGGCCTACAACTTTGATGAAGATGACTCAGTCCAGTTTGTAGTGTATCTAAGTCAAAATTTCAATTTACCGAACCAGAATCTCACATTCGGGTTAGTTAACCGCACTATACGTAACTGACAATAACTCAGGCTACCGAAGTCCGATTAAGGCGTTTTCAGGGCCATTGGAAAGCTAAGACATAGCACTACAACTTTCATGTTTTGGATAAATGCTAGTTCAGTGCGTATCAAGGTGAAAATACACGATCAGATTGGTGAAATATTCAAAACTAATCACTGGATTCACCTAGGGTAGTCAGGGTATTTTGGTATTTTAACAGGCTAAATTGCTCCGATTGAGCTGAAATTTTACAGGTAACTATAAAATATCATTCTCTACAACTTTCATGTTTTGTACTAAGCCTAATTCGGCCTCTAACCTAGTCAAAAAAAACCGGTCAAAACAGGGGAGGTGAAAAACCCTAAGACTGAAATTTCCATAATACTACTTCCAACTATGAAATATGCTCATAAACTACCAAAACTACAACTTTAAACCACTAATTAGCAATTAATTGAAGTAAAGAGGAGGTTCTTGGAAAAATACCTTGGAAACTCAAAAAAAATGGTAGCTTAGTATCTTTCCTCCCACAATCACTCCACCAACTCCTTCAATCTTCCTTAATAAGCACTTGTATGGTGTAGTTTCAATTTTGGTTGACTACAACTCAAGATTTGAGCAAGTTTGGAAGCAAGAAATTGAAGAGCTCTCTCTTGTTTCTCCCCTCAAGAAAGTCGGCCAAGAAGCAAGAAAAATGAAGAAATTTTTGGTCAAAATTTGGTTTTTAGTAAAGGTGAAAATTAGGTCAAAGTCCAACCTCCAATAGGTTTGCAACACTTGGCCCTTCTAGTGTTTTCTCTAATCCTTTGGCTTCCAATTGTTACATCATATACAAACCTCTAATTATCCTCTAGCACCTTGTATAATAATAACACTTAGCACAAAAATCACTTAGTCACCAAAATTATATCGCACTAGCGGGTCCCACATCTATAACGCACTTCAAATTAACGTACACTAACTCATACTAGGAAAAATGATTTTAAAACTGTACTTGCTTGTAAAAATGCATAGAAATTTAATATTTCCAAGGAAAGTATAAAATGTAGGCAAAGAAATAAAATAATGCTAAGAAAATGTGAAAATTTTTAGGTTCTCACAATGCACATTTAATTGAGAATTTAATTATTTTATTAAAATACTACAACAATCCCCACTTATTTTAATAAAATAGTATAAAATTTAAATGGCAAGGAAGGACTATCATATATAATATAGATAGCAGTGCCTTAAACCTATATTTAGTGTTGAGGTGATTTCTAATACCAGAGCCAATAGTGAACTACAATCTTGAACTATGGCTGCTTTTGGGATATTGGATATCACCTTACACACACAATAGTTCAGGTGTTCTCATGAGCCAATAAAGCTGGCACTTTACGGCCTTGTGCTCAATCCCAGTTTGTCCATGTGTGTATAAGAGAACAAGTCCCAATTCTCTTTAGGACGGCCCCACCCTGAACACTCATATAGGTGAAATCCATCAAGGGTGCTCCCGTAACTCAAACACCCCACTCATAAGAGCTATAGATTTCATTAAGAGCAATATAGTTCAACCTTTCTTTCGTTACAGGATGTATGCACATATAGCATAAGGATGGACCATGCTTATCAAAATTTGTGCATACCCATTTCAAATCACCATGTAATTCATTTTTCCCTTTGAAGCGAACTCTTGGGATCTCCAATCATTATGTTGGGTATCCTTACATGTGATTTATGATTCATGGACTTTAGTCACATCCTTCTCATGGTTGATCATATCTTTGCCTCAACTTGAGTTGTTTACTATTATCACAAAAATATAAACAAAGATATGATCTCATTGACACTCGAGTCAAATTATTTCTTCAATAACACAA
Source organism: Coffea eugenioides (assembly GCF_003713205.1). NCBI lineage: Eukaryota > Viridiplantae > Streptophyta > Magnoliopsida > Gentianales > Rubiaceae > Coffea > Coffea eugenioides. The sequence goes on along the minus strand of NC_040036.1, from coordinate 48,823,790 downwards.
TAATACTGTGATAATACCAATATTTTGTGAGAATATTTCTTACATAATTGCCATACAAGTAATTATATACACTTCAAGTGAAGGCCCAATATTTTCATTTTTTTTCATCTTAGTAACCATTAGTCTCACTAGAAATCATCAACGTAGATGACCATTAGTTTACTACTAGGAGCTACTTTATTTCTCAATAATTGTCAATTTCATCTAGTAGGCCAGTAGTCTATAACCTACTAGGAACCATTTTCACCATCTCTATGAAATTTTCATAGAATTTCTTTTCACAAGAATATGAAATACACATTTCAAGTTTCTTCACATTATATAACGTTATATTAAAGGATTAAGAAATCCAAAAACATGATACTCAATGTCATTTAATATTGTACTTAATTGCAACTTTAAAATCCATACCCACAAGTTGCAATTATAACATGATATCACATGAGATTTGTATATATATTTTTTCAAAATATATATCCATGTCATTTAATTGAGTATCCTCAAGTAATTAATCTAATTCTTTGCATTCATTTTCAGCAAACAAATAACCCCCACTATTTTAATGCTTTAATGATATGCAACTAAACATATATCGCATTTAAAAATCAAGTCCTATGCATATTAGCATAGAAAATTACTATGACCCCCACCATTTGCCACAACTTTATAACATGCAATAGAGTATATATCTATTGCAATTAATGTAAATGACCCAATTAATCATACCCATTGGAAGTTCACTTTTACTTGTTAAGAAGGCACCTTTAAAATTTCTTCTAGAATGCATGATGGCAACTTGTCCAGTGCAGCAACAAGTTGTAATTATTCAGTAATTTGAACTCCTTCAAATCTACTTCTCCGGTGCCATATTTTCCTGTTAAGCCTTCCAAAAGTTTTTGATATTAGGATAAGAAGTTTCATAAAAGTTATGAACTTCATTAGAAAGGTTATATAACAAATAATTCAAGCAATGGAATTCAACAACTTCCTTTTTTGCTGAATTTTTCTCACAATATTGTTTTATACTTCATATATCTTATTGGTTGAGATCTTCTCATTTTTTCTGTCCATCGGTAGACTACTCAAGTCACTTGAGTTGATAGTAAGGACTTACAAGTTGAACTCCATCTTGATCTGAATCACCTTAAAATTGGTGTTCACCTGGAACAAAAAATAAAAACAAATATGTAAAAATAAAAAAAGATTAGACAATAACAATATATTAATACTCAAGTGTGGAGGGTTGAGGCACGGGTATCTCACTCTCTTTAAGGTGATTCAAGCCTCTGCTGAAGAATCAACTCCGATGCAGCAGGTTCTCTAGCTTGTCACCCCCAAGATACAACAGCCCAGCCACACTTGCTAACACTCTCTCTAGACTCCACAACTAAGAGAGTATAGCTCTACAAACACCTTTTGTTTCTTGCCTAATTATGAGATAGAAAATAGTGAATTTAGACTCAAAAAACATAAGTTGTTGTAGTAGTATTTTTTTCATCCCAACTATGCATATTTATAGGTGAAGAAAAATTAGACAAATATAACCTACACTACTAATAAGATACCAAGTAAATGCTGAAATTATTGGCCATTCAAAACACATTGAAATTTGTATTGTAGATTACAAAAACTTATTGTAATTGAAAAATCATAATTTCACATAATAATTCTTTGGTCAATACCCATTCAATCCAAATTTGAATTGTAAGTTACAAAACCTCAATGTAATTGAAAAGCCATAATTTCATACAATATATCTTTAGTAAAAACCATTCAAACACCTATAAATTTCAGAAAATTTTACCAATTTATTTCCCTTGTAACATGCACATTTAACTGAGAATTTAATTATTTTATTAAAATACTACAAGGAATGTTATAGGAGTAGATATAGAATCCTACCTTCTAACAGTCAATAAGTGGACACTAATGGGATCATACAATGACTCTAAGAGATTAATAGTAGAAGAAGTACACTACAGGAGAACTCATGGTTTGTATTTTAGATGTGGACAAAATTTTGGATTGAGCATCAATGCACAGGCAAACAGGTCAATGCTCTTTTATGTGAAGAAAAGGATGATAACATCTTTGAGGATGCTATTGCAGAATAGGATGAACTAATAGGAAGGGCAGGAGAGTTGACTAACATGTCACTGAATGCCCTATCTGATGCTAGCAGAAGGAAGTCTATTTCAGTCATAGGAGTTTTGAATGGTCAAGTCATAAGAATTTTGATAGACATTGGTAGTTCAGATAGTTTCATTAACCACAAGCCCGTATAATATCTTGATCTACTGTATCGATAAACCACTTCTTTCACAATATCCATGGCTAATAGAATTACAATAAATAGTCGTGCATTCAGCCCATATATTACTTGGAAAATCCATTAGTATAAATTCCAATTTAGTCTTAGAATTATGGATTTGGAACATTAGGATCTTATAATAAGGGTTGATTGGATGAATTTATATAATCTTATCACTTTTGACTTTTATTAGTTAAGCATGGCTCTAAGTTGCAAAAATGAATTGATTCATCTTCGAGGATCAATTAATGAGCCAATACTACATTTGGTAAGATGCAATGATCTAAGGGATTTAATTCAAGATCAAGAAAGGGTTTGTACATCCATTCAAATGCAAATCTCCTATAGCATCTAGTTAAACCAAGAAAGCCGCTCAAAGCTTTGATATTAACTAGAATAGACCAAGCCATAGCACATTGTATGTTGACAACATCCATACTCAGACCATCAGCTGATATGGAATCTCCCAAATATTCGACTCTAGTTTGAGCATAAGAGTGCTTAGACATTTTGGCATATAGCTAGTTTTCCTTCAAAGTAGACAACAACAACTCTAAATGTTGTAAGTGAGACTCCATGGTAGGACTAACAAATTTCCTCAAAATGGCTAAAAAGTCTTGTTCATAAGTGACTCAAGCATTGATAAAGCCAAATGGCTTTACCAAAAATTCAAAGTGCCTATTTGAAAGGCAATTTTATAAGTATCAATTGACTTCACTCTGATCTAGTGGTAACTTGATCTCAAATCTAGCTTAGAAAAATATTTTGTCCCAAACAGTTCATAATTAATTCATCGATGTTGGGTATAGGATATTTATCTTATTGGTTGGAACATTTAACTTTCTTTAACTAGAACAAAGTCTTCATGAATCATCTTTTTTTCTTAACCAAAAGTACAAGTGTAGTTCCTTCGTTTCTTTTCTCTATCAATTGATTAATTTAATTTTTTGTAATTAATTCTTAAGTTTGATACAGATCCTAGGAGGCGTTCGCGCTCTATTTCTAGATCCAACAATGATTCGTTGGGGTCCAATGAATAGAGTCAAAATCAAGGAATTCATGTTGCAAATCCAATTTTCAAATTCCTTGAGAAAGCCGAGCTCAAGTTTGTTAGTTTGTGACTTTGAGTCTTTAATTGTTCAAGTCGTTAGTTTGGTTAGTTAGCTAACTCTATGAATTGTTCATGATCGTGTGATTAGCTAATGTTGAGCATAGGTTCGACTTGATCATTAGTTAGTTTGTTAATCTTGTGGTTTTTGATTAGTTGGTAGATTACTTAGCTAGTCTTTAGCTTAGAAATCCGGCCCGTTTTAAGAGATAAGGGCCATGAGTTTCCAAATTGTGTGCAAAGTCTTGTTAGTTTCCTTGTTCTAATTAGGTTAGCAGTTGAGTCTTGTAAGCCTATAAATAGGCATCAATTTTCGTTAATAAAGGATAGACGAATTTTCAGAAATACCTATGTGTGATTGAGAGAGTTTTGTCTTGGATTCTTTGAAGTGACCTTGAACACCTTAGAGTTTGTCTCGAGGGTTCAACCTGGTTTATTAATTAAAGATCGCGTTTGATTGTAGCCCCATTCTACCAATCTTAATTTATCTTGAGTGGTCCCTGATCGAATTAGGTTCCATCCCTTATACCAAGGTTCGTTATCTACGTGAACAACGAGTTGAGGTTCATTTGTGTTTATAACCTGATTATGATAGATCCTTTCGCTGTCTGATCGGATCGTTTCCTCAAGAGTGGGAGTTAGGAGATTTGAGTTCATATCAAAGTTGTTCTTTTTTGGATGAGGATTATGTTGAAATCATGTCTATGTTTTCTTTTCATGTTTATGCAATATCTAGAGATAAATCTTTAAAAGGATTTGGTGATAGTAGTCCTTATACTTTTATGTTTTGGTTTCAATTTTTTTTTTTAACAGATCAACAATTCTTGTGGGTTTGGTTCCTTTTTTGTTTTTTGTTTTTTGTTTTTTTGGTATTCTTTCCTTCTTCTTCCCAATTAGTATCTCTATATACCCAACTTTTAGAAGATTGTAGATTAGTCGGTTCTCCCCATGGTAGTAATTTCTCTACTTCTCTATTTTCTCAACATAATACATAATTAATTGTGTTTTTATTGCATTTTTTTCCTGAAGGAAAATTAGTACAGGATTAGAATTTCTTTTAAAAAGCAGCATTTTTGTTTGAATTGGATATCAATCATAATGCTTTATTGTTTAAATGCGTGTCTTATGTCTTTGATTTGGTTGGGATTAAGATATTTTTCATTAAAAGGGAAAAAAAGAGTGAGATGAAGCTGGTTTATTTGGAATGGTCTTTTTTGTCATTTAGAAAATTCTTTCCTTAACAAAAGTTTTCCAAAACTAAAGACATCACCTCTTAAATGTAGATTATTTGTATCACCTCTTTTTTCTATCACCATATTTTAGATTATTTGTGAGCTCAATTAATAGCTAAATGTAGTTTTTCTTAATAAATTACCTTCTTGTACTTAAAATAAATATTTGCATTTTTAGTAGCAAACAAATATTTTAAGGTACTTTATTCTACGACGTTTTGAACAATTGTGTGAATTTTTTTGTATTTTATAGAAAAATTGAAAACTTAATAAAATTTATAATATATTATATTTGTTTGGCTTCATGTAATTTATATTTTACGCTGCCAATTAATTAATTATATTCCTAGCAAATGTAGATTTTTAACACAAAAATTTATATGCTAGAATGAATTAAATATTAGGGCTAATTTTAGACACCTCCACTGAGGTTTCTGACAGTCTCACTCCCCTCCCCTGAGGTTTCCGAAATATCAAAAACTTCCCCTAAAACTAGATAGGCAGTCCCAAATCCAACCCGATTCAAAAATAAAAACAATAAAAAATTGAAAGCTGGAGAGAGAAAAGAACTTGATACCACAAATGCCCTCATTTTCTTGCATTAGTGAAGTTATAGGTAAATGACAACTTTCAATAGCAAATTAGCATATTTGTAGCCTCTCACACGTTTACAAAGCATACATAAATGAGCTAAGCACACTAATTTGGCATCTTACTATATGAAACAACCCAAGTCATACAAGAAACATAGAATCAACTAAGCATAATTTTGTAGAGGCTTAGCAAATCAAGTCATACGAGAAATAGAAAATTAGCTAAATATAATCTGCCATACACAAACAACAACTATATCAATATAGATTGTCAAGGAATATTGAAAATTTTCAAAATTCTTAAAGACTAAACTGGAAGAGGTCTAATGAGTTCTTCAACTCTTCAACAAATGTGAGAATCTAAAGCTTTTCCATACCATGAATCAAGCTTTTTTTGCCATACATCAACAATGGTTTAAAGAGACTAATTGAAGTGACTTGTTGTACTTGGAGCTTTCTAAGCCATATATCAATCACCAAGTGCCGCCTGAATTTGGCGTCATTTTCTTCATGGCATTTTAGATATTAATTAAAGGAATCTAAATTATGACCGTATTTATAACTAACTTAGCTAAATTGGTCCATATAATTGGGAAATATTTGGCAACTTGTGTGGGTATTTAAGTCTTTTACCCATGATGATATAAGAAATAAGACCCAATATTCTGTCAGGGGAGGTATCTCATATTTTGGAAATCTCAAGGGAGGGGAGAGAGACTGTCAGAAGGTTTCTAAAATTATCCCTAAAAATTACAATTGAAAATTTTTAATATCAATCAACAATTATTTTGAAAGCAAAAAATGTCAAAATTTCATGTAAATAAACAAATAACATAGTGTAACAAATCCTATAAACTAACCTTGGGCAATTAAGTCAAATTTGTATTAATTGTATTCTATTCTGACATTTAAATATGGATTATACCAAATACTGACATCCAAGTATGGATTATACCAAACACTAGAAAATGAATATTGCATCCTAACTTGCTAGACACTAGAATGATAAATTTTTCTTCCTAATATTTTGGGTGAAAAATTTTGTCGAATAGAAAGATTTTTCCATTCTAGTCATTTTCGTGTATCAAACGAGGGATCAAAGCTTTTAAAAACATCCCAATATATGTTTTCTAATCATTATTCTAGTCATTTTCGTGTATCAAAGGAGGGATCAAAGCTTTTAAAAACATCCCAATATATCAAAAACATACACCTCTTCTCCCTCCGCCAGCACTTTCCCTTACCTTCTCCTACTACCACCATTGCCACTAGCACCACCTCCTACCACCATCAACACTCACCTCTCCTACCGCCATCACCCCCCTTCTTCTTCTTCTTCTTCTCTCTCTCTCTCTCTCTCTCTCTCTCTCTCTCTCCCCTCTCCCTTCACCCAGCCATCCCCCTTTCCACCTCCCCTCTTTCTCCCCCTACCCCCGCCCCCTCTCCCTTTCCTGATCTGGTCACACCCTTCCTCGCCCCTGATCTCATTCCCCCCAGCTGTCCCATTTGACTGAGTACCACACGCTTGCGGATGTTTTGGAACTGGCTCAGAAACTCCATTTATCATTGCCGAAAAGGACATCTACCTGAATCATTTTTACATCAAAAAGATAAATAAGATTCTCATACATACTTGAATCCACACAGTACTTTTGTAGCATAACTATATAGATTTGTTGCATAACAAAATGGTAGAAATAGACGTTACTTCGACCACAAAAGGGGAGAAACAATGTTGCAAATTTGAGCGTTTGGCTCTTCTCCTTTTAGATTACTTAACAAGATTGTTTTTCCAAAGATTGTAACTCTCCTTTTTTTTTTTAGGGTTTCTCGCAAAGAATGGATCCAGCAGACTAATCCCTGCACCCGACAACTTGCTGGCAGCGAGACTCAAACCAGGGACAACACCCCATCTTCAGCAGCCCCATGCCAACAGACCAAGCCCTGGAGGGCCCAAGGATTGTAACTCTTACTTTACTATTAATTCATGCATGTTCATTACCCCAAAAAGAAAGGGCAAACCCTTTTCCCGCGAACAAAAGACACTGCATTTTACCTGTTACAGTAAGCAACAAGGTATCGTACTCCACGATGGAAATTCACCAATCCACGATGTAGATCAAATTGGGTAAAAAAATGGCAAAGAGAAAATCAGCAAAATTTTTTAAATTTGCACAGTAGCCCACAATTGTTCCAAAATATCGGTATCTCAGCACGGTGAACAAAAAATTCTTTAGAAACCATTTGGTCTCTCCCCACTCCTTGCCGATCTGTTCTGTACATCTGCATCATAATGTGCAAAAGCTGCGTCTAGAGCCTGCAGCAAAAGGCTTGGTCCATGAATACACTGCTCTGTCGAAGCAAAAAAAGGGCAAGAAAATGTCTGGATATTTGCCATGTTTTGTCAATAGGATTAATGAAGTCATCTTCCATATTGAAGTAACATACAGGAGGTCAGTCAAGAACATGCTCATGCCAGATACCCAGTAACAAAATGGGTATACGGAACTCAGCTTATCTGAAATATATCTAACCAAAACAACTAATAAACTTCTCTTTTGTGTTTCACAAATGTTCACATTTCATGAAATAGTTGAAAAGATAACCTGAAGCATTGGTTGCACAAGAAGCGAAACTTGATGTCGCAAGTCTGACTGCACAGATTCCTTGATCTCCTGCAAAGTTATATGCAAGAAAAATCAACTTAGAAGCAAGTAAAGCAGCTTTTATATGGGCAGAAAAAAATTTGCTACCCAAGCCAGCTATGGAAAGATACGAGAACACACAATTATACTGCACTAACTATTTCACATTATATTCAAGGTTTTCTTCAATAATAAACAGTATATGCTTGTTATTATGCATGATCCTAGTGCGAAACTTTAAAAAAAACAAACACATAAATTAGGCAAACACATCCTTTTTAGCGCTTCAGACACCTTTTCCACCTTTCATTAGTTTAGAATAATAACTAGCTCATCTTCTTTTTGGCATGAGAAAATCAGGAGGTAGAGATAGTGGGCTTTTTAGTCTCTTGAGCTGACAAAAAACTAAGAAGAACGAGGAAAAAGTTCAAAAGGGTCTCCTGAACTAAACAATTATCAAGAAATAGCAATTGATGATCTTAGCATTCATACAAAACAAATTGATGTATCTTTTGATAACTTTTTTATTTGTTTCTTCATTAAACATTTTACCACCACAAAAGTTGAAGCTTTCGGAGAAATATAACAGCAAGAATCACGAAATAAGATGTTCTTAACACTTAGTGACTAGTAATCTGCTGCCCAAGGAAGGAAAGAGCCTGCTGGCAGTAGCAAAAGGGGAGGGCATCAGCATCTTTTACTCTTCCCTTATCCATAAAGCTCCTGTATCCGTAATATCACAATACCTGTAGCTTAGGATATATCTGGGACATAGCATCCTTCAATTTGGTTGCCTACAGAAGAACAAGCACCATAAAAGCTTAACTACAATACATCATCCAAATAGAAGTCATCTTTAGAAGAAGCTGATAAGTAAATGATCCATGACTGACAACACAACTCTATTGCAAATTATGTGCCACATCCAACAAGTTCATTACTGTTGAAGGGACATATAACCAAGCAATTTCTAGAAAGAATGTCCTCAAATAGATGTTTCCAGAATTTTTATTATGACACATCATATATAATTCTTTAGACTTACCTTAGTTAAAAGATACTTGGTTGTAATAGGATATGATGACCAAAAGTGCTTCAATAACTCCTGGATGGATGACCAGTGCTGAAACAAACAGATTATTGATCAGTTATCTCATGAATAAGACAATAGTATGAACACAATTAGCCCAACTACAGCTATTGGTGTCAACTCACAAGTAATAGTTCCTCTCTGGTGATTTTTGGCAAACTATCCAAAATACTCTCGTTTGGATTCCTCCCAAGATGATACTTGTTACTTGAAATATTCTGAGCCAATCCATTCAAAACCTACATATAATAGCACCAAGCAATTATATTCCTGTGTCAACGTAAGTGCAAATCAACGTGTTTCGACAAGTGAGGAAAATGACAGCACCTTAAAAGCAACTTCTGAATTAATTGTGGGCTCAGTCAAACCCTGAAATTTAATCTCGGAGATGCACTCCTTCAAAGAACAATATGCTTCACGAGTACTCACACTACATTTTAATTGTTTTGCACCAGAAACAGTATCACCAAGAGTGCTGAAAGCATTTGCTTGCTGAGAATCGAAGTAGTCACGAGGATCCTGAGTCAAGAAGAAAGAATAATTTGAGAAGCTATAATTTAGAAGATCAAAAGATTTTCAAACAATAAAAATTTAACCTTAATACTAAGTGGTGCAACTGCAGGGTCACGAGGTGCCTGAAGATCCTCAATCTCAGTCATTCGAGAAATCCTCTCTAACCGCTCTTTGTCCAAGTACACATCAGATGCATCTTTAGCTAACTCAGCTAAAGGGGAAAAAAATTGTACAAAGAACCCTTAACTACAAGTTCTTTAGTTTTAATTCAAGATAAAAGTTTAAAGAACCCAAAAATAAAAATAAAAATAAAAAACAACCAACAATACGAAGAGTATTAACCATGTTTCGTCCTTGCAAGTGCTTCAGCTACAGATCTTGTATCTCCTAGCTCAACATCTACACCAATTTGTCAACAAAAGTCAAAACACAAGAAAAAGCATTCTATAGTCACATATCACTCATCCCAAACAAGAAATCTACCACTGCAAGCAGAAAGACCCGCAAAAACCTTTTGTTATAAAGTGAAAAATAAGAGATTCCTCAACAAATGTTATTAAAAGGAAACAGACTTTCATTAGCAGCGAATACTAGTTGGCAACAAATGGAAAGAAAGAAAGATCCAGGTACCATTGATTGATATCGATTGCTTTTCAATAATTCCAATCATCTATGACCGCAATACATGTTTATGGGGAACTCAGCAGGACATCCATCTTGTCAAAAACTTTGCCTTGGGTCACAATGTCCTAATGACACAACATAGTAAATAAGTCCCAATGGAAAATACTACCAAGCAGGGGGCGCCCTTCCGTTAGTTTAGTCACTGGATGAAAGAAAGCAGACAAAAACAACTGCAGAATGGCATCCACTGGTGGAATAAATAAACCATCTTTTCATAGAAAACATTTACACACCATCAATCACTCTTACACAGTTGCATGATCAGGAAAAGAAAATTGCAGAAGACAGAGGAAAACATGCTAATCAGTTTGTATTCTTTAAACCAGAGATGTGTATGGTATTTAAAAACAATTGCCCATTGTAAAGCACTTCTACATACTTTCTCTCTTACTTTGATGAAGGATTTTTTTTTTTACCTATAACTCTCCCTTGAAGAACGACTGCTGCATGCTGGTTGAGGTGTTGTGAGAAAGATCTTCGGTATGGTTCATATTGCGAGTCTAAAACATCCTTGTTGTCATTGCGAGGTAGCCCATGGTCCTGTATCTTGCAAAAAATACTACATGAGTCTGCATAATAACAATATCACCCTTTATACCTCAATCTAAAACCAATCCAATAAGAGAAGCTCTTAGAGTTGTAACAAAAAGAATATTTTTCTGAGCATACTTTGTTACATCCACTTGGATACTGGATGGGAGAAATAAGGAAATAACATGTTCTCATTTGCAATGATACTGGCCACTTGGCCACTCCCAAAATGGACAAACATGGAAAATAACAGAACTCTGCATTCTTAGTCAAATAATGAAGTATGGACAAGAAGCAGAACAATCAGCAGCCTACACCTTGAGAGAGTTTATAAAGCAGGTATTAAAGTATCCAATATAACAAATAAATGCCAATGCACATACCGGGAGATGCATGTAATCATCTCCTTCATCAGCTTCCATGTCCAAAGTAGGATCCACCTGCCTAATCTGAAAGGACAGATAGAGGGATAAACTATTCAAATTTAAACCAATTCAAGCACAAAGTTTTGAGAGTACTTCTAAGAGAAAAATTCATAAGAGAGAACAGAACCAAAAGCAAATATCATAGCATAGAAAACAAATCATCATAATGCAGGTCACTCCTGAGATAAAGTTGAGCATAAAATGACATTCACGTAGAACACCTTCTTCCGAGCTTCATTAACTAACATGTCATCTTGCTTCAAAAATACGGCAAGTTCCTCATCTTCTGCAGCCTCTGCTGCTGCAGCAATGACATTTTTTGTACTATGGAGGTATTCCGCTCGCGAGTATTTAGTCCAAAACTCTTTTTCAGTCATCTGGCAAAGAAGACATTTGATGATGAAAAACAGCACAGCAACATTGAAGGAAAGATCAGTAAAGGCTTAAAGAAGTCAAGTCTGTGGTGAAGAGATCAGCCCGGGTAGAATAACAAGTTTAACTCTACCTTGTTTGGCACAAAATTGAGATATGCTTGGCGAACAGCTGGTTTCTCTGCAAAAATCTAAAGATGACCTTAAGTTAGATCCAAGGGAGGAGAAAATCTTGAAGATTGCAAAGAAATTTTTAGAACAGATTTTAGATATAAAAAGAACTACTGTCACCAGACTCTTTCCATTTGTCCCAGCTCATGTTCTTAAACTGTCCCTACCTATGAAACTTCATATCACTATTTCAATAAATACTTATAAATAGGTTAGAACTCAAATAAATTCATGAACATCTTTATTTTTTCAGTCTCAATGATAAGGTTTTCAATTATTACAAGTTCGATTGGAAGCTCCTGTTGTGAATAAGTAGAGATTAGGAGCACCTAGGTTCAAGTCCAAGTCATTGAACAAATTATAGGCATTCAACAAAAGTTGGTCAACACATACAACTTGAGGGAACAGGAAAAGAAGTACATCCCTATGCTGGAAAATTTGGAACAGGAAATTGAAGCAGAAATATCCATAAGCGTAGAGCAATGCAAAAACATAAAAGTACAGCAATAATAATTTGGTTAAACAAAATATCCTACTGTTATTCATGAATATAGAAACAAATAAAGTTTAATTTTACAGAGCACTGCATATTGAAATAAGTTACTCACTTCCAAAGCAGAATAGAGTGTCTGGATTGATTAAATGAAAGAAAATCACAATACCTGAAGGATAATCTCTGGTGTTAAGTTAAATGTAACTCTGTTGGACTGCAAAAGAAAGAACAGGAATTACCAGGAGCAGTACATCCAATACCAAAATAATCCAATGAGAAGTTGAAAGGATCAGCTTTATATTGACAAACAAATGCAAAAACCAAAAACCTTCCTAGCAAAAGCAGTTAAAAATATATAATTTGAAAAGCAACGTGTAAAAGAGTTAATTGTTATAGAGAATCATTCCATTAGGATACAAGTAAGTTTGTTGAATAAACTTATCAAGCAACAAGCGCAAACAAAAGAAAAGGATACATGCAAGTGCAATGTGCAAAGAAAAGCAAATCAACAATATACCTGACCATCAGCTAAAGGTTTGGTACTCCACATATCATTTTTTAATGCCACTCTTTGCTTTGGCCTCCTGCTGTAATTCTGCTCCAACAACTTCTGCATGTTGTCGGTAAATTAAAAGGTTCTGTCACAAAATTCGGAATTCAAATATAATTCCAAGTCAAGAAACTGCACCAATAAGTAGTCATAAAAATCTGACAAAGGTTCTAAAATATGCAGATCCTATCTGGAGTCTGGACAAGCCTTCACATTGAATTTTTTTTGTCTTGTACAATTTTGACTAGCAAATGCATTTCATAGTTATGCTCCTTTACACTTTTCTCTTTCCAATTCTTGAATACCTTCTCATGGACATAAAATGCAATGGTGTCGCAGAGCGATGCTCCCATATATGAAATCAAAAACTTATCCTCTTATAAGTGACTATTGTGAATGTTGTCCAGAGAAAGATAAAAATACAGTATATACATGTCCAAAAGCAACAACCAATCAAATCTGTTTACTTTCTTTTCAGTTACTAACCTTCCTCGTTGCCCAGAATTCAGCTTCAGATAGGATACCTCCAATCACAAATTGCTTGTGAAGTTTCTGTAAATCACTGCCAGTGAATTTTCAGTTATGTTAACCAAAAAAGTATTTGTGATACAGAGCCATTTCTAATCAAATGAAAGACAATTCTAGCAATCTTAATATCAGTTAAAACCAATACAGACTCAGTCAACCAGATAGATAAACCAATTTGAAACTCAGTCAACCAGATAAAATTCAAGATTATCTATGTTAAGGTTAGGATGACAAACGCAATATTTATCTGCTTCTGCAAGAGAGTTTTTTCAAATATAGCAGTTCTAAAGTGGTCACATGTCACCAACCAACTCAAGATTCAGTATCCTGTAATAGTGAATTTTGGGAAATATAAACTATTTCTGTTACTTGGTGACCACCTGGGTACAACTGTTGCCAGCTTTTGTAGAGACTTTACCGTGGTGTAATCCCTCAATCACACAGCTAACTATCCAGGACAGGAGAACGTACTTTTGACATCAGAATGCCAAGGACAGCAGGAGCTTCTAAAGGAGAAAGACACTCTTTTTTGGGGGCTGAGGAGGGAATACCCGATCCTAGAGGTGGCAGTTTGCATTTGTATCCACACATCAATCCACATAAACCCATCTTAAACGGATTTGGATGGCTGAGAGAAACTATGACTTTAAACAGATGGCAATTTAAACTTAGTTAAGTTACAACTTTAAATGGATTATACATGTCATCCATATAAATTCATCAAAAAATGAAAAAAAAAAAAAATAAGTCCTCTCCCCACACACACACACCCACACTCACACACTCAAACACGCATGAAAACAATTACAGGATCCCACCTCACCTGCAAACACAGTGGCACACACTTTCTTTCATGCAAAAAGATGCAGTCACACACAAAGATAGCAATATGCCCTCTCAAAGAGAGTTATTCGTAATTAGTGGAACTCAGAAAGAAATCGAAGCAAAATGAGACAGTCAGAGCTTGGCAACATTGCCAAATTCAATTCAAACTTCCTTTTGGAAATTAATGAATTAGACATGCAGTAGTAGCCGACCATTCTATGGAAAATTTGACCACTGTAAATCCTAGGAACTTCTACGGAAAATTTGACCACTGTAAATTCTAGGAACTAGGTTTTAGGAGTAAATGGTTAATTAAGTGGATAAAGATTTGGCATTATCCACTTAATCCCATCCATTTAGATCCATTAATGAAATCGTTGTAATTGGAGTGGATTAAATATATCCACTATTTATCTAAGTGAAGCCATTTATCAAATATTTATCCACTTTGCCACTTCTGTAGCAAGCCCACTTTTGGCCACTAAGATATTTTGATTTCATATCCCACATTCAGCATTCAAAGTTCTAAAGCGGTACACTTTGGCCAATCGAGACATCAAACAAGCAACACACCATATCAGATGATCTGCTTTAAATTAACTGTATGAAATTAGACAGAGCAGCCAAAAGTGTACTACTTTAGAAGTTGAGTGGGTGGTTTGAAAAAGTTAATAGTTTAACAGCCAAAAGTGAACAGCTTAGCGCCCGTTTATGTATTCTTCCCACCCCTTTCCTGTCAGAGAAAAAATTCCCAGGTGTAATGTATATGCTGAATTTCTATATAATCAATCTAAAATGCAGCAATGCACCTAAGATATTAATGAAACACAAATGTTCCTCAATAAGATTAAGGATGCAGCAGCATTACACAGATATAGGAAGGAAAGGGGTATAGCACTTCTACCTATCCTCCTGCAGTAGCTTAATACGACGCTCCATTTCAGCCGCACTAAGTTGCTCATCTTGAATCGGAACAGCAGATTTTTCAGGAACTGTTCTCCCAGCTTCTCCGGATAGTGCAATAGCTGAGGCTGTTCTTCATTCAGATATGCATTATTTCCATAGAAACAATACATTAATTAGATTTAAAAAAAAATTGAAAAGTTCCAAGTACAAATGCATAGACATCATATGAAGAATGGTTAATGCAATCTCATTTACATATTAAGCACTAGATGGTCAGCATCACAAATGGTCAGCACAGTAAAGCCATAATTATTTTCATGATAAGTTAAGAGTGCAGGATAACTGATTAGTAACTGTAATTTCACTACCTGGTTGTGTACCAAGTTCTTTCAACTGTAAGTCTTTTCTATACCAAACAACGTAGACCATAGCACTTTATATGAGCAAGTGAAGATATATACGTGCCATATGAAGAATTCGTTTTACAAGATGGTGCATATAACATTGAATCTCCTTTTAAAAGTCACCAAAAGAAGATTAAGACAGAAGCAGATAGCAACTATTCCCAAAGTTCATATAATGGTCTAGAGGCCACATGCCAATCCTTGTGTAGGATCAAGGTATCAATTGGAAACATGATGTCAGTTACTAGGCTCTGATTGCTAGTTACAAATAGAGGCAAAGAACCTAGGTCACCAGATAAGTCCTGATTTTCACTTCCAAGCTGTCAATTAGTACAGGTATTTCAAAGTTTCAACTAAGTTTGGCATGAATCTAAAGGCTCACAACAGCTTAATAATCAAAATTTGTCAAGTACCAGACTACTTCGGTAACTTGATGCAGATATGGATAGTGATTATGGTTTGAAAAAAAAAAAAAATTCTCAAACTTTAGTTCTGAGCACAAGTACGAATTAGATGGTAAACAAAGGAAGGGGAATTTCATTTTTACTTATTAACCAATGGCCCGATTTTTCTTAAAAAATAAACAAAAAAGGGAAAAAAAAAAGTTTGTACTCATATATGCATGTGTACCTTATAAGCATCTACAGTGCGTATTTGATACACGAAGATATTATACACACTTAAACACAGATCCAGAGGGCATTCATATGTACAACTGAAGTCAAGCACATAATAATAGAGTAATTTAAGCTCTTGTATCCCACCTACAAAATCCTTGCAAACATTGCGGTCTGGGAAGTTCTCAAACTCAAAAATGTAATTGCCACCCTGTCATAGTTAAGCTCATACAGTCACGTCTAGCTCGAAAGGAATAAATGCAACAGTTTACAGGAGTTACAGCTATGCAGTAAAAGTGACCTAGTCAAAGCATATTGAACCTGATCCTGAGTAAGGTTAAGGAGGGCTTGCTTAGTTCCATCCTTGGTGAATTTGTGCCCTGAAAATTTCAACATGTCCATCAATCTATACTACACTGCTAGACAGATCACATCCGAAAAAAAAAAAAACATTATGGGCATGTAGAAATGGGACTCATACAGATTTCATGACCAGCTTATTAATAGTTTCTTTCTACTTATTGGTCCAAATACTGAAGTGACAATCCAGGGACTGATCCATCTGATAGTAGTCCAATTCCACAAATTTAAGGACATTAATCAAGACAACTCAGCGCCTTAAAAAAGAAAGGATCAGCAGAACAGCAGCACCTTTAATTGTTCTGAACTCTACATTAAGTTTCACAGGTGAACTCGGATCATTTGCCATGAAAGTAAACCTATCTTTAGTCTGCAAAACAGCCAAAAAAAGAAATGGAAAATAACTACTAGAATGTCAGAAGGCATATAGTTAGACAAAACAACTAAATAGATATGCAATTATCCAAATGAGTTCTAACTGGTTGAAAATAAATGATAAATTACCATTTTCAAAACGCCAGGTGTTCCAGGGTCCTTCACAGATGACTTGTGCCTGGCTCTCTTAACCACCACCTGCTGCTGCTTATCTGCCATACAGTCAGCACAATAATGTGCACGGATACAGACCGAAAAAATGAATCCAATTCCGGAAAGGAAAAATAGTCCTTATGCTCCTTTACTTGAGCAAGGCCCTATACCAAAACGAAGCAGAAGTTTCGATTAGATTGGGAAATTGGCAATTTTCTCCAAGAAAACATTATTATAATAGGCAGACTTCTTCAACTTTGTGTTCAGCAATTAAAAAAAAAAATGAAAATCCTCCGAGTCAACCCGTTTCAACTCTGGACCAAATCAAAAAACCTTTCTACTAAAATTATGAAAAGAAAATGAAGATCCTCCAAAAACATCCCAAAACAGTGACAAATAAAATAAAATGGACAAACTTAATGAAAGGAAAATAAACCAAGGACAATAAGAAATTAATCTCCATACCAATCTTTAGGCAAACTAGTCTCATTAAAAACCCTCAAAAGAAAGCAACAGCAAGTGGGTGGAAGAAAGGAGAAGGTAGTTGACAAGGGAAGAACGGAGAAGGTGATTGAAAGCAAGGAAGGAGAAGGTGAATGGCGACTGATGCTTCGATGTCGCGGAAGACGCCGGTGAGTGCGCGGCGAGAAGCAGAGGAGTCCGCGTTGTTGGGTGAAATGGGCAATGTACTTCTGAGCTAAAGTAGGGCAAAAAACCTCGGCGGCCATTAAACTATTAGCAAGATCATGTTTTGGCCATCGAACTATTTTTTGTTAATAATTGACCACTAAATAATTTAATCCGTTAACCCGTGACCATTTCGTAATTAATTGCTCTTAAGTTCTGAAATTAACATTACCCGTGACGATGTCCGGGGGCAATTTTGTCCAGGGAGCTTTGAGGTTACATCACTATGTGTAAATGTATCTGGATGCTTCTCCTCATCATCTCCTAGCTAAGAAAACAACCTGCAACTTGAATGCTTCAAAAATAGCAGGTCCAAATAACCTGGCAACCTGATCCAAAACTCACCACAATTAAAATACATAAAAAAAAACACAAAGAAAGTCCCCTTTTTTATCTTTGTTTATAAAGTTAAGAATTTTAATTCAGAACGTGATAGTGGTGAGACTTACAGGGTTCAATGATTGGCTTTTCTTGGATTTTCTTCTTCTTGTTGTGTACACAAGAACAGAGCTTCGGTGTTCTCTGTAGAATGAAGAGGGCCTTAGGTCTTTTGGAAGCAATGGACTGGTACTCAAAGTGCCCCTATCTTCTAGTTCCAGGCAACAGCTAGTGCCGTATGGGAGAGAAATAGAGAAAGTCGGAGTCTTGAACTCTTGACTTTGGACTCTCTTCTCAAAATTAAATCTCCAATATTTCAGGACACCCTCCCAAACAATATATCAAATATCTCATGTACATCAGATTAGTTACAAGTGGCTAGAATCTTTTTTAGGGAATTTTGGGGCTTTGGTTTGCTTTGCTTCGATGCTTCACCTTTTGCAGCTTGAAAGCATTGGATATCAACTTTTCTTCGAAGCAAGCAGGCAAGCGTATCTTTCATTTGCTTAGGCGGGAGCGGAGTTTGGGGGACGTCTCTGGCGGCTGCAGCAACCGGCAGTCCTCTGGTTGAACGGTGAGTCCTGGTGGAAGGGTGTGAAGCAGTTTCGGATTCACCTTCTTGGACCATCACGGTGGCCTTCCGGCGGGTGGTGGCAGTTCCTCTGGCAGCGGTGCGAGGAACGCTGAGGGATGCGACTTGGGGTTTGGCCGGCGACTTGGTGGAAGATGATGAAGGTCCGGCAACTCCTTTATTGTTCTGAAATTAGCCGTATTGGACTTTTAGGGTCAGTAAGCTCACTGGACAAAATTGCCCCCGGAAATTGTCCCATGTAATGCTAATTTCAGAACTTAAGAGCAATTAACTAAGAAATGGTCACGGGTTAACGGATTAAATTGTTTAGTGGTCAATTATTAACAAAAAATAGTTCGATGGCCAAAACATGATCTCGCTAATAGTTTAATGGCCGCTGAGGTTTTTTACCCGCTAAAGTATGATGAACTTTGTATACTAACAAGCAAGCCGGTAGCCAGTTTCCGTTGTCGGTTTCCTTTGTAAGGGGAAAAAAAAAACTTTCATTAGGGTTAAATGCACTAATTCCCTAATTTCATTCTCAATTGCAGTTACTCCCCCACGAGTTCGTTTGGTTCCCGGGTTGGGTGAAATATGATGGCTCATTCTTGGATTATTAATGTTGGATTGAGTCATCCTTGAATTAACAATCCAAATTATCTCATGTTTGGTTGGTTCTAGGTTGGATAGGATATATTGAAAAATAATTCTATTTGTGTTTAGTTGGAGATTGAATGAGATAGAATTACTATTTTAACGATCAAAATACCCCTTAATTTGTAGGATCATTTTAATAAAGTAATTTAATAATGTATAACTTTTATTAAAATATAAAGTAATTTGAAGCTTTAGAATTATAAAGTAAATCAAGAGTTTTGACATATAAAAATTTGCATTCACTCAAACTTAGGCCATTCGGACTCTTCAAAAATAGGTTTGAATCTAGTTTTTGAAATTCAATTAAATAATGGACCGAGTTTTGACTAAATTCAGGTTAAATTGAATAAAATTCAACCCATTTAAGAGTTTTAAATGAGCCAATCTCAAGCCAATATAGAAGATTTTTCTTTAGACAATCTTGAACTTATTGAATCGCTCATTCGTAAAATCCAATTGATAAGGTCATGTATTTATATAGATTTTGGTTGAGAAAATAAGGTTAGTAAGGGCAATATAGTCCTTTTATTATGATGTACGTAGGGGCAAATTAGTAAAAATGTAAATTAATTAATAGGGGTAAATTTGTCATAAAATTTAAAATAATGAATAAGGGGAAAATAGTCAAAAAAAATTAATGTAATTAGTAAGGGCAAATTAGTCCATTTATAATCATTTACTATGTGAGAGTACGTTTATATAATATTCAGTAAGTATTTGTACCATTCGCAAGGACAAATTAGCACAAATATTGTTATGTCAGCATTAAGGGCAAATTAGTCAAAAATTTTAAATCAATTAATAGGGGCAAATTAGTCCATTTATGTTATATTATTGTGAGGGTAATGTTATATAATTATGAGAGTATGCATTTATATTATTTGTAAGAATAAATTAGTTTGAAATTTCATCATCCTATCTCTTAGTCATCCTGGGATTGATTGATACCACCTCCCTATGGGATGATTTTATTCCATGAATAGGAGATTAATTCGTTAATTGGGATGCGTCATCACTTATGTAAAATGTAACCAAATATGACGTGATATGAGATGATTAATCTAATCTTATGTCCTCCTATGAATCAAATGAACCCTGTAGTTATTAGATGGGTACTTTATTCTATGTTTTGAAAAGTTTGATTTCATTCTCAGTTACACTTATTCCCCCAAAGTTATTAGATGGGCATTTTATTCTATGTTTTGAAAATGGATTCGATTGAGGTTGGACTGGTTTAAAATTCGAACGACATCATCATGATATCATAAATATATATAACTTTGAATATCAGAAAGTACAAGCACTTTAGTATTTTTCTTTTTTCTACACATTTCCTACATGTCATACCCACAAAGTAAAACCAACTTTAAAAACTCAAACACATACAATCCAACCAATAACTTCAAATGAAGAATAACAACCTCCAAATCCATCCAAACTAATAAACTAAACTGAATAAATATCTAATACATCTTAAAATCTTAAGAGAATGAAAAAAAATCAAAAATTACACCTCTTTACTTCAGTTCCAATAGTTCGTTCAATGTTCCACAAATCGATATCACTTCCATTATGTATATTCATCAACTCCCTCAAATCGAAATACTGTAATTACTTGTTTCAATTTTAAACTTCAACGCAGAAACATAATCTGAAAAACAAAAACAGAACAAATTGAAGTATAGTAAGTTTTGTTTGGTTGAAAACCAATCATAGGATTTATTTAGGTTTTGACATATTAAATTTCTATACATTGTGTTATTAAAAAATTTTCTAGGTCCAATATATATATTTTTTAATTCTTTTTCTTATAATCCATATGTCACAAACTACTGTAGAATATCATCTCTGGCATGTCATTACATGCAAACCTTAGGTTCCATTTGGGATTGTGGTGTTTTCGATAAAAAAAAAAGCACTTTTGAAATGTTTGTTGAATTTCATTCCATAAAATTAGGACTAGAAATTTTGATGTTAAAACGCCTTTTAGTAAAAGCTAAACTTTGGTACTTTTAGTGTAGCTTTTGTATTTAAAAAAATAAAAAATAAAATTTAATCATTTAATCATATATTATGAACTAAATAAAGAGATAAACATGTTTAAATTTTTTTAAAATTATACATTATTCAATTCAATAAGTATTTATTGAACTATATATCCAAATAATATATCTAAAAGTGTTTGAACAGTTAATAAGGACTTTTATTAAAAATTCTATTACATGAATTACTTTTTAATAAACTACTGCAACTTCAAACGAGCCCTTAATGTAAAAAATTTGAAAAAAAAAACACTAATAAAAAACTTGATTCCCAAATAGTAATATTATCAAGTATTACAATTTTGCTTCTTTATTTATTTATTTTTGATAATGAATTCTGCTTCTTATATGAATGCACTTTTTTAACTACTACTACTACTAGTGGTACCATATCTTTCAAACATTAGGGGGTTAATTCCACTTTGTCCCCTTAAATCATATGCAAAATCTCACTTCAGTACCTAAACTGTAAAATGGGACACTTAAATCCCTAAACTATAAGATCCGTCCCAATTAAGTAAAATCGTTGACGAACCATTAATGTTCTTGGGGCGTGGGAAATACGCACATGCAGTTTTGTTAGTGTTGAAAATCAAAATAACAAGGATATAAATGTAATTTCACCCTAAACATCTAACAAACAAATAAAAAAATGATTCATCATTGTTTGTTTCATTTGGAAACCCAAGGTGCCATTCTAGCCCTTTCCCCGGGTCAAAACACAAATTTAATGAATTATCCCTTATACTCTTGTTTTCTTAAATTAATTGGTTAATACAATTAAACAATGATTAATCTTTCCTATACCAATAGTGTATACACTATCAGCGTTGGATGAATGACAATTATGCAAAATTTGAATTTGAAATTCAACTTTTACACAAATGAATCCAATAATGATAGTGTATACATCGTCAACCTGTGCGTTTTTGCAAGTGATCAATCCCTTCGGACGAGGTCCTCATTTTGACAAACGTCTCTTCTCATTCCAATGGGCCAAATTTTTCAAATTATTTTTCACTCCATAAGCTGATTGGATCCATCAGGTATTGTATAGTGCCTACCCTAGAGGATTGCATTTTCATGATAGGCCTACCCTTGACATAAAAAGGGTTCTCCCATAGGACATGCATACCGATTTTGCAGTTTTGCCTACTAACTCGGGGTATTTTTCTTTTGTTTTCCCCCTCCCCTGCATTCATAAAAATGGTTCAATAAGACGAAAATATTCTTCTATATCTGATGATACTTTTAATCCAATAAAGTTTGAAGATTACAAGTGTTATCTGATTCTTTGGCAAATCCTACAATGAAAACATAAATGATCTATCTGGAAGCTCTATGCTAAAGCCTCTGAGAGATTTTGTAATTATTTTCCAAAAGGAAATTCTGTTTTGTTAATACATTTTGTTCCAAAAGAAAAGGAGATGAAAAGTGTATATGTGGAGCCCTTTACAAGTTTCTCTTTTCTCATTTGTATCATAATTGAATGAGGAATTTTGTTTCAAACTTTTTTTCAGCAATAAAATTTTTGGACAATTATTGTTTTGTGTATATTCATGTACATTTCATTCTTTTGCTCATTGGAGATTTCATGATGAATTTTAAGAAATAAGACCGAGTTGAAGATTTTTTCAACCTCCAGCCTGAAAATTCGCAAGTGTATGCTTTTTAAAATCCTTACGTACACTTGGTTGGTGATTCGAGCTATACAATAAGAGTGCTCAGAAAGAAAAAGGGTGAGCGATCACTCAAATGGCCCAATAAGATACGTTTTCTCCCTCATTTGACCCCAAAATAAAATCAGTCACATTGATTGATAAATTGCAAATTGGGACAATCTTTGCTTGGAAAAATCCCCATTGGTTTAACCGGATTCAATCACATCTAAGTGAAAGCAAAAATGTGCATTATTCTTGTTTGTTTTGAAAATTTAGAATGATACTTCGAGCATTCTTTTCTCTACCTATACACATTTTATCATTTGCTCTCCCATTTGAGCCTTTGAAAGAATAATTTCGTTCCAAGAAGTGCCTTGGCGATCACTACCCTATATTGGAAAATTTTCAAATATCAAAAAGAAGAATGGATTGTCAATGAGCATTTCGTTACTCTGGTTGTCATGAAGTGTAAGAATGATACTTTGACCATCGCTTCTACAATCCAAACACTATTTATCCCTTGCATCCTCATTTGAGCTAAAATTGGTGGTTCTTTTCGAGTGCACATATGATCGCACCCCACATTGGGGAAGGAGATTGGGAAATTTTCAAAAAAAATAAAAAGGAAAAAGGAAAAAGCAAAAATGCTAGAATAAGGAGGGAACTGCAATTGGGGAAATTTGATTCCACTTGGATTCCAATTTTGAAAAGAGGAAAAACAAAACAAAGAAAGAAGAAAAGAAAAGGACAAGTTCTGTCCAGGGGATCACTTATGCTTCATAGATATGAATGAGCAAGGGTCTTCCTTAATCAGTTAATTCAGATACATGCCAAAAATTTCGCATTAATGAAAGTTTCCTTTCAGAGTCAATGTAAGGAACGGAATACAAGTCAGGCCATCTTCTTTTCCAATCAAACATTCTATCCTTAGTTATCCCTTTTGAGCCTTCAGAATAAAATACTTCGTTTGGCAACCCCTGAGAATCGCAAACCCCACACTGGGGCAAGTTGAGTTGAAAAGAAAAATTTCAAGAAGTGAAAGGTGAAAAGCCACAAAATCAAAAGACAAAAGAGAAAAGAGAACCTCAGTTCAAAATTAAACTGGGGCAAATTTTGTGAAAGTTCAAAAATGGCCGAAGGCCGAAAAATCAAAAAAGAAAGAAAATGAAAGAGAAAAAGCCTCAAGTGAGCATAAACTGGGGCAAATTCTGAATTTAACCCTAAAGTAGGGTTGGCGTGACAATGCGATCTCAGATTCTTCAAACCGCTTTTGGAATCCGCTTTCAAGCCTTAACTTTTCTAAGCACCCCACCTGACCCCATTACAAAAGCCGAAAGCCCTGACTTCTGTTCTTTGCAATGGCCCTATCAAGAAAATTTCTGATGCCGGAAAATTCTGGCTGTGTTCTGAATTGATTAGGTGTGAGGTTGACACTGCTCTTCATGTGAAACCCCGCGGGGGCATTTTTGGAAAAGAAAAGAGAGCGAATGCAAAAGAAAAATGCAAAAAGATTTGATACTGAAAGTCCCTGGGGAATGTCGAGAAAATGCAAACAAAGTCTGAGATCTTTGAGTCCAGAATAGGGGTAATTTTGGGAAAATGCGATCTTCGGTGCAATGTCCTTGAAAATTATTTCTTTAACTATCGTCTTCAAGTCACATTACAAGCCCATAAAAGTCCATCGTTGACTTATTTCTTCATGACAACCCAAAGTGAGGATTATGCTTATAAGAAATTCATCAATCATTTGTGATCATAAGGGTATAACCAATTTAGCTATCATTTCTACCCAAAATTTTGCAAGCCCATGAAGCTTATACGTTGACTAAATTTTCTTAAGAAATAAGGGTGACAAACTCTTTGCTTTCACTAAGATGTGATGTTGAATGGATTGCAATTTTGAGCACAAGAACCAGATAAATTTTGGCTTCTCATTTCCCTTAACCCCCTCAAAAATCAGAAATAAGATCACTGGATTGCTCCTGAAAAATGAGCCAATAAGGAATGGTGACCCATCACCCAAAGCATTGATGCTAAAATGGGGAAGAAATCTTTCGTAATTTGGCATTATTTTGAGAAATTCATCATGAAATTTGCTATATGAGTTTAAGCAAGACATTTCAATCTCCTTCACATGCTATGTTGGGGAAAGCAATTGCTTATTTTGTTCAAATAAATGGAGAGTCATTCAAAACAAATTTTTTGCAATTAAATAGGCCCATATTGGGGCAAATTTTCAGGTGAGAGATTTTGCAAAATAGCCCACACTGGGGCAAAATTTTTTGTAATACATTTGAGGATGTCAAAACCAATCACGTTGCTCTTTTCAAATAAGAAATTTGAATGCATGTCATACTTTGGCAAGCCCCCTGTGCAGGTATTCATAGTTGAAATCAGCGAAAGAGCATCTGATGATGTGGAAGGCCGATGCCGAAGAAAGAGAAGAAAGAAGGGAAAAGCGGCCCTATACTGGGAGCAAATTATTTTTGAAAAGATTCTCTCAAAAAAAAAAAAAATTCAATCAAAAATCAAGTTGGGCCTGGACTTTATGCCGCCAACCTTTCAAAAATCACGTTGGCCTGAGTTTCGTGCCGCCAACCTCACAAATGTCACGTTGGGCCTGGACTCCGTGCCGCAACTTCACTTCATCAAATTGGGACCGGGTTTCATCCCGCCAATCTCGGCAGGACCGGGTATAATCCCTGCTGACCGTTTTTATCAAATTGGGACCGGGTTCATCCCGCCAATCTCGGCAGGACCGGGTATAATCCCGCTGACCGTTTTTATCAAATTGGGACCGGGTTTCATCCCGCCAATCTCGTCAGGACCGGGTTTTATCCCGCTGAACAATTAACTTTGGGACCGGGTTCTATCCCGCCAATATCGTCAGGACCGGGTTTTATCCCGCTGACCAAATGAAAGGCAGGCCCGGGTTTAATTCCACTGACCAATTCATCATACTGGGGCAAATTATTTTTTGAAAAAATCAAAAATCAAAAAATCAAAAATCAAAAAATCAAAAATCAAAAAATCAAAAATCAAAAAATCAAAAATCAAAAAATCAAATCAAGTTCATCACGGCAGGCTCGGGTTTGATCCCACTGTCCGATAGTCAAGACATTTCATTTTCACAGCCACTAGCCGTGGGTCAGTCCCACTAGTGAGCATTTCCTTTATTCTGCCACTAGCCGTGGGTCAGTCCCACTAGTGAGCCTTTCATTCTGCTTAGCCACTAGCCGTGGGTTAGTCCCACTAGTGAGCCTTTCATTTTGCTTCGCCACTAGCCGTGGGTTAGTCCCACTAGTGAGCATTTCATTAGCATCACTAATAAACATGGGTCAGTCCCGTTAACACTTCATTTCACTGCTTTCATTTGTATCACCAATGAACATGGGTCAATCCCACCAACACTCCATTTCATTTCAATTCATCTGTTTTTAAATTCCTGTTCGGGTCAGTCCCGTTTAAATCCCGTGGGTCTATCCCATTTACATTTCCTGTTCGGGTCAGTCCCGTTTAAATCCCGTGGGTCTATCCCATTTACATTTCTGTCCGGGTCTATCCCGTGGGTCTATCCCGTTTACATCTATCCCGTGGGTCTATCCCGTTGACATTTCTGTCCGGGTCTATCCCGTGGGTCTATCCCATTTACATTTCTGTCCGGGTTTATCCCGTTTACAATTCTGTTCGGGCCAGTCCCATGTTTGAAATTCCTTGTTTAGGTCAGTCCTCCGAATAGGGGCAACCGAATGGTACAGGTAAGCATTTGGTGTCTACTTCTTTGTCTTAAGTTTTTCCAAAACTCAGACAAAGAGGGGCAAACTGTAGACACCAAATTTTTGGTGTAATTTTTAATTTCAGTTTTTTTTTATTTGTCGTTTTCGATTTTAGTTTTTAGTTTCTAGTTTTATTTTTATTTTTAAGTTTTAACATGGAATTTCTTGAAAAAAGGGGAAAAGGAAAAGAAAAAGCATTCAAAAAAAAAATGATTTAGTCATTTTTGTTTTATTCATAGAGTTTCTTGAAAAAAAAAAAAAAAAAAAAAGAAATTGATTCGCGGCATGCAAGCTGCCGCGACTTGCAAAGTGAAGACTCGGATGAGCACTTGGGTTGCAAATACAGAAAAAGGACTGAAGGTTTAGGGTTGGTTTTGGTCCCCCATATAAATACAAATGAAAGCAGCAGCCGCAAAGGGGGATAAAAAAAGGCTAACGAAAAACTAGCTACGGGAGTAAAGGAGAAAGAGTTGAACCGAGAGCTGAGGGGTTTGGTCTGAGAGATTGAGGGCAACAAGGGAGAGGGCAGAGAGAGTAGAGTTAAGAGCAAAGGCAAAAATGAAACAGAGGGAGCTCGGTTTGGAGGGAGAGACAGAAAGACTTACGGCAAAAGAAAGAAACGGATGAAGGTTTCGGCTGGGCTGGGGGCTGAAGGAAAAAACAGAGAATGGACAGCAAAAGGAAAAGAAAGGCAGCCGGGGGAGATGGAGAGAGAGCTAAGCAAGGTGGCGTCTGAGAGGTTGAAAGAATAGGAAAAGGGGAATCGAAAACTGGAAAGAGAGGAGCTGAGGGCGAAGTTGACGGCTAGGGTAGAATGGCGGTTGAAAATCTTGAAGGAGTAGAGAGTGTGTGTGCGACGGAAAAGAAAGGAAGATTGCTAGGGGGGGTTGTTGACTGCTGGAGGAAAGCTAAACCCGAAGGTTTTCAGCCGTGGGGACGAAGAGGGATTTGCTCCATCATCATCGCTCTTCCATTGCTGCTCCCTTGAAGGTTCGGGCCGAATCATCCGAGCCCTTTCTCCCTTCCTCGATTAAGGTACCGTATTCTTCCTTTAAAGTTGAAAGTTTTTCTTTTCTTTTATTTGCATCTCTCTGCTGTTACTGATTCTGTTTGACCTTCTTGAGCCTATAATAAAATGGCTGGTGTTTGTGTTCGGATAAAAACGATGCTTTGTTGTCCATAGCAGTCATGGCTGAAAGTCGCAGCCTGTTTGTTTTCTTTTCAGATTTGCGCGTTTCCCTTGAATCTGTGTGATGTTTTGGTTCTAGTGGTGTGGTCGAATAAGCTAGGGTTCATTTGAGAAATGAAATTGCAGCAGTTTTGCCGAGGATGAAGCTCATCCGCATGTTTCCCTTTGCTGTTTTTTTTTCCTTGCCTGCGTTGGGGTGAATGCTTACCTGGGTTATACTCTTAAATGATACAGCAGCAGGGGCTGTCTTTCTTTAACTCCTTATAATAAATCTCGTTTTTTCTGGGGAGGGATGGTGCAGCAAAACCTGCCGCAACAAGCTCGAAATCTTTAGTTTGTTGCAGCAGGACCTGCGGGTATTCATGACGGCTTCGGCTGAGTTGCATGAGCTTTTGGGGGGATGTTTGCTGCTACTTTTGTTGCATATTCAGCTGTGTTGTGTTAATCAAAGTGTCCAGATGCTAAATGATGTTAAGTGATAGTCTTTGCTGGTTTGGTTTGAAGTTTACATGAAACCTGCATTTGAAAGCTTGAAAGTGCAAAACTCTGGCCATGGGACTCGCAGCAGGCTCCATTGCTAGCTGAAATTTAAAACCATTGATATTTTGCTAAGTTTTCCATTTGTTAGAATGAAGTTGCTAAGTTTTCTGTTATTTGGCATGAATGAATTTGGTTGGTGTGGAAGAATCTAACCAAGGTTGTGATTAAGAAGTTTGAGTTTGAGAAGATTGCAGCAGATTTCATTTTGTTTGCCGAGTACAGAGACATTGCAGAATTTTGCTGTTGCAGAAATTTTCTTTGAGTTTGCATGAAATGTTCATCAGAATTTGTGCAGTTTGCTGCTATGTTTTCGATGGTGGGCTTTACTGCTTAGTTTGAAGCTGTGTATCTGGATTTGCTGTGTGCTTGAGTGTGGTTTCGGTTGATGTAGCACAACAGAAATATTGCAGAAACAAACTTCCTATGTGGATTGCATATAAAACTACTGCTGCATTTTTTCTGTTTCTTTGCGCCATCAAACCTGCAACCAAATTGTGTGTTTGATTGATGTTTGATAGGTAGAAATCTGAGCATTTGATGAGCATGTTTGCATTGTGAAGTGGGCAAAAGCCGTGGCTAGAAACTTTGCAGCAAACTTGAAAGTAAAAGAAAGCATGTTGCATTTTAGTTGCAGAAGTCTAAGCCATACGTAGCTGCATGTTTTGCATGAAAATAACTGTCGCGCCCCATTTTTTGATAAATAAATAAATGATTTTAAAAAATGTATTTTTTGATTGGAAAATGAATTGTGATTTAAAAGAAAAATGGGTCTAAATGGGGGTTTGAGAATGCGACGATTTGACCCAAAATTATAGTTTAAAAAAGGTTTTAAAAAATTGGAGTCGCCACTTGGTAATGAGTTAAGGTGTACCAAGTCACCAAAAATGAATTTTTAAAGAAAAAATAGGAAAAAGTAGTAAGAAACCCCTTTTAAACGACTCCTAGTCCACGTAAACCAAAGAAAAAGGTTCGGGAGTCACATTTGACAAAGGGGAAGGCAAGGATAAAATCCAAGGCACCCCTTCGACCTAGCCAAGGCTAGTTGCGTGATTTAATCAAAGATTTTCTTGTTTTAACCAAAGAATTTATTACATTTGGATGTGCTACATGAATGCAAACCCTAGACCTAGGGGTATTGGGGGAAATTTCTCTTCAACGGTTGAGTGGTGCCAATCACATTAATTGTGAAGCCCACTAACAATCCTTTGAAGAAGTCACGAATAATGCGAGTGGGATGCAAATGAATGGAATGCATGTATGCAATGTGAGGACATGAGTTTGAAAAAGTAATAAAAGACAATAAATATGTAAATGAAAATGTGCACGTGAGTGGGTAAGGTACGGTATGTGAAATGATAACATGAAGTGCATGTGTGCAAGTGATGATAAAAGTGTTCGTGTGCAAGTGAAGAAACATAAAGGTGCACGTGTGCAAAATGGGAGGAAAAGTGTTCATGTGCAAGTGAAGGGATAAAAAGGTGTACGTGTGCAAATGGGAGGAAAAGTGAAAGTGTAATGATAGAGTGGACTTAGAATGCATGAGCCTAGGGAATTCATGCATATTGGGACGGGGAGACCTAAATCGTGACTCAATTTGCCCTTTTATAGAGGGAATACAAGCGTGCTAAGGCTTAGAAAAAGCCACACTCGTCTATATCCCATATTTAAGGGGACTCTCAAGCAAATGAACCCTATAACTAGCATGAAATGCAAAAATCCTAAAATGAAGGAAAAGGGGTTCGAGGAGCATGCTAAACGATAAAACTAAAAAGAATGCATGACATGTAATGAACATGCAAATATGTACTAACGAGGGGAAGTCCCTAAGGGTCTAGCGTTGGACTAGCCCATTCTATGAATTCCGACTAGCGTTGGACTAGCGGAAACGTACATTCATCCATCACATTCATTCAGGGATATGGAAAGCGAGTAGACATGTCAATCACATAGCACATAACACTTAACATGCATATCTAGATGCCAAAACCTAAGAAAGCGATTAAACATATAGCACATAGACATGCAAGACACATAAGGTAATTAAGGCCCTAACTATTACATTTGCTAGCTAGGCACATGTCTTCAACAGATCTTCATCGAATGCTCCTCCAAGCCCTATCTATTACAAACCAAGAGGTGTACACATACCCCATAAAGAATAACTTAAATAAAAAGCAAAAGTAAATGAAGTAAATGAAAGAAATTAAAGAAAGGCTAGGAAAGCAACGTAAGCATGCAATTCACACTTAGCACGTTGGATCACATAGGAGAAATCAAAATCAAGGAGATAGAGGTTACCTCCCTTGCAATTGGGTCTCAATGAAGTGAAATTATTCAATTACCCTCCAAAATAATAAAAAGGTCAATGCACCACTTTATTTAAGAAAAAATAAAAGAAATGTGCAAAACAAAGCTCACTTAGTCATAAAGTCCCTAAAGTCATAACTTAAGCGCAATTTAAACAAAGCATGGTAGTTAATTGAAGCAAACAAGCAATGAAGTTGCACAAATTAAAATTAACAAGGACCAAATTGATGAAATTCTCTAATTGATTGGGTCATAGTGAAATAAGGGGGAACTTGGGGGGTCAAAGTGCAATTTTTAGAATATATTTCATGCATGCTACGTAAATCTCTTTGTTTTGCTGGTTCCTTTCATCTGCAACATGCTAAACTTCTCAAATACAATCCTAATATGCAACTAACATCTCACCAATCAATCAAAGCCATCGGCATTAAACTAAAAACTAACACAGAATTCAACAAGCCAACAAATTATGATGAGATAATGTGAATTCCAGCAATCTTTCATGCAAACTCAAGAAGATTTCTGCAAACGGAAAGTGCAAGCTTGCTACATTTTTGCTTCTACAATTTTTGCTGCAATGTTCATTCCAGAATTTTTCCTCTCTGCAGCGTTAAGCTCTCAAATGCAAGTTTCTTCAAACAAAAAAACAGCAACGACCCTCACTCAATCACCATGATACTATGTGTGAAAGGAAGATTCAGACCAAGGAAAAACATTGAAATTTCTGGTTCATTCCAAGTTATCTTAAATCAAGATTTGCTGCTGCAATTTCGTAAGCAATAGTACCATTTTCTCAGCTCAAACATCAGGAATCTAAGCAATGAAATGCACCATTTTGACCTCCAAATAAATAGCAAAGTGAAGCCACAGAAACACAATCCTTTAAACAAAACAGTTCTGAGGAGTCTTTCATGCAAAAACATGCAGCCATGTAAAGACTTAGACTTCTGCAACAAAAGAACGAAACATGCTTCCTTTTGTTTTCCAAGTTTGCTGCAATTTCCAGCAGCTACTCTATCCATTTCCTCATACAAACACATTCATCAAAACCAGAAATTATTGACCCAAATCAAAAGATGAGGTTTTGTCTGCAAGATTAAGATAACCAATCTGGTTTGATTGGTAACAAAAGAAAGAAAGGAAACTGCAGCAAAAATCTTCTTTCGACAACCAAGGACTAAGCAAAAATGCTGGTCTCTACTACTAAACTCCCAAACACTCTCACAACATCTCAGCTGAGCAACGGACAAATCAAGCATTTCAAACAACATGAAAACTTCAGCAAACGAAAGTGATGCCTGCTGCATTTTTGTTTCCTAATTCAAGCTTCCAATTCGAACACCCAACTTTTATTAGATATTTTCAACTCCAACATCACAGCTTTAAACTAAGCAAATTAACTACAAAACCACCCCAATCCAAACAAACAAAATCCAGACGGAAGCCATGCAAAATTCTGGAAAATATGTGTGCAAGAGTGATTCAGCAATCTGAAATGGTCCTAGACTTCTACCTCAAAACTTAGTTTAAAACCGAACCACAACCCAAAGCTGGAAACTTTCGGCAATTTTCCTCCGACCAAAACACAAACATATAAGATACCAACTCATTTCCCAAATTCCAGATTTATTGGTATTCAAACAAAAGCCATCATTCATATTGGAGCAAAACAGAATCAGTACACGGCAAAGAAATACGAGCAAACAACTAAAGAAGAGAGCTTTCAACTTTAAAAGGAAAATACGATACCTTAATCAAAGAATGGAGAAAGGGCTCGGATGATTCGGACAACCCTTCAAAGAAGCATCAATGAAGAAGCGATGGTGATAACGCAATTACCTCCTTCTGACCCTTTTCCTTTGCTCCGACGAACCAGAAATCTTTTCTTCCTTCCTTGCTCCTTGTGGTGGTTGAAACTTCTCAGCCTTTGTTACCCAAAACCTCCCCTTTTTCTGTTAAACCCCAGCTCCTTCTATCTCTCACGCTCTTCCTCTCTCTTGCTCACTCCAGATTTTCCAGCCGCCCCTTTTTCTAGCCGTAAAACCCTCAAAAATCTTCTCTCGGTTGTTTTCAGTTTTCCCTTTCAGCCCTCACTTTCTTTGGTCTCTGCCTCTTCCCGTTTTCTCCCTCTACCGTCGCCCCCTTTGGTTCAGATTTTTCTCCCTTTTTCTCCTTAGACTCCCTTTCTCTTAGCCCGTTAATGCTCTCCCCAAAACCTCCTTCAAAAGCTGCGTTTTTCTATCTATTCCCCCCCCACCTTTCGGCTACTACTTTCTTCTGCTTTTATATCCAACTAAACACCCCCAAAACCCTATGTTCAATGGTTGGAAATCATCCCCCTTAAACCCTCTTTTCCCTGGCCATCCGATGGCTCCTATGTGTGCCTTTTGCACGCTGCAAAAAATTGCAGCGTGCATGCCGTGCATTTTTTTTTTTTTTTTTAACTTTCAACTTAATTAATACAGAAATGATAAAATATAAA
>NC_040036.1:48697426-48786115 GCF_003713205.1 Coffea eugenioides | reverse complement strand
TTCGAAGCTAATAGATAGGGATACAACATTACAGAAGGTCAGTCAACCCAGTTTCGAGTGTAACCAGGTCAAAAATGCAAGATACCATACCAGAATCACAAAAACAGATTCACAGAACGTATTCTAGCGGAAACATCATAACTCAGGCTCTCCAAGTCCAAATCGAGAAATTCCTAAACCAAATGAAAGCTAAGAAACAGGGATAAATTTCATCAGAAGGCCTCAACAACCAATTCGGAAGCAATTCCAGCCAAAACAACCAATTACAGGCGCAATTCTTACATTCGGGTAAAACCAGAACAGCAATAGTAATTTCGACTTTTCTCACTCTACGCTACTCCGATTGACCTGAAATTTTGTACGCACCTCTAAAATGTCATTCTATACAACTTTCATGTTTTAAGATAAGGCCAATTCGGCTTATAACTAGGAGCTAAAAATTCGGACAGAATGTTCCTTCACAAAACCTAATTTTCTGAAATTTCTTCCAAACCAGAAATTGGTTGCAATTAATCACTTTTTCCACCTTCTAGAATCATTATATACCATTTCCAATCATCATATATAGCCACACGACCATGCTTATATTAAAACAGAAAAATCCCCAAAAATAATAAAACTTCATCACTTCAACCACAAATCAAGAAATAATCCTTAATATTGCATCTCATACTACCACTAATCATGATTTAAGCATCAATTAAGGGAGGAGGGTGGTTCTTCACAACTCACCTTAGAAACAATAGAGAGAGAGCAATAGGTCCTCTTAGCTTTCCAAATAACTCCACAAATCAACTCACTAACACTAATTGAAGAGGTTTTATGGAAGGAATTCAAGATGAAATGGTTAGTTTGTGAGATTGGGCAAGATTGGAGCAAGAAACTTGGAAGATTTCTTTCTTTTCTTGTAGGAAGAGGTTCGGCCAAGAGGAAGACAAAAATGAGGAATTTTTTGTGAATTTTTGATTTATTTGGTCAATGGTAAGAAAATGAATAGTGGTCTTACAAGTTCCTCCAATCAAATGGTGACACTTGTCACTTATTTAATGCAAGTCTATCACTTTATTCCCTCTCACATCAATCCAAATAGCTTCCTCTAATTATCTCTTAACACCCGGTAAATTAAACCCAGTATCCGAAACCTAACCTAGTTGGCCGAATTATTCCGAACTTTTCGCCCTAGTGGGTCCCACGTCCGGTATACGCTCTTAATTTCTCAAAAACTATTCGATACTAGAAAAATCATCTAAAAACTATATTTACTCATAAAAATTATCTAGAAAAATTTTCGGATACAGAAAGTGCAGAAAACAAGCCATTGAAGAGAAGAAAACCTAGAAAGATAATAAAACCTAGAAAATGGAAAAGTTACGGGTTCTCACACTCTCTCCCCCTTAAAGAAATTTCACCCCCGAAATTTTCTTATCAATGGAATCTATCAAAATCAATGGTACCCAACGGACCATACCTTCTACGTCCTCAGACGAGTCAGGATCCTGATGGTGTTCTAAAGAATACACCTGAGCCGGTGCCTTGGATCCAGTCCCTTCCTTTTCCGACTGTCCAGGGTTAGTCTTAGTTGGTTGCGGGGTCCCTTTTCCTTTTCGCAATCGAATTGGGCAGTCAGCAATCCGATGATCGGCACTTCCGCAGCGCAGACATTTTCCCTCTTTCTTCCAACAATTTGCCTCCGTATGATTTGGCCCTCCGCAATATCCACAGGCACCACGAGTAGCAGAGACCGGTTCCCCCTGAGGGACATCACGCGACACCCCTGGTTGTCGTACTCCTCCGTTTCCCTTTCCCATCTTAGGGCGTACTTGTACCTTCTTGCTCAGAGCTACTCCCAGGAAAGCCCCTTTTCTTGGCTTGAAAGTTTTTCACCTGCAGCCTAGCATTTTCTACTCGTTGAGCCTTCTCTACGGCCTCGCTAAAAGCATTAATATGGGCCACCGCGAGGTCCTTCTGAATTTCTACGTTCAAACCCTGGATAAAACGCCTTATTCGCCGCTGCTCGGTCATGATTAGTTCAGAGGCAAATTTGGATAGGCGGGTGAACTGGCTCTCGTATTCCGTGATAGACTGGGCCCCTTGGCGAAGTCGGATAAACTCATCTTCCTTCCGCTCTTGGACTAGAGGAGGGAAGAATTTCGCGTTGAACTCCCGCATAAAATTCACCCAAGTCCTGGGCGTCTGTTCCCGTTCTCATTTTTGCCGTATGACGTTCCACCAGGAACGGGTCGCCCCTTCCAACTGAAAAACGGCGAAAGTCACCTGCCGTTCTTCGGTGTAGTGCAGGGCAGCGAAAATGTCTACCATTTTCTCGAGCCACCTTTCGGCAACATCCGGATCGGGTTCCCTAATAAATTTCGGTGGTGCGAACTTCTGGAACCTCTCAAGTGCCCTATCGTCGCTTTCGACATGATTGTCCGGGTTTCCAGGATTAGAGTTTGGGGTTTGGCCTTGTTGCTGCACCACTTGTGCCCGCAGGTTGGTCATTTGCTGCATAGCAGCAGCTATCTGCACGTTGGGCTCAACTCTCGGTTCAGGGTTAGGTCCAGAGGAGGTTTCCCCAGTGCCCCTTTCAGGCGTAGGTTGCCTATTCCCGCGCCCACCTCCCCGGCCACTACGTGTGCCTTCCATTAAATCTATGTCGATCTAGATCACAAAATAAATATACTGTTAAAGGGCACCTGACCCTCCTTTTCGTAGCACTAAACAGGAACCAGTAAACAAGAACAATTAACTAAACAACTCCCTCGTAGAGCATGTAAACACATAACACATATACAGAGAACACATAACAGGATCAACAATTATACAGAACAGTCAGTCAGGTACATACAAAGTCATCCCATAAAACAAAAGGGTCCTCCAAAAGTACTATAGATAGACTAGGTCACGAGTACAAAAGAACTCACGAAAAACTTTCTTTCCCCCCCAGGGCTCTATCCAACATCCACGAGAACAACACCATTTATATCTTAATCAAGGTTGATCACGCTTAACCTCACCCGAACAGACCATATGAAGTTCCATAGAATCGCCTTTCTAGTTCGCCTAAGTCCTTTCTAACCTAGGCTCTCATTGAGTTAGTAGCCGGGCACGAGAATCCCAAATAAGATAATTCACAACTCGAGCCGGCCGGTCCCAAGAGTAAATCATCCATATTAAAGATTCCTACCCGACATACATACCTAGCTTCCTCAAGTCCCATGATTAATGATCGTTACTCTTATAACATGCGTAGTTCATAGCTTATGCTCAAAAAGGAGCACTTAATACACCTTTCACGGAAAAGCAGGACCATTAACACCACTTGGCCCCCAAGCTCACTTCCGCGCAGAGGACCACGACGAAGTGGCTCTGATACCACCTGTTGACAGGCCCCAACCTCCCTAAGGCGAACCAAAGGGGTTAGCGAACTGCCTGCCAGCTCTCGCCAGGACTAACGGGTTCGGTATTAGAACGAGTAATACATTCCGGAGCTTACCAACGCGGCGTAAAACTCAAATCAAAATGTTAAAATAAATAAAAAAAAAACCGAAGTCGGCTATGAATAGTAACCGACCCGTCAGAACCCAACCAAATATCAAGCAAACATTCACATCTTGAAACTTAGCATTTATAAGCCAAAGTGGCACACAAAAGTATTCAAAAGTGGATACATGTCTGGTTTGCCAAATCAAAAGGAAAACGGTCCCAAAAGTACATTTAGGGTTTCAATACATGAGCTATACAAAAGATATGTTCAACTAGCTCAATTTGGCAGCCAATTGTCAAATCCAGTCCAAAAGTATTTATTTTCCTGTAAGGAAAACAAAAAGTAACAGAAAGGGGTGAGCTTGCGCTCAATGAGGTACCAGACATATAGCAGTAAAATCATGGCATTTCACATTTAACAAATCAGGTACACATGCCAGATGTAAAGTAAATGAACCAATGATTCAAATCAGAAGGATACAGGTGGCTCTCAGGAGCCAAATTCCCATTAGCATCATCGAAGCTTGATCGAAATAATAGTTGACACTCCGTCAACGCTAAAGGAGTAACCAATACCGTAGACTCCACTTTCTTCGATTCCTTCCACCTCTCATACCCCACCGGGCCCGAAATCCAATCAGATCAGAAATGGTAATACTCGAGTATACCCGGAATCAAGGGTCTCAATACCCAAAGATCCCAAAACAGACTACCGTGGTTCATTATCTAATCGACCAGGCCCTTGCACGGCCCGACTCGAGTAACTTGCGCCACAGGTGTTGAGCTCAAGATGGTCACAGAAGGTCATTGGACCCACAAGCTTCCAAACGACGTCAGAAACAGATACAGATAGCAGATACAGAGATACAGATACAGATAGCAGATTCAGATACGCGTTCAAAATTGGGCATATGAACAGACCAGAAGAACGCAGTGTTGATAAAGTACACCCTCGCCTCCCTTTTATCAAAACAGTTATTTGGCTCCAAACAGTCATAAATCAAGTATTTCAAGATCATTCAGATTATTTCACATAACGGGTAGCAGGTATGGAACACACCGGGGTCAGTACAGATACCTCCCAAAAGAGAGCTTTAATCACCAAGATACCCTAGATAATCCAAAGAAAACAATTGGAAGGTTTCCACTTTTCAAAATCGAGTATACAGAATGCACATGTGCAGGCTCGACTACCAGTCGTTATGCCTCGCCAAATAATGATTAAAGCAAGGGTGCAAAACATGAATTTTCGCGAAACGAAAAGGTACAATTGAAGACCTAGGCCTCAAACAACCCAAAAGTCCTTCGCTCAAATCAACAAGTAAATCCAACTAGCCTTCAAGTAAAATTTCGGCAGGCATTATCCTTGTGATTTACCTAATTTCCAGCCCATCATTGGCTTCATTATTTCCTCAAATCAGTCCACAAACATCTCGCTACAAAAATAATCCATTCCCAAAGCCGTTCATAGGCTTAATTGGCATTCAAGTACAAAATTTAGTTAGGAATGACCGGGAATTATGAAAGTCAAGCCCTAAACTATTCAAAATAAACACAATAAGACTCGGAATTTACAAGTCATAAAAACCAATTCTACATACTACCAAAACAGGGTTCCCTAAGCATACACAAACAATAGAGGAAACCAGAAAAATCCGGAAATGATTTAGCTTTAGCCCTGAAAAAAAAACAGTTTTTGTCCTCATCTTGCGGTAATGGTGCCAAAGGCACTACGATTATCAGATGAAGGTGTAAGACCCACCGTTTCGAAGCTAATAGATAGGGATACAACATTACAGAAGGTCAGTCAACCCAGTTTCGAGTGTAACCAGGTCAAAAATGCAAGATACCATACCAGAATCACAAAAACAGATTCACAGAA
The DNA here is from genome assembly GCF_003713205.1 of Coffea eugenioides. Classification (NCBI taxonomy): domain Eukaryota; kingdom Viridiplantae; phylum Streptophyta; class Magnoliopsida; order Gentianales; family Rubiaceae; genus Coffea; species Coffea eugenioides. The sequence goes on along the minus strand of NC_040036.1, from coordinate 48,780,750 downwards.
CGTATTCTAGCGGAAACATCATAACTCAGGCTCTCCAAGTCCAAATCGAGAAATTCCTAAACCAAATGAAAGCTAAGAAACAGGGATAAATTTCATCAGAAGGCCTCAACAACCAATTCGGAAGCAATTCCAGCCAAAACAACCAATTACAGGCGCAATTCTTACATTCGGGTAAAACCAGAACAGCAATAGTAATTTCGACTTTTCTCACTCTACGCTACTCCGATTGACCTGAAATTTTGTACGCACCTCTAAAATGTCATTCTATACAACTTTCATGTTTTAAGATAAGGCCAATTCGGCTTATAACTAGGAGCTAAAAATTCGGACAGAATGTTCCTTCACAAAACCTAATTTTCTGAAATTTCTTCCAAACCAGAAATTGGTTGCAATTAATCACTTTTTCCACCTTCTAGAATCATTATATACCATTTCCAATCATCATATATAGCCACACGACCATGCTTATATTAAAACAGAAAAATCCCCAAAAATAATAAAACTTCATCACTTCAACCACAAATCAAGAAATAATCCTTAATATTGCATCTCATACTACCACTAATCATGATTTAAGCATCAATTAAGGGAGGAGGGTGGTTCTTCACAACTCACCTTAGAAACAATAGAGAGAGAGCAATAGGTCCTCTTAGCTTTCCAAATAACTCCACAAATCAACTCACTAACACTAATTGAAGAGGTTTTATGGAAGGAATTCAAGATGAAATGGTTAGTTTGTGAGATTGGGCAAGATTGGAGCAAGAAACTTGGAAGATTTTCTTTCTTTTCTTGTAGGAAGAGGTTCGGCCAAGAGGAAGACAAAAATGAGGAATTTTTTGTGAATTTTTGATTTATTTGGTCAATGGTAAGAAAATGAATAGTGGTCTTACAAGTTCCTCCAATCAAATGGTGACACTTGTCACTTATTTAATGCAAGTCTATCACTTTGTCCCCTCTCACATCAATCCAAATAGCTTCCTCTAATTATCTCTTAACACCCGGTAAATTAAACCCAGTATCCGAAACCTAACCTAGTTGGCCGAATTATTCCGAACTTTTCGCACTAGTGGGTCCCACGTCCGGTATACGCTCTTAATTTCTCAAAAACTATTCGATACTAGAAAAATCATCTAAAAACTATATTTACTCATAAAAATTATCTAGAAAAATTTTCGGATACAGAAAGTGCAGAAAACAAGCCATTGAAGATAAGAAAACCTAGAAAGATAATAAAACCTAGAAAATGGAAAAGTTACGGGTTCTCACACTCTCTCCCCCTTAAAGAAATTTCGCCCTCGAAATTTTCTTATCAACGGAATCTATCAAAATCTATGGTACCCAACGGACCATACCTTCTACGTCCTCAGACGAGTCAGGATCCTGATGGTGTTCTAAAGAATACACCTGAGCCGGTGCCTTGGATCCAGTCACCTGAGCCGGTGCCTTGGATCCAGTCCCTTCCTTTTCCGACTGTCCAGGGTTAGTCTTAGTTGGTTGCGGGGTCCCTTTTCCTTTTCGCAATCGAATTGGGCAGTCAGCAATCCGATGATCGGCACTTCCGCAGCGCAGACATTTTCCCTCTTTCTTCCAACAATTTGCCTCCGTATGATTTGGCCCTCCGCAATATCCACAGGGACCACGAGTAGCAGAGACCGGTCCCCCCTGAGGGACATCACGCGACACCCCTGGTTGTCGTACTCCTCCGTTTCCCTTTCCCATCTTAGGGCGTACTTGTACCTTCTTGCTCAGAGCTACTCCCAGGAAAGCCCCTTTTCTTGGCTTGAAAGTTTTTCACCTGCAGCCTAGCATTTTCTACTCGTTGAGCCTTCTCTACGGCCTCGCTAAAAGCATTAATATGGGCCACCGCGAGGTCCTTCTGAATTTCTACGTTCAAACCCTGGATAAAACGCCTTATTCGCCGCTGCTCGGTCATGATTAGTTCAGAGGCAAATTTGGATAGGCGGGTGAACTGGCTCTCGTATTCCGTGATAGACTGGGCCCCTTGGCGAAGTCGGATAAACTCATCTTCCTTCCGCTCTTGGACTAGAGGAGGGAAGAATTTCGCGTTGAACTCCCGCATAAAATTCACCCAAGTCCTGGGCGTCTGTTCCCGTTCTCATTTTTGCCGTATGACGTTCCACCAGGAACGGGCCGCCCCTTCCAACTGAAAAACGGCGAAAGTCACCTGCCGTTCTTCGGTGTAGTGCAGGGCAGCGAAAATGTCTACCATTTTCTCGAGCCACCTTTCGGCAACATCCGGATCGGGTTCCCTAATAAATTTCGGTGGTGCGAACTTCTGGAACCTCTCAAGTGCCCTATCGTCGCTTTCGACATGATTGCCCGGGTTTCCAGGATTAGAGTTTGGGGTTTGGCCTTGTTGCTGCACCACTTGTGCCCGCAGGTTGGTCATTTGCTGCATAGCAGCAGCTATCTGCACGTTGGGCTCAACTCTCGGTTCAGGGTTAGGTCCAGAGGAGGTTTCCCCAGTGCCCCTTTCAGGCGTAGGTTGCCTATTCCCGCGCCCACGTCCCCGGCCACTACGTGTGCCTTCCATTAAATCTATGTCGATCTAGATCACAAAATAAATATACTGTTAAAGGGCACCTGACCCTCTTTTCGTAGCACTAAACAGGAACCAGTAAACAAGAACAATTAACTAAACAACTCCCCTCGTAGAGCATGTAAACACATAACACATATACAGAGAAAACACATAATAGGATCAACAATTATACAGAACAGTCAGTCAGGTACATACAAAGTCATCCCATAAAACAAAAAGGGTCCTCCAAAAGTACTATAGACAGACTAGGTTCACGAGTACAAAAAACTCACGAAAAAACTTTTTCTTTCCCCCCCAGGGCTCTATCCAACATCCACGAGAAACAACACCATTTATATCTTAATCAAGGTTGATCACGCATAACCTCCCCCGAACAGACCATATGAAGTTCCATAGAATCGCCTTTCTAGTTCGCCTAAGTCCTTTCTAACCTAGGCTCTCATTGAGTTAGTAGCCGGGCACGACAATCCCAAATAAGATTATTCACAACTCGAGCCGGCCGGTCCCAAGAGTAAATCATCCATATTAAAGATTCCTACCCGACATACATACCTAGCTTCCTCAAGTCCCATGGTAATGATCCTTACTCATATAACATGCGCAGTTCGTAGCTTATGCTCAAAAGAGCACTTATACCTTTCACGAAAGCAGGACCACAACACCACTTGGCCCCAAGCTCACTCCGCGCAAAGACCACGCGAAGTGGCTCTGATACCACCTGTGACAGCCCCACCTTCCCCTAAGGAGAACCAAAGGGGTTAGCGAACTGCCTGCCCAGCTCTCGCCAGGACTAACGGTTCGGTATAGAACGAGCTAATACATTCCGGAGCTTACCAACGCGGGTAAACAAATCAAAATGTTAAAATAAAAAAAAATGAAACCGAAGTCGGCTATGATCGGCAATCCAATGATCGGCGCTTCCACAGTGCAGACATTTTCCCTCTTTTTCCAACAATTTGCCTCCGTATGATTTGGCCCTCCGCAATATCCACAGTGATCACGAGTAGCAGAAACCGATCCCCCCTGTGAGACATCACGCGACATCCCCGGTTGTCGTACTCCCCCGTTTCCCTTTCCAATCTTAGGGGGTGTACGCTTATTTTCTTGTTCCGAGCTACTCCTAGGGAATCTCCTTTTCTTGGCTTGGAAGTTTTTCACCTGTAGCCTCGCATTTTCAACCCACTGGGCTTTCTCCACAGCATCACTAAAGGTACTAAGTTGGGCTACAGCCAGGTCCTTCTGAATCTCAACATTGAGTCCCTGGACAAAACGCCTTATCCGCCTTTGTTCGGTTACAATTAGTTCGGGCGCAAACTTAGATAATCGAGTAAATTGACTCTCATACTCGGCTACGGTTTGGGTTCCTTGACGAAGCCGAATAAATTCATCTTCCTTCTTTTCTTGGATTAGAGGAGGGAAAAACTTGGCGTTGAATTCCCTCATGAAGTTCGCCCACGTTCTCGGTGTTTGTTCTCGTTCCCATTTAAGTCTTATAATATTCCATCAAGAACGGGCTGCTCCCTCCAGTTGGAAGATAGCAAATGTCACCTATCTTTCCTCAATGTAGTGTAACGCAGCAAAAATATCGATCATCTTTTCCAGCCACGTCAGGATCAGGGCCTCCAAGAAATTTTGGTAGGGAGAACTTCTGAAATCTTTCAAGAGCTCTATCCTCACCCTCTATATGGTTACCAGGATTTCCAGGTTGAGGATTAGGGTTCTGGCCCTAGTGTTCCACTACATGGGCTAGCAAATCAGTCATGCGCTGGATAGCAGTGGCTACTTGAGTATTTGGGTCAACCCTAGGTTCAGGATTTGGTTCAGGTATTGGTTCTCGGTTACCCCTTTCATTCGAGGGTTGCCTACGTCTGCGCCCACGACCTCGTCCACTATAAGTACCCTCCATTGGTCTAACCAATCTAGGGTCGAAGCGGAAATATAACATTAAAGATAATTATAGGCATAAGCAAATAACAAGAGATACACAACAGGCAAATAACAAGAGGTACACAACAGGTATGCCTCGCCAAAAGAATGACGGTGCTTTAAAACACAACAGGCAATACCTCATCAGAGAGGTTCAGTTCAAGAATTTCATCCCTGATGGTGCTTTATAACACAACAGGCATGCCTCGCCAGAAGAATGGCGGTGCTTTAAAACACAACAGGCAATGCCTCACCAGAGAGGTTCTGTTCAACCGTTACAGAAGAGTAGTAGCCGGTCTATAACCAAACAAGTACGAAAATGTTCAGAAACAGAGTCAAAAGCAGGGTTCAAGTATATCGGTTCAAAAGCAGGGCCAATTATTTCAGGTTCAAGGAATACGGGTACGTGTAGAAACTCACTCGCCTAGCTTATGCCCAGTAATTCACACTCTCAAGCAGTCATCAAACTCAAATCCACATACAGATCATATATAAATCAAGATACTTGCTCAAGAGTAAAAGAGATACTCTATTTTCAGTTAGGCCAGGTCTATCCAGTGTATGTAAGGTACACTAGCCGATTCAAATTCAAGTCTACTTACAGGTCGTATACAAACCAAACTACTTGCTCATGCATAAATGAAATACCATATATTTAGTCAAATCACGACCACTAAGTGTACGTAAAAGCACACTTGCCTAAACAATGTTCAAGTCTCAAGTGAACTCAGCCTAGTCAGTTTCCGGCAGTTCAAAGTCAGTCTCAGGCAGTTCAAGTAGTTCAAATCCCAACACTTACAAATCGGATGGTGCCATCCTTAATCAAACAAGAAGACTAGATGAAGGGTGCAAAATCAAAAATTTTCTCAACAATCGAACCACCACCATAATGTATCAAAACCCAAGCCAACACTTATTGGACAAGTCCAAGTCATTATCTCAATTTCCTCATTCAGTTAAGTCTTGAGTACAAGACAAAATCTTCTGCGCTCTAACCTGTGCCATTACAACTTATCTCAAACTCGATCATAATTTCTATTCACATCATCGTACGTTAAACCATATTCCGTCTAAAATTCACGAGCATTTCCTCAGGAAAAGTATCAGGTACACAAGTACAAGAATTCAAACTAAGAAACTTCACGACTCAGATCATATGGTTTTAAACGAAGCTCATCAAGTCATATCTTACGTGTACCATTTTCAAGATTCACAACTGACGCTCCAAAAGAGCACTAAACGTACAAATCAATCCCACAGTCTGGCATCCTAAACTTTAAGTCTAGGATACACTACAAAGATCTGAAGCCTAAGCTCTGATACCATTTGTAACGACCCCACCTCCCCCTAAGGCGTACCAGAGGGTTTAGCAGGCCGCCTGCCCAGCTCTCGCCGGGACTCACTCACTTACTACATTCCTCAAGTAAATTACAAGGTACAACTCAAATAATACATCCAATTCTCCAAAATTACATATCTTAAGCGAAGCGGAAACCAATTCTAAGCGTAAAATATAGATTTACATCTGATTCAATTCCAAATATTTATACAGCCCAAAAGTACATAAACCAAAACCAAAACTAAACTATACAAGATGTACGCCATCCAGCCACACAAAGATCCAAAAACAAGTTCTTCCTTTACTTCGATCCCTGTGGGGAGAAGAAGATAATAGGGGGTGAGCTAGAAGCTCAGCGAGTGATCAGTAAAATCAACAGCCAAGTATATTTCACAATAAAGCATTGATATGATGTCATGATGCAGTAATCAAATGTTCATTTATTGCTCACGAGAGTCAGCGAAGTTCTTGTACTTAAATATCCAATGCTCGTTTAGATCAGGTAACTGTGAAACAGAAGTAAGGAGTCATCGTGCTCCAAAGAATATGTCAACAATAGTGGAGACATTGGTTCTAAGCACAAGACTTTCCAGGAACTCATTGGAACCAAATTATGTCATGGCACACACCCGAACCCCAAATGATATGCAATGTAGTAATAAATGCAAGAATTAGTTCAAAAGTAACTTTGGGAACAGTCGAGGGATCACTCACTCAAACTATAGTGCTTCAAGTAGTCACGTTCAATTATACTCCAGGTTTGGAGTCCAGATCTGTGATAGAAATCCAATTTGAGAACTTTGAAACACGAGTAAGATTTGAAACTTAAACGTTCCGTTCATAAGAATCAACCAATTGAAATTCATTTGAAAGACATTCGTGAAATACTTGCTCGCTTTTCAAATCGTAAGGTTTTTGTAGCATATATACTTGGAAACAATACTTGAGTTGAAAGTACAAGGAAATACAAGTTTACATTGGCCATTATATCTTTTCCTCAAGAGTACAAGTTCGTTTAGGTTTTTAATGTATACCATCGATAACAAAGTAGCAAAAGTTCTCGCTAGTTCAAGTGGTAATCACTTAACCTTCACTCAAGTTGCAAATATAGTTTTCTAGTTCTCGAGTAAAAATTCGGGCAGCATGCCCTTTGTGTTTACCTAATTTTCCAGCCATTTAGGCTTCATTATTTTTCCTCAACCAACCCAACATCATACATATAAGCAATTCAGGTCAAGAGCCGTTCCATAGGCTCACAATATCGTAACAACAAGAATCACAACAATCACAAGTGCAGAAATTCAATTTAGCACAAGACAGATTTGCCGTATGAATGCGGAAATAACTTATCCGAGGCTACGCTTATCGGAGTAAGACGCAACCTATGCCGTTTCGAAGCTAAGACTCAGGGCTACATTGTTCATGAAGGTCGCTTAGTCCAGTTTCTAATGTAACTTGGTCAAATTCTCAAATTACTAAACCAGAAACCAATTCGTCGGCTGTTTAAACGCAGAACACTGTAATGGTCATAACTCAGAGTACACAAGTCCGAATCAGGTATTCTTAGAGGCATTTTAAAGCTACTTCAGAACACTACAACTTTCATGTTTTGGCCCAGAACTAAATCAGAATGGATCCTGGTCAAAAAACGTGATAAACTGGACTTAACTGGTGAAACGGACTGCTGGGAAATACTTAGAACAGTAAGGGTATTTTGGACTTTTCACGTCCTACGTTGCTCCGATTGAGCCGAGATTTTGTAGGAACCTATAAAATACCATTCTATACAACTTTCATTCTTTGACCTAAGGCCAATTCGGCCTCTAAGATAGGGCTACAAATTCGGACAGAATGTTAGGGAAAATTTTCCAGATTCTGGAATTTTTTGTAATCAATGGAACTTTCTCAATTTTCTTGTTCTAATCACTACCAAAACACCTTATACAACCTTAATTGCAACATACAAGCATCATACAACAAATTGGGCAGAAATTCCTCAAGCCCTAGTTCATCATATAAAAGGGGAAAACTTCCAAATTCATCACACCCACTTGCATAATCATGAAATCAAGCCAAAACTTAAGCTAAAAACACGTCTTAAAGCAAAATTCAAAGCAACCAAGATCATGTTCAGATGTTGGTACCTCAAAAGCAAGGCTTGGTAGAGTGATCCTTCACCCCCTTTGGTATTTCTTGGTTCCTCAAGCTTCCCAACTCACAAGCTACCCTTTAATCGGTTTAGAATTGGATTTTCTCACTTGGTTGAAGCAAATCAAGAAGATATTTTTGTTTTCTCTTGCTCTCCCTTTCCTCTCTCCCTTGCTCGGCTATGCAGCAGAAAATTGGGGAAGAATGAAGCTTAATTGGTCTTATAAGAAGACAAGAAGATTAGAACAAATTGTGTCCACAAGTTTAGCCAACACTTGGCTTGATTTCCACCACAAAATTTTTCTCTTTCCTTCCTTGCATTTTAGCCCTTTAATTTCGGCCAAGATGTCATCATGAGAGAGGATATATTTTGCTCCATTAGTAATAAACTTGTATGGCAAGAAAGTGGTGGTCAAGAGGTGCGTTCAATCGGTAGTGCGCGGGACCCGCCGGTTCGCGCCGTTTTTCTTAAAAACTCACGTACTAGTGTTTTTACTTCCCATTCACTAACCTTATATCATTGCCACTAGTCACATATTATTTCGCACTTAAAAGTCACTTTTAATCCCCAAATTTAATCCTTACTCTGTACCGAAAATTCATCCGGCGAAAAATCGCGAAAACCCTAACTTTGCTCCAAACTTGAAATCGAAGTGTAAAACCCTATTTTCTAGGTTTATTTACACTTATGTGAAATAATTGGGTAGTGGGCTTTGATAAATAATAATTTTCAAATAAAAGGGGTATTTTAGTACTTATTGGGCCTTATCGGAAAGCCTTAAAGAGCTGGCTCGTTAAGCTCTTTATGCGGACCGAATTTCTTCCAGATTTATGTGGGCCGGATTCCTCACAAAACTCTATTCACCAGAAATTTTTTCCTTTTCTTCTTACTCGGGGCGTTACAACTCCCCTCCTTAAAAGAATGTCGTCCTCGACATTCCAACTTGTACTAATTAGATCAAAATAGTTCTCGATAGTCAATCACGTATTAAGAATCATTTCAAACTCGCTTATCATGATCAAATACTAATCAGATCAAATATCACAAAGGTCAATCACATACTAAGAATCACTCATTACAATCAAGTACTAAAAGTACTCCAATCCAACTTATCAAATAATCTTGATCCAATAGATAGTCAGACGAGTAACTGGATCCTTATACAAAAAGGGCTCGAAATCGGACTTAAAGTCCCTGGTATTTGGAAAAATAATTCAGGACATAACAATATCTCAGGTCAGAAATTACCCCTGGTGGTGCTTTATAACACAACAAGCTAGCACTCAGCTATACTTCACCAGAGTCTCAGATGCAAGATTTTGTCCATGGCGGTGCTTTATAACACAACAGGTTAGCACAACGGCTATACCTCGCCAAAGAACCTCAGTTCAAAATTTCATCCTTGGTGGTGCTTTATAACACAACAAGCCAGCACAACGGCTAAACTTCACCAAAGGATCTTAGCTCAAGAGATTGGCCCTGGTGGTGCTTTATAACACAACAAGCTAGCACAACGGCTAAACTTCACCAGAGAGCCTCAAGTCAAAGTTTCATCTCTGATGGTGCTTTATAACACAACAGGTATGCCTCGCCAAAAGAATGACGGTGCTTTAAAACACAACAGGCAATACCTCATCAGAGAGGTTCAGTTCAAGAATTTCATCCCTGATGGTGCTTTATAACACAACAGGCATGCCTCGCCAGAAGAATGGCGGTGCTTTAAAACACAACAGGCAATGCCTCACCAGAGAGGTTCTGTTCAACCGTTACAGAAGAGTAGTAGCCGGTCTATAACCAAACAAGTACGAAAATGTTCAGAAACAGAGTCAAAAGCAGGGTTCAAGTATATCGGTTCAAAAGCAGGGCCAATTATTTCAGGTTCAAGGAATACGGGTACGTGTAGAAACTCACTCGCCTAGCTTATGCCCAGTAATTCACACTCTCAAGCAGTCATCAAACTCAAATCCACATACAGATCATATATAAATCAAGATACTTGCTCAAGAGTAAAAGAGATACTCTATTTTCAGTTAGGCCAGGTCTATCCAGTGTATGTAAGGTACACTAGCCGATTCAAATTCAAGTCTACTTACAGGTCGTATACAAACCAAACTACTTGCTCATGCATAAATGAAATACCATATATTTAGTCAAATCACGACCACTAAGTGTACGTAAAAGCACACTTGCCTAAACAATGTTCAAGTCTCAAGTGAACTCAGCCTAGTCAGTTTCCGGCAGTTCAAAGTCAGTCTCAGGCAGTTCAAGTAGTTCAAATCCCAACACTTACAAATCGGATGGTGCCATCCTTAATCAAACAAGAAGACTAGATGAAGGGTGCAAAATCAAAAATTTTCTCAACAATCGAACCACCACCATAATGTATCAAAACCCAAGCCAACACTTATTGGACAAGTCCAAGTCATTATCTCAATTTCCTCATTCAGTTAAGTCTTGAGTACAAGACAAAATCTTCTGCGCTCTAACCTGTGCCATTACAACTTATCTCAAACTCGATCATAATTTCTATTCACATCATCGTACGTTAAACCATATTCCGTCTAAAATTCACGAGCATTTCCTCAGGAAAAGTATCAGGTACACAAGTACAAGAATTCAAACTAAGAAACTTCACGACTCAGATCATATGGTTTTAAACGAAGCTCATCAAGTCATATCTTACGTGTACCATTTTCAAGATTCACAACTGACGCTCCAAAAGAGCACTAAACGTACAAATCAATCCCACAGTCTGGCATCCTAAACTTTAAGTCTAGGATACACTACAAAGATCTGAAGCCTAAGCTCTGATACCATTTGTAACGACCCCACCTCCCCCTAAGGCGTACCAGAGGGTTTAGCGGGCCGCCTGCCCAGCTCTCGCCGGGACTCACTCACTTACTACATTCCTCAAGTAAATTACAAGGTACAACTCAAATAATACATCCAATTCTCCAAAATTACATATCTTAAGCGAAGCGGAAACCAATTCTAAGCGTAAAATATAGATTTACATCTGATTCAATTCCAAATATTTATACAGCCCAAAAGTACATAAACCAAAACCAAAACTAAACTATACAAGATGTACGCCATCCAGCCACACAAAGATCCAAAAACAAGTTCTTCCTTTACTTCGATCCCTGTGGGGAGAAGAAGATAATAGGGGGTGAGCTAGAAGCTCAGCGAGTGATCAGTAAAATCAACAGCCAAGTATATTTCACAATAAAGCATTGATATGATGTCATGATGCAGTAATCAAATGTTCATTTATTGCTCACGAGAGTCAGCGAAGTTCTTGTACTTAAATATCCAATGCTCGTTTAGATCAGGTAACTGTGAAACAGAAGTAAGGAGTCATCGTGCTCCAAAGAATATGTCAACAATAGTGGAGACATTGGTTCTAAGCACAAGACTTTCCAGGAACTCATTGGAACCAAATTATGTCATGGCACACACCCGAACCCCAAATGATATGCAATGTAGTAATAAATGCAAGAATTAGTTCAAAAGTAACTTTGGGAACAGTCGAGGGATCACTCACTCAAACTATAGTGCTTCAAGTAGTCACGTTCAATTATACTCCAGGTTTGGAGTCCAGATCTGTGATAGAAATCCAATTTGAGAACTTTGAAACACGAGTAAGATTTGAAACTTAAACGTTCCGTTCATAAGAATCAACCAATTGAAATTCATTTGAAAGACATTCGTGAAATACTTGCTCGCTTTTCAAATCGTAAGGTTTTTGTAGCATATATACTTGGAAACAATACTTGAGTTGAAAGTACAAGGAAATACAAGTTTACATTGGCCATTATATCTTTTCCTCAAGAGTACAAGTTCGTTTAGGTTTTTAATGTATACCATCGATAACAAAGTAGCAAAAGTTCTCGCTAGTTCAAGTGGTAATCACTTAACCTTCACTCAAGTTGCAAATATAGTTTTCTAGTTCTCGAGTAAAAATTCGGGCAGCATGCCCTTTGTGTTTACCTAATTTTCCAGCCATTTAGGCTTCATTATTTTTCCTCAACCAACCCAACATCATACATATAAGCAATTCAGGTCAAGAGCCGTTCCATAGGCTCACAATATCGTAACAACAAGAATCACAACAATCACAAGTGCAGAAATTCAATTTAGCACAAGACAGATTTGCCGTATGAATGCGGAAATAACTTATCCGAGGCTACGCTTATCGGAGTAAGACGCAACCTATGCCGTTTCGAAGCTAAGACTCAGGGCTACATTGTTCATGAAGGTCGCTTAGTCCAGTTTCTAATGTAACTTGGTCAAATTCTCAAATTACTAAACCAGAAACCAATTCGTCGGCTGTTTAAACGCAGAACACTGTAATGGTCATAACTCAGAGTACACAAGTCCGAATCAGGTATTCTTAGAGGCATTTTAAAGCTACTTCAGAACACTACAACTTTCATGTTTTGGCCCAGAACTAAATCAGAATGGATCCTGGTCAAAAAACGTGATAAACTGGACTTAACTGGTGAAACGGACTGCTGGGAAATACTTAGAACAGTAAGGGTATTTTGGACTTTTCACGTCCTACGTTGCTCCGATTGAGCCGAGATTTTGTAGGAACCTATAAAATACCATTCTATACAACTTTCATTCTTTGACCTAAGGCCAATTCGGCCTCTAAGATAGGGCTACAAATTCGGACAGAATGTTAGGGAAAATTTTCCAGATTCTGGAATTTTTTGTAATCAATGGAACTTTCTCAATTTTCTTGTTCTAATCACTACCAAAACACCTTATACAACCTTAATTGCAACATACAAGCATCATACAACAAATTGGGCAGAAATTCCTCAAGCCCTAGTTCATCATATAAAAGGGGAAAACTTCCAAATTCATCACACCCACTTGCATAATCATGAAATCAAGCCAAAACTTAAGCTAAAAACACGTCTTAAAGCAAAATTCAAAGCAACCAAGATCATGTTCAGATGTTGGTACCTCAAAAGCAAGGCTTGGTAGAGTGATCCTTCACCCCCTTTGGTATTTCTTGGTTCCTCAAGCTTCCCAACTCACAAGCTACCCTTTAATCGGTTTAGAATTGGATTTTCTCACTTGGTTGAAGCAAATCAAGAAGATATTTTTGTTTTCTCTTGCTCTCCCTTTCCTCTCTCCCTTGCTCGGCTATGCAGCAGAAAATTGGGGAAGAATGACGCTTAATTGGTCTTATAAGAAGACAAGAAGATTAGAACAAATTGTGTCCACAAGTTTAGCCAACACTTGGCTTGATTTCCACCACAAAATTTTTCTCTTTCCTTCCTTGCATTTTAGCCCTTTAATTTCGGCCAAGATGTCATCATGAGAGAGGATATATTTTGCTCCATTAGTAATAAACTTGTATGGCAAGAAAGTGGTGGTCAAGAGGTGCGTTCAATCGGTAGTGCGCGGGACCCGCCGGTTCGCGCCGTTTTTCTTAAAAACTCACGTACTAGTGTTTTTACTTCCCATTCACTAACCTTATATCATTGCCACTAGTCACATATTATTTCGCACTTAAAAGTCACTTTTAATCCCCAAATTTAATCCTTACTCTGTACCGAAAATTCATCCGGCGAAAAATCGCGAAAACCCTAACTTTGCTCCAAACTTGAAATCGAAGTGTAAAACCCTATTTTCTAGGTTTATTTACACTTATGTGAAATAATTGGGTAGTGGGCTTTGATAAATAATAATTTTCAAATAAAAGGGGTATTTTAGTACTTATTGGGCCTTATCGGAAAGCCTTAAAGAGCTGGCTCGTTAAGCTCTTTATGCGGACCGAATTTCTTCCAGATTTATGTGGGCCGGATTCCTCACAAAACTCTATTCACCAGAAATTTTTTCCTTTTCTTCTTACTCGGGGCGTTACAACTCCCCTCCTTAAAAGAATGTCGTCCTCGACATTCCAACTTGTACTAATTAGATCAAAATAGTTCTCGATAGTCAATCACGTATTAAGAATCATTTCAAACTCGCTTATCATGATCAAATACTAATCAGATCAAATATCACAAAGGTCAATCACATACTAAGAATCACTCATTACAATCAAGTACTAAAAGTACTCCAATCCAACTTATCAAATAATCTTGATCCAATAGATAGTCAGACGAGTAACTAGATCCTTATACAAAAAGGGCTCGAAATCGGACTTAAAGTCCCTGGTATTTGGAAAAATAATTCAGGACATAACAATATCTCAGGTCAGAAATTACCCCTGGTGGTGCTTTACAACACAACAAGCTAGCACTCAGCTATACTTCACCAGAGTCTCAGATGCAAGATTTTGTCCATGGCGGTGCTTTATAACACAACAGGTTAGCACAACGGCTATACCTCGCCAAAGAACCTCAGTTCAAAATTTCATCCTTGGTGGTGCTTTATAACACAACAAGCCAGCACAACGGCTAAACTTCACCAAAGGATCTTAGCTCAAGAGATTGGCCCTGGTGGTGCTTTATAACACAACAAGCTAGCACAACGGCTAAACTTCACCAGAGAGCCTCAAGTCAAAGTTTCATCTCTGATGGTGCTTTATAACACAACAGGTATGCCTCGCCAAAAGAATGACGGTGCTTTAAAACACAACAGGCAATACCTCATCAGAGAGGTTCAGTTCAAGAATTTCATCCCTGATGGTGCTTTATAACACAACAGGCATGCCTCGCCAGAAGAATGGCGGTGCTTTAAAACACAACAGGCAATGCCTCACCAGAGAGGTTCTGTTCAACCGTTACAGAAGAGTAGTAGCCGGTCTATAACCAAACAAGTACGAAAATGTTCAGAAACAGAGTCAAAAGCAGGGTTCAAGTATATCGGTTCAAAAGCAGGGCCAATTATTTCAGGTTCAAGGAATACGGGTACGTGTAGAAACTCACTCGCCTAGCTTATGCCCAGTAATTCACACTCTCAAGCAGTCATCAAACTCAAATCCACATACAGATCATATATAAATCAAGATACTTGCTCAAGAGTAAAAGAGATACTCTATTTTCAGTTAGGCCAGGTCTATCCAGTGTATGTAAGGTACACTAGCCGATTCAAATTCAAGTCTACTTACAGGTCGTATACAAACCAAACTACTTGCTCATGCATAAATGAAATACCATATATTTAGTCAAATCACGACCACTAAGTGTACGTAAAAGCACACTTGCCTAAACAATGTTCAAGTCTCAAGTGAACTCAGCCTAGTCAGTTTCCGGCAGTTCAAAGTCAGTCTCAGGCAGTTCAAGTAGTTCAAATCCCAACACTTACAAATCGGATGGTGCCATCCTTAATCAAACAAGAAGACTAGATGAAGGGTGCAAAATCAAAAATTTTCTCAACAATCGAACCACCACCATAATGTATCAAAACCCAAGCCAACACTTATTGGACAAGTCCAAGTCATTATCTCAATTTCCTCATTCAGTTAAGTCTTGAGTACAAGACAAAATCTTCTGCGCTCTAACCTGTGCCATTACAACTTATCTCAAACTCGATCATAATTTCTATTCACATCATCGTACGTTAAACCATATTCCGTCTAAAATTCACGAGCATTTCCTCAGGAAAAGTATCAGGTACACAAGTACAAGAATTCAAACTAAGAAACTTCACGACTCAGATCATATGGTTTTAAACGAAGCTCATCAAGTCATATCTTACGTGTACCATTTTCAAGATTCACAACTGACGCTCCAAAAGAGCACTAAACGTACAAATCAATCCCACAGTCTGGCATCCTAAACTTTAAGTCTAGGATACACTACAAAGATCTGAAGCCTAAGCTCTGATACCATTTGTAACGACCCCACCTCCCCCTAAGGCGTACCAGAGGGTTTAGCAGGCCGCCTGCCCAGCTCTCGCCGGGACTCACTCACTTACTACATTCCTCAAGTAAATTACAAGGTACAACTCAAATAATACATCCAATTCTCCAAAATTACATATCTTAAGCGAAGCGGAAACCAATTCTAAGCGTAAAATATAGATTTACATCTGATTCAATTCCAAATATTTATACAGCCCAAAAGTACATAAACCAAAACCAAAACTAAACTATACAAGATGTACGCCATCCAGCCACACAAAGATCCAAAAACAAGTTCTTCCTTTACTTCGATCCCTGTGGGGAGAAGAAGATAATAGGGGGTGAGCTAGAAGCTCAGCGAGTGATCAGTAAAATCAACAGCCAAGTATATTTCACAATAAAGCATTGATATGATGTCATGATGCAGTAATCAAATGTTCATTTATTGCTCACGAGAGTCAGCGAAGTTCTTGTACTTAAATATCCAATGCTCGTTTAGATCAGGTAACTGTGAAACAGAAGTAAGGAGTCATCGTGCTCCAAAGAATATGTCAACAATAGTGGAGACATTGGTTCTAAGCACAAGACTTTCCAGGAACTCATTGGAACCAAATTATGTCGTGGCACACACCCGAACCCCAAATGATATGCAATGTAGTAATAAATGCAAGAATTAGTTCAAAAGTAACTTTGGGAACAGTCGAGGGATCACTCACTGAAACTATAGTGCTTCAAGTAGTCACGTTCAATTATACTCCAGGTTTGGAGTCCAGATCTGCGATAGAAATCCAATTTGAGAACTTTGAAACACGAGTAAGATTTGAAACTTAAACGTTCCGTTCATAAGAATCAACCAATTGAAATTCATTTGAAAGACATTCGTGAAATACTTGCTCGCTTTTCAAATCGTAAGGTTTTTGTAGCATATATACTTGGAAACAATACTTGAGTTGAAAGTACAAGGAAATACAAGTTTACATTGGCCATTATATCTTTTCCTCAAGAGTACAAGTTCGTTTAGGTTTTTAATGTATACCATCGATAACAAAGTAGCAAAAGTTCTCGCTAGTTCAAGTGGTAATCACTTAACCTTCACTCAAGTTGCAAATATAGTTTTCTAGTTCTCGAGTAAAAATTCGGGCAGCATGCCCTTTGTGTTTACCTAATTTTCCAGCCATTTAGGCTTCATTATTTTTCCTCAACCAACCCAACATCATACATATAAGCAATTCAGGTCAAGAGCCGTTCCATAGGCTCACAATATCGTAACAACAAGAATCACAACAATCACAAGTGCAGAAATTCAATTTAGCACAAGACAGATTTGCCGTATGAATGCGGAAATAACTTATCCGAGGCTACGCTTATCGGAGTAAGACGTAACCTATTCCGTTTCGAAGCTAAGACTCAGGGCTACATTGTTCATGAAGGTTGCTTAGTCCAGTTTCTAATGTAACTTGGTCAAATTCTCAAATTACTAAACCAGAAACCAATTCGTCGGCTGTTTAAACGCAGAACACTGTAATGGTCATAACTCAGAGTACACAAGTCCGAATCAGGTATTCTTAGAGGCATTTTAAAGCTACTTCAGAACACTACAACTTTCATGTTTTGGCCCAGAACTAAATCAGAATGGATCCTGGTCAAAAAACGTGATAAACTGGACTTAACTGGTGAAACGGACTGCTGGGAAATACTTAGAACAGTAAGGGTATTTTGGACTTTTCACGTCCTACGTTGCTCCGATTGAGCTGAAATTTTTTAGGCACCTATAAAATACCATTCTATACAACTTTCATTCTTTGACCTAAGGCCAATTCGTCCTCTAAGATAGGACTACAAATTCGGACAGAATGTTAGGGAAAATTTTCCAGATTCTGGAATTTTTTGTAATCAATGGAACTTTCTCAATTTTCTTGTTCTAATCACTACCAAAACACCTTATACAACCTTAATTGCAACATACAAGCATCATACAACAAATTGGGCAGAAATTCCTCAAGCCCTAGTTCATCATATAAAAGGGGAAAACTTCCAAATTCATCACACCCACTTGCATAATCATGAAATCAAGCCAAAACTTAAGCTAAAAACACGTCTTAAAGCAAAATTCAAAGCAACCAAGATCATGTTCAGATGTTGGTACCTCAAAAGCAAGGCTTGGTAGAGTGATCCTTCACCCCCTTTGGTATTTCTTGGTTCCTCAAGCTTCCCAACTCACAAGCTACCCTTTAATCGGTTTAGAATTGGATTTTCTCACTTGGTTGAAGCAAATCAAGAAGATATTTTTGTTTTCTCTTGCTCTCCCTTTCCTCTCTCCCTTGCTCGGCTATGCAGCAGAAAATTGGGGAAGAATGAAGCTTAATTGGTCTTATAAGAAGACAAGAAGATTAGAACAAATTGTGTCCACAAGTTTAGCCAACACTTGGCTTGATTTCCACCACAAAATTTTTCTCTTTCCTTCCTTGCATTTTAGCCCTTTAATTTCGGCCAAGATGTCATCATGAGAGAGGATATATTTTACTCCATTAGTAATAAACTTGTATGGCAAGAAAGTGGTGGTCAAGAGGTGCGTTCAATCGGTAGTGCGCGGGACCCGCCGGTTCGCGCCGTTTTTCTTAAAAACTCACGTACTAGTGTTTTTACTTCCCATTCACTAACCTTATATCATTGCCACTAGTCACATATTATTTCGCACTTAAAAGTCACTTTTAATCCCCAAATTTAATCCTTACTCTATACCGAAAATTCATCCGGCGAAAAATCGCGAAAACCCTAACTTTGCTCCAAACTTGAAATCGAAGTGTAAAACCCTATTTTCTAGGTTTATTTACACTTATGTGAAATAATTGGGTAGTGGGCTTTGATAAATAATAATTTTCAAATAAAAGGGGTATTTCAGTACTTATTGGGCCTTATCGGAAAGCCTTAAAGAGCTGGCTCTTTAAGCTCTTTATGCGGACCGAATTTCTTCCAGATTTATGTGGGCCGGATTCCTCACAAAACTCTATTCACCAGAAATTTTTTCCTTTTCTTCTGCCTCGGGGCGTTACAGTATAAGATGCACTTTTATGGATTATTTCTTGATTTGTGGTTGAAGTGATGAAGTTTTATTATTTTTGGGGATTTTCTGTTTTAATATAAGCATGATTGTGTGGCTATATATGATGAATAGAAATGGTATATAAGGCATCTAGAAGGTGGAAAAAGTGGAAGATTGCAAGTAATTTCTGTTTTGGAAGAAAATTGAAAAACCTAGGGTTCATGAACATTCTACCTAGTTAGAGCCGAATTAGCTTAAAACATGAAAGTTGTAGGGAATGACATTTTAAAGGTTCCTACAAAATTTCAGGTCAATCAGAGTAGTGTAGAATGAGAAAAGTCGAAATTAATATTGCTGTTCTGGTTTTACCCGAAATTGAGAAGTGCGTCTGTAATGGGTTATTTTGGTTGATAATACTTCCGAATTGGTTGTTGAGGTCTTCTGATGAAACGTAGCCCTGTTTCTTAGCTTTCAGCTGGTTTTGGAATTTCTGGATTTGGACTTAGGTAGCCTAATTTATGATGTTTCCGCTAGAATGCGTTCTGTGAATCTGTTTTTGTGATTCTGGTGTAGTATCTTGCATTTTTGACCTGGTTACACTCGAAACTGGGTTGAGTTACCTTCTGTAATATTGTAGCCCTATCTCTTAGCTTCGAAACGGTGTATCTTTCACCTTCATCCGACCATCGTAATACCTTTGGTGTCATTACCGCAAAATGACGTCAAAACTGTTTTTCTGGTTTTGAGCTTAACTTTCATTTCCGGACTTTTCCCTAGCTTGACTTGTACTAGTACTACTTGGAGCTTGCTGAATGGCTATTGGATGAACTTGTTGTTGTGTGTGTACCTTTGGGACTGGCTAAGGAAATAATGAAGCCATGATGGCTGGAAAAGTTAGCAAATTCAGGGGAAGTGCTGTCCGAACTTTGAAGGGATTTATTTGCATTGAGTTTGTGATCTAAGACTTGGATTTGAGCAAGGCAATGTTATATGCTGGATGATTTCTGAGCCGTGGAGGTGAGTGACCCTAAACTATTTCCAAAGTACTTGTGAAATGTTCCTTGCATTATGTACTCGATTGCATATCATGCGTGCTTGCATGTGAATTCATGACATGATTTGGCTTCAATGAGTTTTGGGAAAGTCTTGTGCTGGACACCAACGTCTCCACCATTTTCGTGAGTTCGTGACATGACGGAGCAAATGGCTCCGGCGCTCAAAAAGGGGCTCCCTCCTAATGTTAATGTTAATGTTAAATGATCTATTTGAGCGTTGGGTGTTCAAGTGCTGTGATTTCACCGGCTCACGAGAGCACTAAACGTACATTTGATCTCTGAATCATGACATCATCGAAAGGATCGAAATGCAATATTGTGAAATATATTTGATTACTGATTTTACTGGTTACTCGCTGAGCTTCTAGCTCACCCCAAAAATGTTTTATTCCCCTCCACAGGGCTCGAGGCGAAGGAAACGTTTGTATTAAAGTTCTCCGTGTGAATGGTTGGTATCAAGGATCAGAGTGGCGCAGCGGAAGCGTGGACGCTTCGCTTTTGATATGTAATTATTGGAAAATTTGATGTAATATTTGAGATTTTTCTTGTAATTCATTTGAGGACTGTAGTGAACGACTGAGTCCCGGCGAGAGCTGGGCAGGCGGCCCGCCGAATCCTCTGGTTCGCCTTAGGGGGAGGTGGGGCCGTCACACCCACCTCACCCTAAGGCAAACCAAAGAGTTCGGCGGACCACCTGCCCAGCTCTCGCTAGGACTACGGAGTCAAATCACACAAACCCGATATAACGCACAAACGAATCCCCAAGAGAACAATCAATCAAAGACTACTAAGTTGAGAAACATGAGTTCTACACCGTAAAATACCATCTCAAATGAATACACTTAATGTACATGATAAAACACTTATATACATACATCGAAAACTCTCCAATTAAAAGCAGGATACTTCATTTAAAGACAAGTAGTGTTTTGATTACACAAGAGCGAACAAAAGAATGTTTACACCAGTTCAACCCTTTTCTCAAAATCACAGCTCGAAGTGTGGTTCCCTGTAAGAAAAACAAAGATAACGGGAAAGGGGTGAGCTTACGCTCAATAAGGTACCAAAATAATAGCAAGAAAGTGTGACAGCCCCACCTCCCCCTAAGGCGAACCAAAGGGTTCGGCGGACCGCCTGCCCAACTCTCGCCGGGACTACGGGGTCAAATCACTCCCAACACTATAGCACGCGTTATGGAAACCAAAGAAAACGAACGATTGGGAAACCTCCAAGTTAAATGTAACTTACCAACCCATAGTATTGTCGAAGTTCCTGCCAGACTCTTTTTTTTTTTTTTTGTTCACACGTGGATACTATACTCGTCCGAAATCTCAGAAATTTCATTAAACTCCATGTAGCCATAAAGAATGAACACGTTTGAGCGGGGTAACCCATGTACAGGATTAAACACTCTTATATATATATAAATACATGATTGCCAATTTACAAATCAAAAGGGAGTTGTTTGATCGAAATATATTCAAGGTTTCTATCTATTGAGGAGCTATACAAAAGAATATATATCTAGCTCAACTCATGCTTCCAAACATCATTGTTCCCAAAAGATTTTCCTGTAAGGAAAACAAGGATAACAAAACGGGGTGAGCTATAAGCTCAATGAGGTACCAAAAATAATAATAACAATTCAAGGACCAAGGAACTTCATGCTCAATTAATCACATAGGTGTACCAAATAAGGAGATATGTAAACAACTTTAGATAGAAAGGATACAGATGGCCCTCAGGAGGCCAATTTCCCGTTGCAGTACTTGATCCGACTACGTTGACCCTCCGTCAACTTCCAACTAAAGAAAACCAGTCCAGTAGAACACCGCTTTAACGCCGAATCCCGTTCACCATTCATACCCCTTACCGGGCCCGAACGCCAAATAGAAACAGGAATGGTAATACTCGAGTATACCGGAATCAAGAGTCTCAATACTCAAAGATTCCATAAAAACAGGCACCCACGGATTGTCAATTTTCTCGACCAAGTCCTTGCATGGCTCGATTTAATTAACTCCCCATGAGGTTGAGCTCGGGTTAACAGGACGATCAAGTTTAACAGAACGATCGTGGACACACTTCCAAACGATCGCATAACAAGTGCAAGTAACAAGTTCAAGAACATAACAAGTACAGGCAAGAGAACGAGTGTGATAAAGTACACTCTCGTCTCATACAAGGTAAACAGTCGGGAAAAATATTCAAGTAGCAAGTTGCAAGAACAGAAAACCAGTTTAACAATAACTCAGGGAAGTACACTCACCGGATCAAACAAGGATAATTTCGAAAGTTTCCTTCCCGAGTGTGACTTTACTCGTCGTTACCTCCTAGAACAATCAAGGCAAACACTTAAAACTCGACTCCAAGATCGAGTATGGAATTCGCAAGTGAGACTCGGTTACGAGCCATATGCCTAGTCAAAATAACCATTAATGCAAAGCAAAGAGTTGACCTCGGAGTGAAAAGGTAACAATTAGTCTTAAAAGCATGAACAACCTCAAAGCCCTTCCTACAATGACTGACCAAATCCAAATTTGAAGTAGATAATGAAAGCAAGATCAATACTAGGAAAACAGAATTTTTTCCAGTTCCGCGCGACCTTATATGAAAAATCATATCTCAAGTTTTGTAAGTCCAAAATTAATAAAAGTTATACCGTTGAAAAATACATTCAAAGGGCTATAACTTTCCAGAAAACACTATTGTAAGATTCAGAACGTAAGTCAGTCGAATTCAAGTCGCAAGTTGCTGCCTTGTCCAATGGAGGACAGAACAGGTACAAGATTTCAGTCATATTTGAAAAATCACCATAAATTGGACAAATAGAAACAGGATCTGAAATTCACACGGTTTATAGTCCTATGAATCTAGTTTAAAACGCAACAAACGGAACTCAATTCCGACATTTCTACATCAAGATATAGCAAATCTCCCGAGACTGCACGTAAGCTCCTACAAACATTTGGACAGCACTTCCCCTTGTCTTTCTTTACTTTTCCAGCCATCAAGGCTTCGTTTGTTTTCCTCAATCACTCCCAAAGGTACACACATAATAAGTTCATTCAATAGCCATTCAATAAGCCCCAAGTAGTACAAGTACAATTCAAGTTAGGGAAAAGTCCGGAAATGAAAGTCAAGCCCTAAAATATTCAAATAAGCACAATAAGACTCAATTACAAGTCATAAACCAATGCCAAATACTACCGAAATAGGGTTCCATAAGCATACATAAGCATTAGAGGAAACCAGAAAAATCCGGAAATGGAACTAGCTTTAACCCTGAAAAAAACAGTTTTTGACGTCATTTTGCGGTAATAGTACCAAAGGCACTACGATTATCGGATGAAGGTGCAAGACCCACCGTTTTGAAGCTAAGAGATTGGGATACAATATTGCAGAAGGTCACTCAACCCAGTTTTGAGTGCAACCATGTCAAAAAATGCAAGATACTACACCAAAACCGTAAAACAGATTCACAAAATGTATTCTACCGGAAACATCATAAATCAGGCTATCCAAGTCCAAATCCAGAAATTCCAAAACCAACTGAAAGCTAAGAAACAGGGCTACATTTAATCAGAAGACATCAACAACCAATTCCGAAGCCATTCCAACCAAAACAATCAATTACAGGCGCAATTCTTACATTCGGATAAAAGCAGGACAGCAAGGGTAATTTCGACTTTTCTCATCCTACACTACTCCGATTGACCTAAAATTTTGTAGGAACCTCTAAAATGTCATTACCTACAACTTTCATGTTTTAAGACAAGGCCAATTCGGCCTATAAATAGGAGCTACAAAACCGGGCAGAATGTTCCCAAGAAAACCCTAACTTGCTACAATTTCTTCCAAACAAGAAATTGGTTGCAATTATCCACTTTTTCCACCTTCTAGAGTCATTATACATCATTTCCAATCATCATAGATAGCCACACAATCATGTTCATATTAAAACAGAAAATCCCCAAAAAAATATAAAAGTTCATCAATTCAACCAAACATCACAATACAATCCATAAAGTGGCACCTTATACCGCCACTAAGCATCAATTAAGCATCATTAGAGGGAGGAGAGTGGTTCTTCATAACTCACCTTAGAAACAAGAGAGAGAGAGCAATAGGTCCTCTTAGCTTTCCAAATAACTCCACAAATCAACTCACTAACACTAAGTGAAGAGGTTTTATGGAGAAATTGCAAGATTAAATGGTTGGTTTGATGATTTGGAGCAAGATGGAATCAAGAACTTGGAGAGTTTCTTTCTTTCTTTTCTCCTTGAAGTGGTCGGCCAAGAGAGCTTGAAATGGAGCAATTTTTGGTAAATTTTGAGTTTATTAAGTCAAATGGTAAGACATGAAATAGTAGTCAAAAGTCCCATCCAATCTCCAAGTGACACGTGTCACTTTATTTAATGCAACTCTATCTCTTTGTTCCCTCTCACACCAATCCAAATAGCAACCTCTATTTATCTCTTAACACCCGGTAAATTAAATCCAGTATCCAAAACTTAACCTAGTTGGCCGAATTTTTCCGAACTTTTCGCACTAGTGGGTCCCACATCCGGTATACGCTCTTAATTTCTCAAAACCTATTCGATACTAGAAAAATCATCTAAAAACTATATTTACTCAATAAAATTATCTGGGAAATTTTCTAATAAAGAAAATGTCGAAAAGGCGGGCGAACAATAAAATAACCCTAGAAACTTAGAAAATTTCGGGCTCTCACAGAAAGAATCATGGAACTTCATATTCAATTAGTCACATATGCAAATCAAATAAAAAAATGAACAACACCATAGATAGAAAGGATACGTGTGGCTCTCAGGAGCCAAATTCCCATTTACTTCACCGAAACTTGATCAAATAATAGTTGACACTCCGCCAACTTTCAAATAAAGGAACCAGTGCAGTCCAGTAGAGCACCACTTTACACCAAAATCCCGTTCACCACACATACCCCTTACCGGTCCCGAACACCGCAACAGAAATAGAAGTGGTAATACTCGAGTATACCGGAATCAAGGGTCTCAATACCCAAAGATTCCTAGAACAGACTACTGTGGTTCGTTATTTAATCGACCAGGCCCTTGTCGGCTCGACTCGAGTAACTTAGCCACAGGATTTGAGCTCAGAGGTTACAGAAAGGTCGTTGGATACAAGCTTCCAAATGACGTCAGAACAGATACAGATACAGATAACATATTCAAATTCGCATAGTAAATAGGCATACAGACAGACAAAAGAACGAGTGTGATGAAGTACACCCTCGTCTCAAACAGAATAAACAGATAATACAGTCATTCATATCACAGATTGCATATACAGAAACCAAATTAAGCAACAATGAAGGGAGTAGTACACTCACCAGTTCAAGTAAAACAAATTCAAATGTTCCCCCCCGAAGCACTTCCTGGATCACCAGCACGTCCTAAAATGATCAAAATAAAACAATTATGGTTCCTATGGGAATGACATTCACAAATGAAACTCAACTGTGAGTCGTATGCCTAACCAAACGAACTACAAATGCAAGGGTGTAAAAGTGTGATTTTGGAACGAAAAGGTAACGAGAGGACCTAGGGTTTGAACGACCCAAAAGCCCTTCATTTCTACCAAAAGGCAACTCAAACTTAAAGGAACCAAACGGCCCTAGAAAATTGGACAGCATCTCCCCTAAATTTGCTTATTTTTCCAGCCATCATGGCTTCATTTTTCCTCAAATCAATCCCAAAGTCACACACAAACACAATCTCATTTCAATAGCCATTCAATAGGCTCAAAGTCATACAAGTAAAAAATCAAGCTAGGAACATGTGTGGAAATGAAGTTTGAGTCAAGAAACAAAAGACAGATTTGACGTCGCTTAGCGGAACGGACACAACTGAAGCTACGCTTATCGGATTGGGATGCAATCTATACCGTTTCGAAGCTAAGATAAAGGCCTACAACTTTGATGAAAACTACTCAGTCCACTTCATAGTGTATCTAGGTCAAAATTTCAAATTACAGAACCAGCATCTCACAATCGGACTAGTTAACCGCACTATGATTAAACGACAATAACTCAGGCTACCGAAGTCCGATTGAGGTGTATCTTATGGCGTTTCGAAGCCAAGACATATACCTACATTTCTTATGAGGCCTCCAAAGCTAAATCATGCATTTTCAGAGTCAAAAATTGAAATCTTCACGAAGACAGAAAACTGTCCGCGAAACAGGGCTTATGGGCAGTTAAGGGTATTTCGGTCATTTTACATGTTACAGAAATCCGATAGAGCTGAAATTTTACAGGCTGCTATAAAACATCATTTCCTACAACTTTGATGTTTGGTACTAAACCTAATTCGGCCTCTAGTATGGTCAAATAGAACCGGGAAGAACAGGGCAAATTGGAAACCTAAAACTGAAATTTCCGCACAAAACTGAAATTTTCCGCAAATAACCACAACTAACATATAAAAGCTTCATTTTACACCATCTCAAGCCATCATTCATGGCCAACCAATAACTATCATATAAAAACAGAAAAATCCCCAAAAAAATCAGAAATTTATGTAACTCCACCTTAATCCATGAAATCTTCCATAAAATAGCATATTTAACCACCAAAACCCACTAATTTGACATTAACATGAACAAAGAGGAGGTTTGTAAGCAAAGTACCTTGACACCCTAAGAAAGATGATAACTTAGGGTTTTTCTTTCACAAATCCCTCCACTAGAAGCTTTAATCCTCCTTAATAAGCAACTTTGATGGTGTAGATTCCAAAACTATCGGTTAAAACTCAAGATTGAACCAAGAAATTGGAGTGCAAGATGAAGTATTTTCCTCTCTTTTCTCCCTCAAGAATTTCGGCCAAGCAAGGTGAAAATGAAGAAAAATTTGGTCAAAATTTGATTTTAGTAAAGGTAAAGAAATTTGGTCAAAATCCCTATCCAATGGTGTCATGACACTTGGCCTTTCTTAAGTTTATTCTTATCTATTTGTCTACCAAGCTTAACCTAGATAACTATCCTCTAATTATCTCCTAACACCTTGTAAAATAATATCTCTGAATACAAAACTTCAATTAATCGTCAAAATTTTATCGCACTAGCGGGTCCCACGTTTTCAACGCACTTCAAACTTATCAAGAACTAACTTATACTATGAAAATGATTTAAAACCTATACTCACTTATAAAAATCTCTGGAAAATCAATATAATAGGGTTTAATGAAGAAAATGCATGCAAGAAAATCAAATAAAATATTATGAAATAGAGAAAATTTACGGGTCCTCACAATAAACAATTCTAAGTCGATTGGAGCGATGTCTTATTGGCCACTTATACTTCTGGGGGGCACCCCAACCCATTGGCTAAACTTGTTACTCTAGCCGGTAAGGGTTTGGTCGAGGAGCTTGGTGAACCTTGGTAAATATTATAGTTTGATCTTTTGAGATCTCGCTAGCATACTCAAATAGTATCGCCACCTCACGCGTGTTTGGTTCCGGATCCGAGTGGGTGTAAGTTGGATGGAGGAGGTAAGTGGAGCACTACGATTGTGTTACTATTTGGGTTGATGGAGGGTCAACCCCAGATAGCTCAACTTGATCGGGATGTGGAAATAACTCCTGAGAGCTCCTATATCCTTCTTGTCTGTTAATTCTTACTTGTGCACTTGAATTAAATGTCATGTTTAAAGTTGCTTTTAAACTCGTTATTTGATTGATTGGTATTACGTGCTTGCTTGTCTATTTTCTTAGCCTCACTGAGCGTTCACTCACCCTTTAAGTTGTTTTCCTTAACAGACTTTGGAGGTGGATTGGAAGTTCTAGACTGCAACTTGGTGGGTGCTAGTGTACCTTTTGTATGAACTTTTGTTGGCTCTTTAACTGTAATTTTGTTACTCTTGGTTGGTGGATTATAATTATAATTGTTAACCTTAGAATTGTAGCTTGTATATTCTAAGTACTTTTTACTTAAGCCGATGGTTGTTCTGTGGCTCTATATTAATCTTGAACGAGTGCATAAGTCCTGACGAAAGTTGGGCAGCCGTTCCGCTGATATCCTAGGGTTCGTCCTAAGAAGAGGTGGGGGCGTCACAGTTGGTATCAGAGCGCTAGGTTTGAAATATCGGGAATAGGGTTAGGAGTTGTTAGTTGTGAACTTTTGGTTATAGAAACCCGTGGTAGACCTTAGGTTAATTCTTAAATGGTACCAGTGAATGTAAGGACCTAACCTTTTGTTGTGGTTATTTATAGGATATGGATAGCAGCAGTGATGACGATAGTGTTGAGGGACCCTTCTGAGACTGTAGGATCTTCTAGTTCGGTCCACCTGTATTAGAGACCTCTTGATCTTTTGACTTTTGTTCAGAACTTAGAAGGGGTGAACCTCGTTGTGAGGCCTTTTGTATTTTGTGTATGTACCCCTATATTTTGAGACACTTGGATGCCTATATATCCTGTACTTGATGTCACTGACTCGTTGTATGCACTCTTAACATGTGACATGACTTCTAATCTATGTAAATATCTATGCTTTGATTTGAAAGTGTTCTTGCAATCTGTACTTGTTTTAAATTTATACATTTATATTTTTCTGTTTTATTATGCGTTTAAAATCTTGCTAAATAGATCGGCGAGGACGTAGACGGGGGGCGTGGGCGTGGGCTTCAGCAACCCCGCACTTCCGAAAGAGGTGAGGGATCCGTGACTGGACCAAACCAAAACCCTAGAAATGAAGATAGTGACCAAGTGGCTACGGCCATTAACCGTATAATCGATGTTCTTGAGCGTTTAGCTAGGCGCCAAGGATCTGAGCCAGTCAACCAACCTAGGAATCAAGAGGGGTGAGGATAGAGCCCTAGAGCGATTCTTGAAGTTCGCTCCACCTAGGTTTCATAGAGGGTCTAATCTCGAGGTAGCGGAGAATTGGTTGGAAAGGATGGTGGAGATTTTTGCTGCCTTAGACTATGCCGAGAAAAGGCAAGTGAATTTTGCCATTTTCCAGTTTGAGGGAGCGGCACGCTCGTGGTGGAATGTTGTAAGGGCGAAGTGGGAAAGAGAACAAAACCCCTAGAGTTGGGCCAACTTTGAGAGGGAGTTTAATGTCAAGTTTCCTCCCGCCAATGATACAAGAAAAGAGGGTTGACAACTTTATTATAGTGAAGCAAGGGTTACTAAGTGTGGCCGAATATAAGGAGCGGTTCACTAAACTTTTCAAATTTGCCCCTGAGCTTGTGGTCACGGAGCGGAAAAGGATAAGGAGGTTTATTCAGGGGTTAAATGTAGAAATTCAAGAATGTCTAGCAGCTGCCCAGATCACCACTTTTATGGATGCCTTGGATAAGGCACAGAGGGTAGAAAATGCTAAGTTTTAATCTAAAGTTTTTCATGCTAGAAAGAGGTGTAAACCAAGCGATACCCCTGGACAATCCGAGAAATCTACCCAACCCCTTAAAATGGGAAGAGGGGCTGGAGGAGTGAGGATGCCCGAAAAATCCGAGGGAACTCCATCAAGGGGAGCCCCGTCAAAAGGAAATCATAGTGGGCGAGGTCAGCAAAAAGAGAATTCTCAAACTGGTCAGGCCGTGACTCCTCACGTAACTTGTGGATACTGTGGCAAGTTTAACCATACTGAGGTCGAGTGCTGGAGAAAACAAAAAATGTCTAATTTGCGGTAGTGCCGAGCATCAGGTTTCGACTTGCCCTAGAGCTGCAAAGGGAGGAGGAAGTTCTCAGCAGCTTGCTAGGTCCACTGCAAAGCAGTCGAGTGCCAGAGGGAGTGGTTAACACTAATGGCTGTAAGAGGGATCCAAATAGTGGAAGCTTTACGGGTGGGGATGGATCTGACTCTACCCAAGAGATAGGGGTTGTAATTTTACCCTAGTTTAGACTGGCACTTTTAGAGGTTGTAATCTTTTGTACAGGGGATAAAATTCTTTTGGTGTTTTGTACATTTGCTACTTAGCACGTTTTCCTATGATTTTGTTTGCCTCCCTTTTTTTTGAAATGATTTGATGAAGTTATCCTCACTTGGCGTAATTATTATGATCTTTTGTGATAAAAAAAATATTTTACTTTGCTTTAATTGATTTTACGGCTTATTTGTATATTTAATTTATTGCCCCACACCTTTAGACTTGTAATAAGATCATGAACGGCACCTGAGAATAGTTTTACAAACCCTGAGAGAGCGCCAACTTTTGCCAAATTCAATAAATACGAGTTTTGGTTGGAAGAAGTAGGCTTTTTAAGTCACATAATCTCTAAGGAAGGGATTATTGTAGATCTAACTAAAGTTGAAACTGTTTCTAAATGGAAATGACCAGAAAACCCTACCGAAGTTCAGAGTTTCTTAGGGTTAGCCGGATATTACCGTCGGTTTACCAAAACTTTTCTAAAACTGCAAAACCATTAACTGAGTTGACTTTTCTAAAACTGCAAAACCCTTAACTGAGTTGACTAAGAAGCATGGTAAGTTTATTTGGGATTCTAAATGCGAGAACGGATTTCAAGAATTGAAAAAGTGCTTAACTGAGGCACTTGTGTTAGCCTTACTGAGTGGAGGAGATGGTTTTGTGGTTTGTACAGATGCTTCAAATGATGGTTTAGGATATGTATTGATGCAAAATGGAAAAGTGATTGCGTATGCCTCCCGTAAGTTGAAACCTCATTAGCAGAATTATCCGACCCATGACTTGAAGTTAGCGGCAGTAGGGTTTGCCTTGAAAAGTGGAGACATTATTTAAATGGAGTGACTTTCGAGGTTTTCACGGATCACAAGAGTCTTAAGTATTTGTTCTCCCAGAAAGAGTTGAATTTGAGGCAACGTAGATGGGTGGAATTTTTGGAAGATTATGACTGTACGCTTAACTACCACCCTGAAAAGGCTAATGTAGTAGTGAGGTACCCTAAGCCGTAAGGTGCAAGTGGCTAGTTAATGGTGAGAGAATGGCACATGCTAGAAGAAGTTAGAGTTGGAATCCACGTCTTGAGCCACAAAGGGTAAATTTTGGGAATATTACTGTGAGATCCATCTTGTTAGAGTGAACACGCAAGCAAATCCTTCTAGAGAAGATTTTATGGAGAAATCATGGAATGGAGGAAGCGACATGAGAAGTAGAAGAGGAGATCCAGAAGAAATATCCTGAGTTGTTTCCAAATCAAGGAATGAATTTCGAGAACGAAATTCCTTTAAGGGGGGAAGGATGTGCGGACCCGAATTTTTAGTTTTCTCACCTTTATTTCATTTTATTGGCTTATTTAATTATTTATTCACTCGTATGCTCTGAATAATTTATTTCACCCACTTTAAATCCATTTGCATGGAACCATGTCTCTTTTATATTTTAAAACGTTTCGTTAGTGAATTTAATTTTTCTGCGGCTCGTTTGGCGAGAAATAGTGAATGCACTTTTTCGAGGTAAATTCTGTCCGAGAGTGTATTAATCTTAGAGAATTAAGAATGATCAATAGTAGACTAAGAAAAGTTAATTGAGGGATTAGATGTAAGTGAGTTAAGTTAAACTCAATTAGGAGCACTAATTGCTCACTAATCGCTTGTTGACTTTTGTGCACCAAGACACCTTTGTGTCAATCCTTCTTACACAAATCATATCACCACCTACCAACCAAAACTCTTCCTTCTTCTCTACTCCTTGGCCGAACCTCCCATACCTCATTTCCCCTCAAAAATTTCAGCTTTTGTCTTCCATTTTGCTCCACAAAAAGCTCTCCAAATTTGGTTCTTGTCTTGGGTCTTCACACAAGCTTGGAAGAGGACTTAATCAAGGAAGAAACTTGGTGATTTAACCATCCAATAACCCTCAACTTTTCCTCTCAAATCTTAGTAGTAAGATAGTCTAGTTAGTTTAGTTGTTGGGTTGTTGATGGGTTCACAAGAACCTTGACATTAGGTAGTAGACTTGAGGTGGCTTGATAGGTAGAGACCTTGAGGATTTTGTGTATTTATTTGCTTGTTTGTTACTTGCTTTGATGAGATATGGTGTAGTTTGAGTTGGAAAAGTTGGAAAGAAAGCTAGAGGAATGAAAGTGCATGCTGTCCGATATTTGTCTTATTGAAACCTTTATGTTAATTTTGAATTTTGATGTTATTTTGGTGCACTAATGCATGATACATGTTGGTGGTGTTATGTGTATGAAATATCTCCCAAAAACTTGCCATTTGATTGTGTTTAAGTAGGGTTAAAGTGAGGATGAATTCTGGAAATTTCTGATCAGGAAACCCCAACCAGTGTTCACTTTTTTGTCATAACTTATTGTCTGGGAATTGAAATCGAGTGCTATTTGTGGCTTCCGAAACTAGACATTGAGAGTTTTCTATCGGTATAAAATGCACCTCCTAAATCGTTTCCCAGGAGCTGTAGTGAACCGGAAAAAATCACTGAAATTCCTCACTGCTTTCATCCGAGAAACAGTTTTAGCTGCAGCTTGTAGCTCAATTTTGCCTATCTTGTAAATTGAATTTTAAGACAGTTCCTTCTAGTGAATTGTAGCCTTTTGAATCTAGTTTGAGTTGTGTTGCTCTAGTTTTGAATAGATTTTGAAACTCTGTCCAATACGTCAGAATTGGAATTTCGTAAAACAGGTCCTGAAAATCAGTTTTCTTAGAACTGTTGTATCTTGGTGTAGAAAGGTCCGAATTGAGTTCATTTATTGAATTTGAAACTACATTTGGAGTTCTAACTGTGGTATCAATTTCAAAGGCTGATTCGATTTCTGCAAATTTTGCTAAATTTCCAAACTTTACTGAATTTGCAAGCTTGTTTTGCTCTGTCATGTCCAGAATAGTGACTTTGAGCTAAAATTTCAATGACTTCGACTTAGAGTCTGAGAAAAGTGTCTTCTAGAAAGTTTTAGTGCTTTGAGTCTAGTTTCCAACGGTATAATGTTTTCAATTTTTGGACTTAGGAAACTCGAGATACGATTTTTCCAATTAGTGTCACTTTAAGCTGGAAATTTTCTGTTTTCACTCAAATTATTCTTTTAATAACTTTCCACCTTCCTTTGCAATTGTTGGACTGTTTTAAGTTTAATTTCACGATTAGATACAAAGTCTCTTTGAACTTTAAACTTTCATCTCGAATCTTAGTTTCCAAAGGGTTAACCCCCTTTTTATTAATCTTCTTGGTTGCCTAACTTCCCTTGGTTTATAGCACTTCTCTTCGTACTTGAATTAGGGACTTCAACCCTATTCTTATAGCCTCGATTTCCAGGAGTTTGAATTCTAAAAAGCGAGCGTTTTGACTAGAGTAATTCTTGGTGAATTGCACTAATTTTATACTTGAACCTTGGAACCTTAGCTTTGAGATTTGCTATGAAAATGAGTGCAGTCTTGGATGAGTTTGACTCCATTAGTTTGGAAAATATGAATGTTTTTTATTTTCTAAAGTTTGGACATGAGATTTGAAGTTTTGGGAGATGAAAACCATCTACCCTTTTTCTCGATTTTCGTGCCGAGAGTGAAAATGGTACTTTCTCTTGGATTTGAGATTACTTACCACAACTTGAATCAAACACGACCTTCGAGCTCTCTTTGAGCATTATTTCAACGTTTTACCGAGAAAAGTTCCTTTAACTTGACTCGAGGTTGTGACCTTGAGAATGGGTAGCGAGAAAATGTCTTTCTTTTAAACCTTGGTCGAGCACCTAGGTAATTATGATTGTACATGTCTCAGGTGGTCACGAGGATGCCGAAGAGCTCATTTGACTTCCCGCTTCACTATTGTGTTTGCCTTGACTTGTGGTGAGTGTCAAGTGCATGTTAAATGCTTATATGTTTGAAATGATATGTGTACAAATACTATACATGATACGTGAACTTGCCAAGACGAGGGTGTGCTTTATCGCCCTTGTCCTCTCTCTCTCCTGATTACATGATACTCGTCAAATGAATATATGTGACTGTATTTGTACATGAACATGTTTAACTCGTGAGCACCGAGCGTAAACTTGTACCACACCCTATTCAGGTGGGAGGTGCCTCTCATACCGACTCAGTGCTATGATCGATTCTTTGAGCGGAAGCATGTGCCACACCCTGTTCGGGTGGGAGGTGCCTCTCATACCGACTCAGAGCCATAAACAATTCTATGTCGATTGGAACGATGTCTCATCGGCCACTTATCCTTCTAGGGGGCACCCCAACCCATTGGCTAACCTTGTAACTCGGGTCAGTAAGGGCTTGGTCGAAGAGCTTGGTGAACCTTAGAAAATATTATAGGTTGATCTTTTGAGATCTCGCTAGGCATACTCTAATAGTATCACCACCTCATGCGTGTTTGGTTCCGAATCCGAGTGGGTGTAAGTGGATGGAGGAGGTAAGCTGAGCACTACGGTCGTGATTTGTGGAGGGTCAACCCCAGATGGCTCAACTTGATCGGGATGTGGAAATAGCTCCTGAGAGCTCCTGTATCCTTCTTGTGCACTTGAATTAAATGTCATGTTTAAAGGTGCTTTTAAAATCATTATTTAATTGATTGGTGTTACGTGCTTGCTTGTCTGTTTTTGGCCTCACTGAGCGTTCGCTCACCCCTTTAAGTTGTTTTCCTTAACAGGCTTTGGAGGTGGATTGGAAGTTCTAGACTAGCGACTTGGTGGGTGCTAGTATACCTTTTGTATGAATTTTTGTTGGCTCTTTAATTGTAATTTTATTACTCTTGGTTGGTGGATTGTAATTATAATTGTTAACCTTAGAATTGTGGCTTGTATATTCTAAGTACTTTTTACTTAAGCCGATGGTTGTTCTGTGGCTCTATATTACGCTTGAACAAGTGCATGAGTCCTGA
The DNA here is from genome assembly GCF_003713205.1 of Coffea eugenioides. Taxonomy (NCBI): domain Eukaryota; kingdom Viridiplantae; phylum Streptophyta; class Magnoliopsida; order Gentianales; family Rubiaceae; genus Coffea; species Coffea eugenioides. The sequence goes on along the minus strand of NC_040036.1, from coordinate 48,746,064 downwards.
CGAGAGTTGGGCAGGCGTTCTGCTGATACCCTAGGGAGAGGTGGGGCGTCACAAATCCACTCTGATCAACCTTGAGGTAAGCTTGAAGAGAAGCTTTTGGGGAGTTTTGGAGGAAGAAAACTCTTGAGTTGCTTGTCATCTTGGGGTTTTGAGATAAATTTTCTGGAAAACATCTCTCTTTACTTGTTTCTTGAGATTTATGCAAGATATGTCATGATTGAAGCTAAAGGAAACATGTTTATGGAAGATTTCATGTATTGTTAGGTTTGGTGAAATTTCCAGATTTGATGTGAGGTTTTCTAATTTTGACATGAATTTCTAGCTTTCATAAGAGATGTTCTAGCTTTGATATGAAATTTTAAGTTTTGATATGTGATTTTTAGTCTTGGTATGCAAATTTCGAGCTTTGAGAGGTAAAATTCCAGCCTTGATGTAGTTACTTGAAGGGTTATATATACATGGAATTGTGATGGATTTCTTTGCCGAGAATCTATACCATATGTCTTGTGAGGTGTTAACCATGATCTAGTGTGTATTTGTCATGGAAATAGGGTTGAAAATTGGAGGTTTAAATAGAGAAATTTGGGGCAAGATGCTAGAAAATGTTTGTTTGGTTGGTAGATTGAGCGAGGGAGAGCTTGAGTTTACATTTGTGGTGATTTTCACATACTCTTGCTCAAGACATTTGTTAAACCTTGCTTTCCATATGCATATTGATTTTGAGCCAAAATAAAGAGGTTTAAATGGAAGGAAATGAGTTTTCTCCAAACCATTTTCTAATCGGAATTTCCAACTCTGCTTTACGAAGGTTTTTCCTCGTTTTCTTCAAACGTTTGCCTATAATCGATACTCTTGTGCTCCATATGAACCTTAAACATTGATTTATCATGCAAAAGGTTCCCCTTCATTTGAACAAGAAAATGTTGTACTTTTGATAAGCTCTATGGGGGTTAAACCTGCAAATTTCTTTGTTTTCTAAGTGACGTTTCAAAACTCACATTTTGTCATTTATATTGACCTCAAATAGTTAAATTCTTGATACATTGTATGACCACAGGATTTGAGCTTGTCCAAAAGGACGAACCAGGGTTGAAGTGAAACGATTGTGATCAAGTGGTAAGTGTTCCTCGCATGTTTGTGCAATAAATGACTATGTTGAATGTTTGTGAATAATTGTTTGAGTGTTAAATGCTTTCCAATGATTGTTAAATGGATTTTCAATTGGTGAGTGTGTACTTTATCGCACTCGACCTAAGTGAATATGAAGTTTCAATGATCAAATGATTGAATATTACTTGGGCATGAATGTAAGCCATGTGTACTTTATCGCATTGGCTGAATTGGGCCCTTGCCCTTCGTTGCTAGCCTATTCGAGTCAAAAGCGAACTCGGTCGGGTAGGTTGGTGACCCTGGGCCACTGTTTTGGTATACTCGAGTATGACCACGAAGTCAGGTAAAGTACTGGCCAGTGAATAAAATGCAATGAATGAAATAACTAACTGAATGAAATGATTACTGAAGGAGTTTTTGCTTTCAAATGTGTTTTCAAATATCGGGAGTTATAAGGAAGAAATTGATGGAGACTGAATGACTGACTGAATGAATGGTTCCAAGTAAACATGTATCCTTTTATTGAATGTGCTATTGTTACTTGAATGTTGCAAATGTTTTCCTTCAGTGGTTGTTGTTAAATATAATATGTCCATGATTTACTACTTGAATGCTTGTTTGGGAACCTCATTGAGCTTTTAACTCATTCCTTTAGTTTGTTTTCCTTACAAGAGTAGAGGTCCGGAGCAAATAAGTGTGAACTAGTGTGTATAACCCTCTTATACTTGTACTTTTGATAGATAGAATGTATTTTGGATATTTAATGTTGTATCTTACATTTCACTTTTGGTTTGTAATTAAGTTTGAATTATTGGTTGAATTGTAGAACTCCAGTGCTCATATGGAGGTTTGAACAGTTATTTTGAGAATTTATTATAGTGAATGTGATGAGTCCTGGTGAGAGTTGGGCAAGCGATCCGCCAAATCCATGGGTACGCCCTAGGGGGAAGTGGGGTCGTCACATACTATGTACAAATTTGTTCAAAAAGTGGGTGAAGAACAAGTTGTTAAATATTATCATGGCCTTTCCATGTTGACCCATGACCAGCTCTTTGGTTTTTTTGCAATCAGTTCCAGAAGGAATCTGATGGCAGGAAGGCTTCCTAGTAGAACAAACTGAGATAATCGGAACACCCATCTTAGTAGTAAACTCAAAAGCTGGACCAAACCACCTGCAAGGAATTATTTTACTATCTTAATCCCTGATTAATTAACAACAAAATTAAAAGCAACAAGGTTCTTTGTAAATAGAATCAAACTAGAAGATGCATGGAAAGGTTCAAGTACAATTTGAAAGATAAACAAACTGGGAATCCTAGTCTGTTGAAATTGTAAATTGGCTCACAAATTATTGTTGTTGAATTTGGCTAAAAAAAGATGCTCTTGTTGTCCTAGCTGGTTTCAGAAGATGAGCATGGACATGTACAAGCTAAACATTCGATGAATGGAATTGAAGCAAAGGATAAAAGTTCAGAATAACAAATTGAGTTATTCCTTATCCAAATAGTGAACATGGAAGATTGAATTATTTATTTCTTTTTTTTATAATCGTAATAACACGAATTATGCACACGTAACTGTAAAAATTATATGGCATTTTACAAATTGACAATCATAGGATTTGTCCTTTTGAATGTTAATTGGCTCCGGCATGCATGAAGATCTAGAAGTACTTATACGACTGATGCACGAGGGCAAGTGAGTTTGTTGGGATTGATTCTAAATGCTTAGTAGATTCCAATCAAGTAGCTATGCAATTTATTTTTTTCATTTATTATTTATTTATATATTTTATAAGTATGTAGCTATGCAATGTATCTGTCAAGATTTTATTGTTCATGTGGCAGAGGTTAATGCGGTCTAGGATTCTGAGATTGTGACGACTCCAAGTTCCTCTAATTAGACCTCGACTTTTCAGCCCGATTTTCAAGGCAAATACACGATCAATCATGCTAATAGGTCATGAAGTATATGAGACATATTTTTGGCAGAGAATCTATCAAAATTCCACATATATATGAAGGTCTAAATTAGGCTACATATTTTTTGCACCAAAGTTGGAAATTGCAACATAATCTTGAAATCCTCCATACAAGTCCTTCCTTTAACCTCTATAACCTCATCTATCGCATAAACTTAAAGCTAAGAGAAGAAAGAGAAGTTTCCTAGCAAATTCCCTCAAAACCCTAGGATGGAAAGCAAATCAAGAGCTTCCTTTCTCCAAGAACTTCACCAAAAGCTTCCTTCCGCACTTGCCTCAAAGATCTACGGAGTAGATTAGGTTTTCACTCTTGTTTTCTCACTAATCAAACAAGAAATCAAGACTTGAAGTTGTGATTTTTCCTCTCCCTTTCTCTCTCTAATGGTCGGCCAAGACAAGGAGAAAATAAAGGCTATTTTGTGGTAAAATGGAAACTAAACTTAGATAAATACAAAGTTAATCTCGATAAAGGGAGTCCCTAGATGATTGATACTTGGCGAAACATGGTTAATGTCTATCTTTTTGTCTCTAATCACCAAAATATCTAGACTCCTCCAATTAACTCTTAACACCTTTAGTCACCTAATTCCTCTTGCACAAAACTCCTTCTTGTCCACCAAATTTATTGAACACAGTTCACTAGTTGATCACACTAGTATAATACTCTACAAAACTCAACATGCACCAAGTTAATTAAGGCAAAAGGATAAAATCATGACTCAACATGCACTACAAAAAGCATAACTCAACCATTAAATCAACTAAGAATTTAGGGCAAGTGTGACGACTTGAAAAATTGTTTATATTTTCTTATAATCCCATCTTATTTTGAACAAGTTAATTTATAATTCCTTTTACTACTAAATTTACTCCCTCAATAGTTATAATAAATAATAGAATCAAGAGTTTTACTTTTACTTTTATAGTTAGAGTAAATTAGGGTTTTTGTGCACTTTGGTCGTGTGATCACTTGGTGAGGTATGTGTATTAAATTTGGTGGATAAGAGTGAGTATTAGGTAAGAGGAAGTGTGTGATTAGAAGTGCTAATGATAAGTTAGTGAATCATAAGTTAAAACAAAAGTACAAGGGAGTTAAGGAAAATAGGCTTGAACCGACATGCACCGTTTGTTACCGATTGAGTACACCACTTGACCAATACTTTCTTATCCTAATCTCCTTGTTTTATTTCACTTAATCCTCCCTAAATTAACCCTTGACCAAAAGCAAGAGGAAAAGAAAAAAAAAAAAAAAAGGAAAACTTGGTTGCCAAGCGTTGGCAATCCAAGATAGCTTTGACCAAATGAGTTTTCTTTCTTCTTATCTTTCTTCTTTGCCCATTTTTCTTCATTTTTCTCTTGTGTTGGATGAAACTTGGAGAGAGAAAAAAAGAGAGAGAGAGATTCAATTTCCATCTTGATTCCTTGTCTTGTGTTAGTTGAAATCACAAATAAAACCGAAACAAACTTGCAACAAGGTGACAAGGAAGCTTGGGGTGGAGTGATCTTGCCATAGGCAAGCTTGGTTTTGTGTTTTTTCCTTGAGGTTTGAAGTATTAAGGACTAAAAAAACTCTTCTTATTCTCTTTCTTGCATTTTATCTGGAATAGATGCTTGAATATGGAAGTTTTATTAGACGATATCATGGAATTTTGTGAAGTGGTGAAATTTTCCAGCTTTGTTTGTATTTCTCAGCCATGAAGATGATAGTATGTAGTTTGATATAGACTTGCAGAGTGTTAATATGAAGATTTCTAGCTTTAGTGGTGAATTTTTAGGCTTCAAAATAAGAATTTTCCAGGCCTTTAATTTGCAAATTTCCAGCTTAGGGTTTCAAAATTCCAAGCTTTGGTATTGTGATGATTATTGCTAAAATGAGTTACAATTGGATGGTTTATGGACTAGATTAAGAGCTATCTTTATATTCTTACTTGTAGTGTTGATTTGGGGCTGATTTGGAAAGAAACTGAAGCCTTGAATGGCTGGAAAAATTGGTAACACAAAGGAAATGCAGTCGGTTTTCTTTCATGGGATAAGTGAGTGAATACGGAAATAAGTGTGTGACTTGTGAGCGATTTGGGACTTAGTTATGTAGGGATGCTTAAATTGACCTTGTGAGTGACTTATAAGCTAAAATTTTGCCAAAAGTATATATTTTTCAAAGACAAAGTAGCGACCATTTTAAACAAGATTTTCTCGTCTCTTATACCAAGTTGCGAACTTAAATGTTTTAATCGATTCTTTATCGAAACCAAAAGAGCGAGCATGAATTTTTCTAGGATTTGATAAGTAAAATGAATACTACTTAAATGAGTTTCATTTACTTGATTTTCTTTAAGCGAAACTCCCATATTTTGAAACCCTAGTTGATTGTAAATTGTTAAATGGTATTTTATCGCAAATTTGGACTCCAGCCAGAGAGTTGAACCTGAGCTTGGTTTTGGAAAGCAATAACTCATTGGTGAGTGTTTCCAAATGTATGTTTGAACTTATTACTTGAATGAATCACTTTGTTTGATAGGGCAAGGGTGTACTTTATCGCACTTACCCTAATGTGACTTATTACTGTGTATTGGTTACAAATGGTTTGATATATATATGTGCATGACTTGAATACTGCCTGGGATCCTAACCCTATTGGTTAGTCAGTTGAATTGAGCTAGTAAGGGCTTGGCCGAGGAGACTGGCGAGCCATATGCACTGTTTATTGTTTATCATTTATTGTTTATTGTGTAATCTTTTGGATATACTCGAATATTACCACCACTGTTATTTTGGAGTTATGGCCTAGTAGGGGGTTGATTGGTGGATGGAGATTGGAGTTAAGTGGTGATCTACTGGACTGGTTACTCTACTTGAAAGTTGATGGAGTGTCAACTACTACTTGGTGAAGCTATGGCGGAGTTGACTTGCAAGAACTACTGTATCCTTTTGCCTAAAAATGTTGGATATCTAATGATTTACTATTTGAATTGTTATTGCCCTCTTTTATGAACTATTATGCTCGCTACTTTGATATTTCAAGTTTTACATAGTGGTCAACTTGCTACTTGGGTCTGCATGATGTTTTGGAACCTCACTAAGTTTTGGCTCACTCTATTAGTTTTGTTTTGCTTACAGGGGGTACAAGCGTAGGCGTGAGGCTGGTACAAGCTAGCGTCGTCTAGTTTTTTTTTATTTTTGTGAATTGTACTCATGCTAGTGCTTGATTTGGGTTGGAAGTTAGCTGGAACTTGGATCTTTTGTTATATTTGGAAATGTATGAATGTTTGAGATAGAAATGAGTATAAATGTACTTTCTAAGCTTGGGAACTGTTGTTATTCTTGGTTTTGATGATCACAAAAGTTCGTTGAAATGTTTATACAGACCAAGAAAGTGAACACTTTGATCAGGCCTGATGGAACAAATGTTGTTGCCTATCAAAGAATCAGGTACGAATATGTCGTGAGCAAAAACAGGACACTCATGTCGGACGGCCGAAAGGAATCTGTCGGACGTCCGAAGGGATGAAGAACATCAGGAAGGAGTTTCTGTCGGACGCACATCGATCGTGTCGGACGTCCTAAAAATTCCACAAAGCTTTGATGACTCTCTGCCAAGACACTGTCGGACGCTCGCAAGGAAGCATCGGACGTCCTGAAGGATCGGACGCATGCTTCGGACGAACATCAATATCATCGGACGTCCTAAAAATTCCTCAAAGATTTGATAACTTTCTGGACGACGTTCGGACACTGAAGCTCGGACGATAAAATTCCATCGGACGTCCGAACTTCAATTTGGCTGTTTTTCGGATGATTGGTTCGGACGATAATTTGATCGTCGGACGTCCGAAAGCCCCAACGGCTAGCTGACTCTTCATCTGCCTTCTATCCGTTGGAAGCTTTAATGAAGCCCATTTCTGTTCCCCTTTAAAAACAAACTGTTCTGAACGAAGTAAGGACTTTTGCACACTTGGTCTACAAGATCTCTAGAGATATTTTAGCTAGAAAATAGTCTCCAAAGTAAGATTTGTTCTCTAAGTGGTGTGAACTTCTGGTGAGCTTTTCTCTTGTGGTTGAAAGTTTCATTAGTGTAGCTTTGTTGAGGGTTATCTGAGTGTTTGTAAAACTTCTTAGCTTGACTAAGTGAGGCTTAGGGCAAGGAGGAAGTGCTCCCTCCATTGTACATCTAGTTGATCATATTTCATCAAAGAGAAGTTGCTCAACCTTGTGATTGGTCTTCAAGTTTGAGGAAAGCTTGGTAGACAATCGGTTTGATTTCCTATTTTACTTTTTGTTTAATAAAATTCTCATTGCTTATATATACTTGTTTTTCTGATCAATATTGCTATTGTCTTCTAATCTACTTGGTTGATCTTTACTAGAAAAGAAGGTAAATTTTTATTAAAGAAAAAGTGCATAAATTTGGTTAAGATTTTAATCAACCCAATTCACCCCCCCTCTTGGTTGTCTTTGGGACTTACAACTGTTGTTTCTTTTACTTTCAAAGTTGTAACTTATTTTCTTGAAGTGAGTGAATGAGTCCTGGGGAGAGTTGGGCAGGCGGTCCGCTAAACCCTGGGGTACGCCCTAGGGAGAGGTGGGGTCGTCACAGCAAGTAGGTTAAAAATAAAAGGCAATATGAAAATAAATTTCGGGTTCTCACATAGATAGTATTGGATTTGTATGAATCTAGTTGGACTGTTTCTACTGTTTTTCCCAGCTTTGATATTGTAAACTAAAAACCAAAATAGACTTTTTTCTACCATTTTTTCTAACTATGATGGAAATCAACATATTTCAGGACAGCAGTCACTATGGCTAACACGCACCTAGAGCAAATCCCATTGTTAACATGCCTAGTGGCCATTTTTCTGCAAATGTGAGCTTCCTGGACTCCATTTTCTTCGTTTTTTGCTGATTTCCTCTAGGCAATTCAGCATTGATCAAGATTTTGCTGGTCACATCACACAGGATAATGTGGTCTACGAATCTAAGACAGTATAAGATTTGTATGGATCTAGTTAATTGGGACTGTTAATAGTGTTTTTCCTAGGTTTGATATTGTAGACTTTTTCTTTTACCAGCTATGATAGAAATTGGCATTAAAATTGCAAGGAAAGCAGTTACCATGGCTAACATGCTCCGCAACAAAAATCCCATTTCTTGGTTTTTTCTTGACTTGGCAAAAGAATAGCTAGATAAAGTGCATTCTTGGGTTTAGCTGCCAAACTTGAAATTGCATAATTACTATACAAATACCCTAAGCAAACTGGTGAGTTATATGTTACATCTATGGAAACATTGTGACAGCCCCACCTTCCCCTAAGGCGAACCAAAGGGGTTAGCGAACTGCCTGCCCAGCTCTCGCCAGGACTAACGGTTCGGTATAGAACGAGCTAATACATTCCGGAGCTTACCAACGCGGGTAAACAAATCAAAATGTTAAAATAAAAATATGAAACCGAAGTCGGCTATGAATAGTAACCGACCCGTCAGAACCCAACCAAATATCAAGCAAACATTCACATCTTGAAACTTAGCATTTACAAGCCAAAGTGGCATACAAAAGTATTCAAAAGTGGATACATGTCTGGTTTGCCAAATCAAAAGAAAAACGGTCCCAAAAGTACATCTAGGGTTTCAATACATGAGCTATACAAAAGATATGTTCAACTAGCTCAATTTGGCAGCCAATTGTCAAATCCAGTCCAAAAGTATTTATTTTCCTGTAAGGAAAACAAAAAGAAACAGAAAGGGGTGAGCTTGCGCTCAATGAGGTACCAGACATATAGCAGTAAAATCATGGCATTTCACATTTAACAAATCAGGTACACATGCCAGATGTAAAGTAAATGAACCAATGATTCAAATCAGAAGGATACAGGTGGCTCTCAGGAGCCAAATTCCCATTAGCATCATCGAAGCTTGATCGAAATAATAGTTGACACTCCGTCAACGCTAAAGGAGTAACCAATACCGTAGACTCCACTTTCTTCGATTCCTTCCACCTCACATACCCCACCGGGCCCGAAATCCAATCAGATCAGAAATGGTAATACTCGAGTATACCCGGAATCAAGGGTCTCAATACCCAAAGATCTCAAAACAGACTACCGTGGTTCGTTATCTAATCGACCAGGCCCTTGCCGGCTCGACTCGAGTAACTGGCCACAGGTGTTGAGCTCAGAGGTCACAGAAAGGTCGTTGGACACAAGCTTCCAAATGACGTCAGAACAGATACAGATCCAGATACAGATAACAGATACAGATACAGATAGCAGATTCAGATACGCGTTCAAAATTGGCATATGAACAGACCAGAGAACGAGTGTGATAAAGTACACCCTCGCCTCCCTTTTATCAAAACAGTATTTGGCTCAAACAGTCATAAATCAAGTATTCAGATATTCAGATATTTCACATAACGGGTAGCAGGTAGTGGAACACTCACCGGGGTCAGTACAGATACCTCCCAAAAGAGAGCTTTAATCACCAAGAAACCCTAAGATAATCCAAAGAAAACAATTGAAGGTTCCACTTTCAAAATCGAGTATACAGAATGCACATGTGAGGCTCGACTACCAGTCGTATGCCTCGCCAAATAATGATTAAAGCAAGGGTGCAAAACATGAATTTTTGGAAACGAAAAGTTAAAATGAAGACCTAGGTTCAAACAACCCAAAAGTCCTTCGCTCAAATCACAAGTAAATCCAACTAGCCTTCAAGTAAAATTTTGGCAGCATATCCCTTGTGTTTACCTAATTTCCAGCCATCATGGCTTCATTATTTCCTCAAATCAGTCCCAACATCTCGTACAAAAATAATCTCATTCCCAAAAGCCGTTCACCAGGCTTAATGGCATTCAAGTACAAAATTTAGTTAGGAAATGACCGGATATGAAAGTCAAGCCCTAAACTATTCAAATAAACACAATAAGACTCGATTAAAAGTCATAAACCAATTCTAAATACTACCAAAATAGGGTTCCCTAAGCATACACAAACAATAGAGGAAACCAGAAAAATCCAGAAATGATTTAGCTTTAGCCCTGAAAAAAACAGTTTTTGTCCTCATTTTACGGTAATGGTGTCAAAGGCACTAAGATTATCGGATGAAGGTGTAAGACCCACCGTTTCGAATCTAAGAGTTAGGGTTACAACATTACAGAAGGTCACTCAACCCAGTTTCGAGTTTAACCGGGTCAAAAATGCAAGATACCATACCAGAATCACAAAAACAGATTCACAGAACGCATTCTAGCGGAAACATCATAACTCAGGCTCTCCAAGTCCAAATCCAGAAATTCCAAAACCAGATGAAAGCTAAGAAACAGGGATAAATTTTATCAGAAGGTCTCAACAACCAATTCGGAAGAAATTCCAGCCAAAACAACCAATTACAGGCGCAATTCTTACATTCGGGTAAAACCAGAACAGCAATAGTAATTTCGACTTTTCTCACTCTAAGCTACTCCGATTGACCTGAATTTTTGTAGAAACCTCTAAAATGTCATTCCCTACAACTTTCATGTTTTAAGTCAAGGCCAATTCGGCCTCTAACTAGGAGCTAAAAATTCAGGCAGAATGTTCCTTCACAAAACCTAATTTTCTGAAATTTCTTCCAAAACAGAAATTGATTGCAATTGTCCCCTTTTTCCACCTTCTAGAATCATTATATACCATTTCCAATCATCATAGATAGCCACACAACCATGCTTATATTAAAATAGAAAAATCCCCAAAAATAATAAAACTTCATCACTTCAACCACAAATCAAGAAATAATCCATAATATTGCATCTCATACTACCACTAATCATGATTTAAGCATCAATTAAGGGAGGAGGGTGGTTCTTCACAACTCACCTTAGAAACAAGAGAGAGAGAGCAATAGGTCCTTTTAGCTTTCCAAATAACTCCACAAATCAACTCACTAACACTAATTGAAGAGGTTTTATGGAAGGAATTCAAGATGAAACGGTTAGTTTGTGAGATTGGGCAAGATTGGAGCAAGAAACTTGGAAGCTTTTCTTTCTTTTCTTGTAGGAAGAGGTTCGGCCAAGAGGAAGACAAAAATGAGGAATTTTTGGTGAATTTTTGATTTATTTGATCAATGGTAAGAAAATGAATAGTGGTCTTACAAGTTCCTCCAATCAAATGGTGACACTTGTCACTTATTTAATGCAAGTCTATCACTTTGTTCCCTCTCACATCAATCCAAATAGCTTCCTCTAATTATCTCTTAACACCCGGTAAATTAAACCCAGTATCTGAAACTTAACCTAGTTGGCCGAATTTTTTCGATCTTTTCGCACTAGTGGGTCCCACGTCCGGTATACGCTCTTAATTTCTCAAAAACTATTCGATACTAGAAAAATCATCTAAAAACTATATTTACTCATAAAATTATCTAGAAAAATTTTCGGATACAGAAAGTGCAGAAAACAAGCCATTGAAGATAAGAAAACCTAGAAAGATAATAAAACCTAGAAAATGGAAAAGTTACGGGTTCTCACAAACATTGCTGCTGAATTTAGCTCAGAGGAAATGAAAGCATGGAGCTCTTGTCATCCCAGCTGGTTTCAGTGGACAAGCTTGGGCAATTACAAGCTAAACATTTGATGAATGGAATTCATGTACAGTACAATGCTGAAAATAGGTTAGATCGACTGGTTCAGAATGCAACAAAGCCTTTGTTATTGAGTGAGTTCATATCTAAATTCTTAACATGAGAGCAGTGACAGAGCCAGGATTTTTTTAGGGGGGGCCAAAATTTTTCCTAATAAAATTATCTTAATATATTATGTTCAAAATAATTTTCTTCTATTTAAATATATGACATCTAAAAATATCAAATATTAAATTTAATTATAAAGGTATGTCTATTCATAAATATGCGGTACAATCATAACAAAACTTAACAAAAAAGATAATCTTTGATTAAATATCTTATAACATCACAAACCATCCAATTTGCACATTATGAGAAGATGCTCTCCAATATGTCACCTATGCAAATTTCAACATCTTTTCTTAGAAGTAAATTGAGTTCTACGCTCTTTCATAGAACTAAATTCATCTATGATTGAATCACTACTAAATTTTTCAGCAACTTCCTTTTTTATATACACAGTTAGACAATCATTCAAGAAATTATCTTCCATCTTGTTTCGGAGCTTTGTCTTGATTATTTTCATAATTGAAAATACCCACTCTGTAGTTGCAGTTGATACAAGAAGAGTAAGAACAAGTCTGATCAATCTATCAATAAGAGGATATGTCACTGATTTTCTTGTCTTCACTAAGCCTTGACATAACTCGTGAATACCAGATAATTCTTGAAAGTCAGGATGATTTGGAATGTTGAACTCAAAATGTTGAAGTTCTATTCTGAGACGTACTAGTTCTTGCTCCATAAAATCATTCGGATAGAACTTCTCTGCAAGTTTACAAATATCATCAATCTTGAACAGCATAAATCCATTTCTAGGATCTAAAGTAGTGCTCAAAACAAGTAATTCCACGGCATGATCATTAAACCTGCTATGTAACTCTTGCAATTGATAATCAATTGTTGCAAGAAATATATCCACTCGATAATAATGCTCCACACTAATCTCATCATGATGACTTCGAGATCTACCATGTCTTGCAATATATTGAGCATTCATATCCGGGATATCAATTTGATGTTGCTCACAAAATAATTTAACTTTCACCAAGAAATCATCCCATCCCGAATCTCGAAAATTCTTCAGTAGCTTTGTTGTACTTGAGACAAGATGCATTGCATTCAAAATATCTTGAGATTTACGTTGCAATGCTATACAAAGAAGATGAGTAATTTCCATAATGTCTTTCATAAGATGCGAAGTGAAAACAAACTCAAAGGATAACAACTGATTCAAAGCAAAATTTGCATCTCCACGTTGAGAGTATGAACCTCCATCTGCTGCAATGTTACTTAAAACCACACAAGTAGCATTGAACATTTTCAGTAAACTAGAAATAGAATCCAAATGAGAACCCCAACGAATATCTCCAGCTCGTTTTAAAGTGCCAATTTGATTAAGCCCCCTTCCAGTTTCAAGTTCACCATTAGCAATCTTAGTAGCAACTTCAATTGCTTGAGCCTCCTTTAATTCATCATTACGTTTGCTAGATGCAGTAACAATGTTGATAATGAAAACTAAATTGGAGAAGAATTAGTGAACAGAAGCTACTTCTCTAGAAGCTGCAACTAAAGCAAGTTGAAGTCTATGGGCCAAACAATGAATGTAATAGGCATATGGACATTCATGGCAAAATAAAGCTTGCAAGCCATTCCATTCACCTCTCATATTACTAGCTCCATCATACCCTTGTCCACGAATGTTATGAATGGCCAAATTATGTTGAGAGAGAGTAGAAAAAATAGCTTCCTTCAAAGTTAAAGCCATAGTATCATGAACATGAATAACACCAAAAAATCGTTCACGGATGCATCCTTCCTTATCTACATGTGAAAGCCCCACCTTCCCCTAAGGTGAACAAAAGGGTTCGGTGGACCGCCTACCAAGCTCTCGCCAGGACTCACTCACTCACTACAGTCCTCAATTAAATTACATCACATCTCAAATATAACATCAAATTCTCCATGAATTTACATATCATAAGCGAAGCAAATACTAATCCCCAAACATTACACAAGATAAAACTAAATTCTAACTGTATAGGAGATATTTCAACCAGTTACATGAATAAGTACTACAAGCACTTCCTTTGTCTCGAGCCCTGTGGAAGGCAAAAATATATTTTGGGGTGAGCTAGAAGCTCAGTGAGTGACCAATAAAAATCAAGAATCAAGTACATTTCACAGTAATGCATTTAGATGATGGCATGATTCAGTGATCAAATGAAAGTTTATTGCTCTTGTGAGCCAGTGAAATCCTCGTACTTAGAACCCCAACGCTCAAACAGATCAATGAACAGTCAAATAATAATAGGGAGCCATCAATGCTCCAGGTAAACAGCAGTGGAGACGTTGGTTCTAAAGCGGAAGGTCGAGTGACCCATCGGATCATGCTACACACACATCGTGTCGTGATCACACGTCCAAGTGGGTCGCCTAAAATCCTAATAGGGTAGAGTGGCGTGACAAGCCACTAAAAGAAAAATAAAAGGGATAAATAATAAAGCGAATGCACGTATGCTAGTGCTCGTTTGGAGGGGAGGGATCGAGAACCAACGCGAGGCTCTAAGGTGACACCCCCCCCTAAATGCAATGCAAGCGCGAAATAAGCAAGTAAACATACATCCAATCAACCAATCATACATTTGCGAGCGAGGGAGTAGTTGGGCACGCATGAAATGCAAAAATCCTAAAAAAGGAAAAAATGCAACCCTAAAACACCCAAATGTGATATATGAAAAGGTTAAAAGAAGAAAAAGGTTGATTAAAGCAAATTTGCTCGGACTCTCGAATGTCCCCAGTGGAGTCGCCAACTGTCGCGCCCCACTTTTTTGATAAATAAATAAATGGTTTAAAAAATGTATTTTTTGATTAGAAAATGAATTGTGATTTAAAAGAAAAATGGGTCTAAATGGGGGTTTGAGAATGCGACGATTTGACCCAAAATTATAGTTTAAAAAGGGTTTTTTAAAAAATTGGAGTCGCCACTTGGTAATGAGTTAAGGTGTACCAAGTCACCCAAAAATGAATTTTTAAAGAAAAAATAGGAAAAAGTAGTAAGAAACCCCTTTTAAACGACTCCTAGTCCACGTAAACCAAAGAAAAAGATTCGGGAGTCACATTTGACAAAGGGGAAGGCAAGGATAAAATCCAAGGCACCCCTTCGACCTAGCCAAGGCTAATTGCGTGATTTAATCAAAGATTTTCTTGTTTTAACCAAAGAATTTATTACATTTGGATGTGCTACATGAATGCAAACCCTAGACCTAGGGGTATTGGGGGAAATTTCTCTTCAACGGTTGAGTGGTGCCAATCACATTAATTGTGAAGCCCAATAACAATCCTTTGAAGAAGTCACGAATAATGCGAGTGGGATGCAAATGAATGGAATGCATGTATGCAATGTGAGGACATGAGTTTGAAAAAGTAATAAAAGACAATAAATATGTAAATGAAAATGTGCACGTGAGTGGGTAAGGTACGGTATGTGAAATGATAACATGAAGTGCATGTGTGCAAGTGATGATAAAAGTGTTCGTGTGCAAGTGAAGAAACATAAAGGTGCACGTGTGCAATTGTATGAAAAATCCAAGTGTTTGTGTGCAAGTGTATGAAAAGGTGCATGTGTGAAATTGTATGAAAAATCCAAGTGTTTGTGTGCAAGTGAGGATAAAAGTGTTCGTGTGCAAGTGAAAGTGTAATGAGGATATAAAATGATGGGATGGTTTTAAAGTGCATGATCCTGGGGGATGTATGCATATTGGGCACGGGGAGACCTAAATCGTGACTCAATTTTCCCTTTGATTAGAAAGCAAAACTAGCGTGCTAAGGCTATCGAGTAGCCACACTCGCTCGTTTCTCTTATCAGAAGGGGACTCTTCAGGCAAATGTACCCTAACTAGCATGAGATGCAAGACCTAAAGTGAGGGGAAAGGGGAATCGAGGAGCATGCCAGATGATAAAACTAAGGAAAAATGCATGATATGTAGTGAACAGGCAAATAATGCATTAATGAAAAACAAAGGAAAAATCCTATTGGGTCTAGCGTTGGACTAGCCCTTTCTATGAATTCCTAATGAAATAGTGAGCCACAACTAGCATTGGACTAGTGTGGTGACGTACATTCATCCATCACATTCATTCATGGCTATGGAAAGCGAGTAGACATGTCCAACACTTATAAACACGTAGCACATAACACTTAGCATGCTCGACTAGATGCAAGAGCCTAATAAAGCAAATTAACACATAGTAACTAAGCATGCAAGACACATAAAGCAATTAAATCCCTAACTATTACATTTGCTAGCTAGGCACATGTCTTCAACAGGTCTTCATCAAGTGCTTTCCAAGCCCTATCTATTACAAGCCAAGAGGTGTACACATACCCCATAAAGAATAACTCAAATAAAAGCAAAAGTAAATGAAATAAACGAAAGGAATTAAAGAAAGGCAAGGAAAGCAACGTAGACATGCAATTCACACTTAGCACGTTGGATCACATAGGAGAAATGAAAATCAAGAAGATAGAGGTTACCTCCCTTGCAATTGGGCCTTAATGGAGTGAAATCACTTATTTATCCTCCAAAATAAAAGAAATGGTCAAGGTACCAATTTATTTGGGAAAATTAAAGGAAATAGGCAATCACAAGCTCATTTGATCATAAAGCCCCCAAAGGCATGACTTAAGCGCAATTGAAACAAAGCATGGTAGTTAATTGAAACAAACAAGCAATGAAATTGTAGAATTAAAATTGCCAAGGACCAAATTGATGAAATTATTCAATTGATTGGGTCATAGTGAAATAAGGGGAGACTTGGGGGTCAAAGTGCAAGTTTTGGGAACTTTTTCATGCAACCCATGCAAGCTACGTGACAAGCAAATAGACTTCTGCATCAAAACCTTAAACAGCCGCACCTTTTGACAACTAAAACATTTTGACCAACCAATCCCATCATACAACAAAACATGCTAATCAAAATAGATAACCAGATAGCCTCCCTTCGGCATATAATCTCAAGTAGACACCAAAGCTTTGGTCTTAAACAGTACAGCATCAAACTCATCCAAACAAGGAAAATCTGAACATGAAGCAGCCATTGAGAGTTCAAACAGCGAAAGACACGCGAAGGGAAAAATGCAGTTTGCTTCCGTTCCAGCTTCATGGGGAGAAAGAAAATGCTAAGCTGGTTTTTCAAGCTCAGATTTCGGACCCAAAGCGTACAGCTTTGCTTAAAAAATTTTCAGCCAAAATCATGATTGGTAACTAAACAACAAGACATATAATTTCAATCTCCAAACCAGCAAGGAACGTAAAACGAGCTGATGCAAAAATCTGGAGTAAAGCTCATACGGAGAAAAATGGTTTGTTTTTCAGCAAGCATTTGAACGTATTCCAGCTCCTAAGCATACACACTCAACACCAAAAGTACCAAACCCTTTGTCATGAACGTCTCTAAGCATAATCATCTAACCTTTCCTCCCATAAAAGCTGACCGAAACAGCCGGGCAAAATCAAAGGGAATGAAACTGTGGGCTTCGAGTAATCAGAAGACAGACTCCGCCCTGCTGCCACAAGCCAAAAGCTTCGAGCTTGAGGTAGCAGAGGTTCATGTTACACAAACAAACTATTGAAAAACAAAAATCTGCAATCTACGAAACATACACTCAGTTTCACCAGGGGAAAGGAAGCACAGAAGATGATAGCTTTTGAGTTCTTACAACCTCAAATCACAAAAATTTCAGAGTACGCATCATACCCACGTACACAAGACCTGACCTTTTATTCACAAACAACGAAATAGGTTCTTGGTGAGCATAACACAGAAAAAAGCAGACCAGTAGACAACAAAAGGAGGCTTCTCATAGACAAGGTCATGAGATACAGGCTCGGCAAGCTTCAAAACGCAACTTCTGCAATTATGCTAATGAACCAGAAACCCACGTCCCAATGTTTAGAAGAAATAGGCCAGAGAAGGGTTTAAGATTACCTCTTTGCTGCCTTTGGAGTTAAACCACCGTGGGAATGGTCGGATAAGCCAGATTCAACGAGTCCAGGCCGCGAGCTTTGACAGCGGCTTTGAAGCTCCGAGCTTTTAAGTTTGATTTCTGAAGATTGTCTCCTTTCTCTCTACAACCTCGCTGTTATCCTCTCTGTTTTCTATCTCTCAAAATGGTTCCCTTCTGTGTCTCGGTTCCTCACTCTTTCACAGCCTCCTCTCAGCAGTTGTTACCACCAAACCCCCCTGCTCTCAGCCGTTGTTTTTCCTCCTCCGTTTTTCTTTCTTTCCGATCCTATCCTCTCCCCTTTTCTTTTCTTTTGCTTGTGTTTCTATCCCCCTCTCTGGTCCTCCTCTTTGCGGCTGCCTTTTCTTTTGCTATTTATACCAGGAACCCCCCTCCTAAACCCTCAGCTATACTCTCCAAAATTTGCAGCTAAGGGGCTGCTAAGAGCCCCTCCTTGCAAGCTGCAAAAACGCAGCTTGCAAGTCGCGTGTTCATCATCATTTTTTATTTCATTTTTTTTTAAGTAATTAAAACAATATCGATAATAATAAAAAATAAATGACAAAAACAAATTAATTAACATCGGATAATATAAACTAGAAAATGCAAATTCCACTTTTTTCCTTTTTCTATTTTTCATTTCAAGAAATTCTATGCTAAAAACTTAAAAATAAAAATAAAACTATAAACTAAAACTAAAAATCGAATAAAACTAACACGACAAATAAAAAACTAAAAATAAACAGTAAATGAAATTACACCAAAAATTTGGTGTCTACAGTTTGCCCCTCTTTGTCTGAGTTTTGAAAAAACTTGAGACAAAGAAGTAGACACCAAATACTTACCTGGGTCATTCGGCTTCAGCTACTCGAACGACTGCTGTTATTGACATGAGGACTGACTCCTTTTAATGAGACTGACTCGGACGAAAAATTTAAAACGGGGTAGACCCGAACTGGAAGTTTAAAACGGGACAGACCCGGACAGAAATGTAAAATTGGGATAGCCCCACGGGATAGACCCGAACAGAAATGTAAAATTGGGGTAGACCCATGGGGTAGACCCGAACAAGAATTTAAATGGGATTGTATGAAGAAAACTGTATAAAACTTTATTTGAAATGTATCCACAGATTTGCCCCAGTAATGAATTGGTCAGTGGGATTAAACCCGAACCTGCCATGATGATCGACCAGTGAGATAATACCCCGATCCTGCCGAGGTTAGTGGTCAGCGGGATAAAACCCGGTCCTGCCGAAGTAAGCGGTCAGCGGGATAAAACCCGGTCCTGCCGAAGTAAGCGGTCAGCGGGATAATACCCGGTCCTGCCGAGATTGGCGGGATGAAACCCGTCCCAATTTGATAAAAACGGTCAGCGGGATTATACCCGGTCCTGCCGAGATTGGGGATGAAACCCGGTCCCAATTTGATAAAAACGGTCAGCGGGATTATACCCGGTCCTGCCGAGATTGGCGGGATAAAACCCGGTCCTAATGTGATTTTTGTGATGTTGGTGGCACTAAATCCAAGCCCAACGTGACAAAGCGAAGTTGGTGGCACGAAAACCAAGCCCAACGTGATAAAGTGATGTTGGCGGCACCAAGTCCAGGCCCAACGTGATAAAGTGATGTTGGCGGCACCAAATCCAGGCCCAACGTGACAAAGTGAAGTTGGCGGCACCAAGTCCAAGCCCAACGTGATCTTTAGTGAATGTTGGCGGCACGAAATCCAGGCCCAACGTGATGATGGAATTTGGCGGCACGAAATCCAGGCCCAACTTGATCTTTGAATGTTGGCGGCACGAAATCCAGGCCCAACGTGATGATGGAATGTTGGCGGCACGAAATCCAGGCCCAACGTGAATAAAGTGATGTTGGCGGCACAAAATCCAGGCCAACGGGATAAAGTGAAGTTGGCGGCACGAAGTCCAGGCCCAACGTGATAAAGTGAAGTTGGCGGCACCAAGTCCAGGCCCAACGTGATAAAGTGATGTTGGCGGCACCAAGTCCAGGCCCAACGTGATAAAGTGATGTTTGGCGGCACGAAATCCAGGCCCAACTTGATATTGTGAAATTGGCGGCACGAAGCCCAGGCCCAACTTGATTTTGGAATGTTGGCGGCACGAAGTCCAGGCCCAACGGGATTTGGTGAATGGTCAGTGGGATAAGACCCAATCCTGCCATCCAATTGGTCAAGAAATTGGATTTGATCTGTCAAGATACAAGAAATTAAATTTGATTTTCCAAGAAACAAAAATTTGAACTTGATTTTTGATTTTTGACTTTTGAATTTTTCTGATTTTTCGAGAGAATCTTTTTCAACAATAATTTGCCCCAGTGTAGGGCCCTTTTCCCCTTCTTTCTTCTTTTTCTTCGGCATCGGCCTTCCACAACTCAGAAGCTTTTCGTCGACTTCAACTGTGAATACCTGCACAGGGGGCTTATATGCACTCAAATTTACAAGAAAAAGACAGTGTGATTGATTTGAAAGTCTTGCTTGAGTCTTTGACGAAATCCTCAAATGGACTATAAAAATTTGCCCCAGTGTGGGCTTATTTTGTGAAATCTTGCGAATAAAAATTTTGCCCCAGTATGGGCCCATTTGATTGCAAACAATTGGTTTGGATGCCTCTCCATTTATTTGAACAAAGTAAGAAACTGTGTTTTCTGTATAATGTGAAGAAAATTGAACGTCTTGCTTAACTCATACAGAAAATTTCATGATGAATTTCTCAAAAAAATGCCAAATCACAAAAGATTTCTTCCTCACTTTTAGCATCGATGCTTTGGGTAGTAGGTCACCATTCCCTGTTGACTCTCTTTCAGGACCAATCAAGTGATTTTATTTTTGATTTGAGGTGGCCAAAGAAAATGAGAGGTCAAGATTTGTCTGGTTCTTGTGCCCAAAATTGTAATCCATTCAATATCACATTTTAGTGAAAGCAAAGAGTTTGTCACCCTTATTTCTTAAGAAAATTGAGTCAACATATAAGCTTTAAGCTTGCAACGAATATGGATAGAAATGATAACTAAACATGTGAAAACGGGTCATAATCTTATGATCACAAATGATTGATGGATTTCTTATAAGCATAATCCTCATTTTGGATTGTCATGAAGGAATAAGTCAACGATGGACTTTGTGAGCTTGTAATGTGGCTTGAAAACGATAGTTAAAAGAAATAATTTTCAAGGACATTGCACCGAAGATCGCATTTTTCAACATTGCCCTCATCTGGACTCCAAAATTTTGGAGTTTGTTTGACTTTTTATCATCGCTCAACAGGGTCTTTCAGCATCAAATCTTTTTGCATTTTTCTTTTGCATTCATTTCGCTCGCTTTTCCTTTTCTTTTCCTTTTCTCAAAAGTGCCCTCGCGGAGTTTCACATGAAGAGTAGTGTCAACCTCACACCTAATCAATTCAGAAATACAGCTAAAAGTTTCGACATCAGAGATTTCCTTGACAAGGCCAGTGCAAAGAACATAAGTCAGGACTTTCGGCTTTGTAATGGGGTCAGGTGGGGTGCTTAGAAGAGTTAAGGCTTGAAGGCAGATTTCAAGAGTGGTTTGAAGAATCTGAGATCGCATTGTTGCGCCAACCCTATTTTAGGGTTAAATCAGAATTTGCCCCAGTTTATGCTCAATTGAGGCTTTTCACTTTCATTTTCTTTCTTTTTTTTTTGACTTTCCGGCTTTTTGCCATTCTTTGAAATTTGCCCACAGTTTATTTTTGAACTGAGGTTCTCTCTTTTTTTTTTTTTTTTTTGCTTTTTGATTTTGTTGCATTTCACTTTTTCACTTCTTGAAACTTTTCCTCTTCAACTCAAACTTGCCCCAGTGTGGGGTTTGCGATCCTCAGGGGTTGCCAAACGAAGTACTTTATTCTGAAGGCTCAAAAGGGATAACTAGGGATAGAATGTTCGATTGGAAAAGAAGATGGCCTGACTTGTATTCCGTTCCTTACAATAACTCTGAAAGGAAACTTTCGTTAATGCGAAATTTTTTGCGTGTATCTGAATTAATTGACCGAGGAAGACCCTTGTTCATCCATATTTGTGAAACATAGGCGATTCACGCGGACAAAACCCTTCCTTTTCTTTTTTTCAAAATTGGAACCCAGGTGGAATCAAATTTCCCCAATTCGCGGTTCTCTTTCCCCTTTTTCTTTTCCCTTTTTTCAAAATTCCCCAATCTCCTTCCCCAATGTGGGGTGCGATCATATGTGCACTCGAAAAAGAACCACCAATTTTTGCTCAAATAGGGATGCAAGGGGTAATCAGTGTTTAGGTTGTAGAAACGACGGCCAAAGCGTCATTCTTACACTTCATGACAACCAAAATAATGAAATGGTCGTTGAGAATCCATTCCCTTTTGAAAATCTTCCCAATGTAGGGTAGTGATCATTAAAGCTCTTATTTGAAACGAATTTATTCTTTCAAAGGCTCAAATGGGAGAGCAAGTGATAAAATCTGTATAGGTAGAGAAATGAACACTTGAAGTATCATTCCAAATTTTCCAAACAAATAAGAATAATGCACATTTTTGCTTTCACTTAGATGTGGATTGAACTGGATTAGACACAGTGAACATTTTCAAGCAAAAGTTGCTCCAATTTACAATTTATCAATCAATGACTGATTTTATTTTGGGATTAAGTGAAGGAGAAAGGTATCTCATTAGGCCTTTTGAGTGACCCTTTTTCTTTTTTATTGGATGACTCGGATCAACAATCTGGTGTACGTAAGGATTTTTGAAAGCAGACACTTGTGAATTTTCAGGCCAGAGGTCGAAAAAATCTCAATTTGGTCTTATTTCTTAAAATTCATCATGAAATCTCCAATGAGCTCAATAAAGAATGACATGTACACGAGTACTGTACAAAACAAACAATTGTCTGAACAAAAGCTTTGTTATTGCCAATGCTTGAAAAATTTAAAAGCAATACATATGAGAAAAATTCTACAAAACTCCTTTGCACATGTATACACATATCCCCTTTTTTCTTTGAGCAATGAAATCCCTTAGATGCTTTGCACGAGCGCTTTCAAATGAATTTTCGAATTCACATTGTAAGGCCTGCCTGAGAATCAAGTAATACTTGTAATTTTCAAACTTTATCTGATCAAAATTGTTATCAGATATAGAAAGGTATTTTCACCTTGTTGAAATATTTTTATGAATGCAGGGGGAGGGGGAAAAAATAAAAGAAAAATACCCAGAGTTAGTAATCAAAACCATAAAATCGGCATGCATGTCCTATGGGGGAGCCCTTTTTGTGCCAAGGGTAGGCCTAGCATGAAAATGCAATCCTCCAGAGCAGGCACTATACAATACCTGATGGATCCGATCAGCTTATGGAGTGAAAAATAATTTTGAAAAATTTGGCCCATTGGAATGAGAAGAGACGTTTGTCAAAATGAGGACCTCAGCCGAAGGGATTGATCACTTTTGATCGATACAAGAACTTGCAAAAACGCACGGGTTTGATCTTGACGACCTTCCTATCGAAGAGATTGGAATTCGTTTTGACAACTTTTCTCAGTGAAGCACACGTCAAAACTCCAACTGATCAAATGGCTGGATGCAATGGATGCTTTTCTCAAAATTGACTAGGTTTTTCATTTTGAAATTCGACATTGAAATCCTAATTGGTCAAATGAAATTGACAATTTATTACAAATCGACCGGATTACCCTAAAAAGGGAAATAGGTCAAATGAATTGAATGAAATTTAATTTATCCAAAATTAATCAGATCACCCTAAAAAGGGTAAATTGATCAAATATATTGAACGAAACTTGATTTATTCAAAAATCGGCTCGGTTGCCCTAAAAATGAGTAAATTGGCCAAATGAATGAAATTGAATTAGTGATTTATTCAAAAATCGGCCGAATGACCCTAAAAAGGGTAAATTGGTCAAATGACCCTAAAAAGGGTAAATTGGTCAAATAAATTGACGATTTATTCAAAATCGACCAGGGGACCCTAAAAAGGGTAAATTGGTCAAATGACCCTAAAAAGGGTAAATTGGTCAAATGAAATGACGATTTATCGAATGAATCGGCAAAATGGATTGGTTGAATCATCCGGCCATTGGTTATTTCAAAATTATTGAAGTGCATTAGTCTATGACCTTCTAAAAATCAAATTTTGGCCTCAATTTATTTATCGTCTCAATAGGAGGAATCATTTGTGAATTTCTTCAAATTAATGTCCTTCACGCAAGGGATTTTTACCAATTTTTGATAAAATGGCCAAAAAGTGATTATTAGATACTCATATTCCAAAGATCACTCTATGAAAATGATCGGATCCTACCTTACCTTGTGCACTACCCCTTTGGATGGTACAAAATGTAAATGTGCAAGCCTCATTGGATTATATATCCGAGACACAGGGCGGTTTATTCCTAGCACAGGATCGCCTAAATGGCATTCCCTTTCTAGGGTTTATGCATGATGCCATTTTATTAAAGCAGTAAAACATGCAATTTGAAATGAAATCATGACCTAAAAGGACCTTTTATACGCCAAGGTAGGCTTAGAATGCTATGCCATTATTAATCTATGAATGCAATATACCAAAATCTTAAAACGTGCAATAACCTATCTACGAGGGTAGGTTCTAAAAGAAGGTCATGTCAGACCTCTTATTTGCTAGGGTTTGTGAATGCAATGGGGACAAAAAACCAAGAAAAGTTAGTTCAGCCAAATAAATACACATAACACATTGTAGCACCGAAATCAATACAAAGAAATAAAGCAAAAAAAAAGGAAAGAGGGGTTGGATCCCTCCCCTCGTGAATCGTGTCCCTAGCTCAGGATAAGGCCGACTCTACCCTTAGGCAATTCTAATATGGATGCATGAGGTTGAGGTTCGCTAATGCATCTAGACTCGATAAGCTCAGGTCCCCGAGCCTTCAGACTTAGAAATCAAGGGTCATCAATCCCAAGATTCTTTGTTGGTGGCTCGAGCGATTCCCCAAACACCGCTACGCACACATCGTGTCACGGCTACGTGTTTGAGTGAATCTATAAAAAATCCTCAATCTTCAATTAAAAGCTAAAGGTTATGAACCCAAAGCTTAAAATGGAAGATCGAGTGACTCCTCGGATCATGTTACGCACACATCGTGTCGCGATCACAAGTCCAAGTGAGTCGCCTAAAATCCTAATAGGGTAGAGTGGCGTGACAAGCCACTAAAAGAAAAATAAATGGAGGGTGAAAAATTAAAGCGTATGCACGTATGCTAGTGCTCGTTTGGAGGGGAGGGATCGAGAACCAACGCGAGGCTCTAAGGTGACACCCCCCCCTAAATGCAATGCAAGCGCGAAATAAGCAAGTAAACATACATCCAATCAACCAATCATACATTTGCGAGCGAGGGAGTAGTTGGACACGCATGAAATGCAAAAATCCTAAAAAAGGAAAAAATGCAACCCTAAAACACCCAAATGTGATATATGAAAAGGTTAAAAGAAGAAAAAGGTTGATTAAAGCAAATTTGCTCGGACTCTCGAATTTCCCCAGTGGAGTCGCCAACTGTCGCGCCCCATTTTTTGATAAATAAATAAATGATTTTAAAAAATGTATTTTTTGATTGGAAAATGAATTGTGATTTAAAAGAAAAATGGGTCTAAATGGGGGTTTGAGAATGCGACGATTTGACCCAAAATTATAGTTTAAAAAAGGTTTTAAAAAATTGGAGTCGCCACTTGGTAATGAGTTAAGGTGTACCAAGTCACCAAAAATGAATTTTTAAAGAAAAAATAGGAAAAAGTAGTAAGAAACCCCTTTTAAACGACTCCTAGTCCACGTAAACCAAAGAAAAAGGTTCGGGAGTCACATTTGACAAAGGGGAAGGCAAGGATAAAATCCAAGGCACCCCTTCGACCTAGCCAAGGCTAGTTGCGTGATTTAATCAAAGATTTTCTTGTTTTAACCAAAGAATTTATTACATTTGGATGTGCTACATGAATGCAAACCCTAGACCTAGGGGTATTGGGGGAAATTTCTCTTCAACGGTTGAGTGGTGCCAATCACATTAATTGTGAAGCCCACTAACAATCCTTTGAAGAAGTCACGAATAATGCGAGTGGGATGCAAATGAATGGAATGCATGTATGCAATGTGAGGACATGAGTTTGAAAAAGTAATAAAAGACAATAAATATGTAAATGAAAATGTGCACGTGAGTGGGTAAGGTACGGTATGTGAAATGATAACATGAAGTGCATGTGTGCAAGTGATGATAAAAGTGTTCGTGTGCAAGTGAAGAAACATAAAGGTGCACGTGTGCAATTGTATGAAAAATCCAAGTGTTTGTGTGCAAGTGTATGAAAAGGTGCATGTGTGAAATTGTATGAAAAATCCAAGTGTTTGTGTGCAAGTGAGGATAAAAGTGTTCGTGTGCAAGTGAAAGTGTAATGAGGATATAAAATGATGGGATGGTTTTAAAGTGCATGATCCTGGGGGATGTATGCATATTGGGCACGGGGAGACCTAAATCGTGACTCAATTTTCCCTTTGATTAGAAAGCAAAACTAGCGTGCTAAGGCTATCGAGTAGCCACACTCGCTCGTTTCTCTTATCAGAAGGGGACTCTTCAGGCAAATGTACCCTAACTAGCATGAGATGCAAGACCTAAAGTGAGGGGAAAGGGGAATCGAGGAGCATGCCAGATGATAAAACTAAGGAAAAATGCATGATATGTAGTGAACAGGCAAATAATGCATTAATGAAAAACAAAGGAAAAATCCTATTGGGTCTAGCGTTGGACTAGCCCTTTCTATGAATTCCTAATGAAATAGTGAGCCACAACTAGCATTGGACTAGTGTGGTGACGTACATTCATCCATCACATTCATTCATGGCTATGGAAAGCGAGTAGACATGTCCAACACTTATAAACACGTAGCACATAACACTTAGCATGCTCGACTAGATGCAAGAGCCTAATAAAGCAAATTAACACATAGTAACTAAGCATGCAAGACACATAAAGCAATTAAATCCCTAACTATTACATTTGCTAGCTAGGCACATGTCTTCAACAGGTCTTCATCAAGTGCTTTCCAAGCCCTATCTATTACAAGCCAAGAGGTGTACACATACCCCATAAAGAATAACTCAAATAAAAGCAAAAGTAAATGAAATAAACGAAAGGAATTAAAGAAAGGCAAGGAAAGCAACGTAGACATGCAATTCACACTTAGCACGTTGGATCACATAGGAGAAATGAAAATCAAGAAGATAGAGGTTACCTCCCTTGCAATTGGGCCTTAATGGAGTGAAATCACTTATTTATCCCTCCAAAATAAAAGAAATGGTCAAGGTACCAATTTATTTGGGAAAATTAAAGGAAATAGGCAAACACAAGCTCACTTGACATAAAGCCCCTAAAATCATGAATTAAGTGCAATTGAAACAAAGCATGGTAGTTAATTGAAACAAACAAGCAATGAAATTGTAGAATTAAAATTGCCAAGGACCAAATTGATGAAATTATTCAATTGATTGGGTCATAGTGAAATAAGGGGAGACTTGGGGGTCAAAGTGCAAGTTTTGGGAACTTTTTCATGCAACCCATGCAAGCTACGTGACAAGCAAATAGACTTCTGCATCAAAACCTTAAACAGCCGCACCTTTTGACAACTAAAACATTTTGACCAACCAATCCCATCATACAACAAAACATGCTAATCAAAATAGATAACCAGATAGCCTCCCTTCGGCATATAATCTCAAGTAGACACCAAAGCTTTGGTCTTAAACAGTACAGCATCAAACTCATCCAAACAAGGAAAATCTGAACATGAAGCAGCCATTGAGAGTTCAAACAGCGAAAGACACGCGAAGGGAAAAATGCAGTTTGCTTCCGTTCCAGCTTCATGGGGAGAAAGAAAATGCTAAGCTGGTTTTTCAAGCTCAGATTTCGGACCCAAAGCGTACAGCTTTGCTTAAAAAATTTTCAGCCAAAATCATGATTGGTAACTAAACAACAAGACATATAATTTCAATCTCCAAACCAGCAAGGAACGTAAAACGAGCTGATGCAAAAATCTGGAGTAAAGCTCATACGGAGAAAAATGGTTTGTTTTTCAGCAAGCATTTGAACGTATTCCAGCTCCTAAGCATACACACTCAACACCAAAAGTACCAAACCCTTTGTCATGAACGTCTCTAAGCATAATCATCTAACCTTTCCTCCCATAAAAGCTGACCGAAACAGCCGGGCAAAATCAAAGGGAATGAAACTGTGGGCTTCGAGTAATCAGAAGACAGACTCCGCCCTGCTGCCACAAGCCAAAAGCTTCGAGCTTGAGGTAGCAGAGGTTCATGTTACACAAACAAACTATTGAAAAACAAAAATCTGCAATCTACGAAACATACACTCAGTTTCACCAGGGGAAAGGAAGCACAGAAGATGATAGCTTTTGAGTTCTTACAACCTCAAATCACAAAAATTTCAGAGTACGCATCATACCCACGTACACAAGACCTGACCTTTTATTCACAAACAACGAAATAGGTTCTTGGTGAGCATAACACAGAAAAAAGCAGACCAGTAGACAACAAAAGGAGGCTTCTCATAGACAAGGTCATGAGATACAGGCTCGGCAAGCTTCAAAACGCAACTTCTGCAATTATGCTAATGAACCAGAAACCCACGTCCCAATGTTTAGAAGAAATAGGCCAGAGAAGGGTTTAAGATTACCTCTTTGCTGCCTTTGGAGTTAAACCACCGTGGGAATGGTCGGATAAGCTAGATTCAACGAGTCCAGGCCGCGAGCTTTGACAGCGGCTTTGAAGCTCCGAGCTTTTAAGTTTGATTTCTGAAGATTGTCTCCTTTCTCTCTACAACCTCGCTGTTATCCTCTCTGTTTTCTATCTCTCAAAATGGTTCCCTTCTGTGTCTCGGTTCCTCACTCTTTCACAGCCTCCTCTCAGCAGTTGTTACCACCAAACCCCCCTGCTCTCAGCCGTTGTTTTTCCTCCTCCGTTTTTCTTTCTTTCCGATCCTATCCTCTCCCCTTTTCTTTTCTTTTGCTTGTGTTTCTATCCCCCTCTCTGGTCCTCCTCTTTGCGGCTGCCTTTTCTTTTGCTATTTATACCAGGAACCCCCCTCCTAAACCCTCAGCTATACTCTCCAAAATTTGCAGCTAAGGGGCTGCTAAGAGCCCCTCCTTGCAAGCTGCAAAAACGCAGCTTGCAAGTCGCGTGTTCATCATCATTTTTTATTTCATTTTTTTTTAAGTAATTAAAACAATATCGATAATAATAAAAAATAAATGACAAAAACAAATTAATTAACATCGGATAATATAAACTAGAAAATGCAAATTCCACTTTTTTCCTTTTTCTATTTTTCATTTCAAGAAATTCTATGCTAAAAACTTAAAAATAAAAATAAAACTATAAACTAAAACTAAAAATCGAATAAAACTAACACGACAAATAAAAAACTAAAAATAAACAGTAAATGAAATTACACCAAAAATTTGGTGTCTACACAAATCATACATTTTCATGGTAAAAAATTGAAATCTTAGAGAAAAATGGAAACTGTCCGCGAAACAGGGCTTAAGGGCAGTCAAGGGTATTTCGGTCATTTCACAAGTTACAGTACTCCAATCGATCTGAAATTTTGTAGGTAGATAGCTAACTCATATACCAACGACTTTGATGTTTTGGGCAAGGGCTGATTCGGTCTAAAACATGGATAAATTTGTAGTCCAAGGTGAGTCCAGAAACAAGGAAAAACTGAAATTACACTTCTAAACTAACATTTGTATATAACCACAAGTACACATACGAATCATAAGATATACCACATATCTAATTAGCCCACAATGCCCCTTCAATATGAGCCAATTGATAGCTCCAAAACCAATCATAATTAAGCCCCAATCGAAACCCTAAAACTGAAATTTTCCACACAAATCTGAAATTTTTCGCAAACAACCACAACTAACATACAAGAGCTTCATTTTACACCATATCAAACTACCATTCCATGTCCCAACAATAATCATCATATAAAATCAGAAAAATCACCAAAATTCTAAAATTTATCAAACTCTACTTTAAACCATAAAATCTTCAACAAAATAACCTATTTAGCCACTACAACCCACTAATTAACCATTATTAAAGCAAAGAGAGAACTTTCTTATCCAACTTACTTCAAAACTTAAGAAAGCTAGCAACTTAGGGCTTCCCTTTCAAAAACCACTCCACTACCTTCTTGGATTCCTCCTAGCAAGGGATTTTTATGGAGTAATTTGTGGTTTGGTTGGTTGATTCACAAGATTGAGCAAGAAATGGAAGGCAAAAGTTGAAGTTTCTCTCTTCTTTTCTCTCTGATGAAGCTCGGCCAAGAAGAGTTAAAAATGAGAGAAATAGCAGCTAAGAAACAAGATAAGAATGAAGGAAAACAGCCAGTCAAAGTTGGCTGCCAGAGGTGACACGTCACAATCCGGCCGGATTGCTGGCCGGATTTAAGGCAGTGGCGAAATAAAAAAATTTTCAAAACTCCAAGCCAATCCAGCCAAGAACTGGCCGGATTTTCGGCCGGATTCCCACTGTTCACCAGAAATTCCTTTTCTTCTTCTTTCGGGGCTTCACACTACATATCTCAAAACAAGAGCCATTTGCTATCTTTTGGACTCATCACGAGCTTCATCAACTATAATGCAAAATTTTGAATTTCCAATCTCTTGGCAAATTTCTTTTCTAACCTTATTGGAAAAGATATAAAGAATCTCCTTTTGAATTTCAGGAGATGTATAGGAAGCATTGGACGGAGCATTTTCTTGAACAACATTTGCAACCTGTCCATTAATAGAGCATAATTATAATTTTATAAAGATAATAACTAAATGGAAGCATATTATGAATTAAAAAGATTTCTTTTAAGCATGGATTTATATAAATTCAAGAAAGAATGCAAAGCTGGAAGAAAATCATTCTTACCTTATCATTATAAGAAGCCAACAACTTGATAAGTTGATGAAAGTTTCCACGTTTAAGAGATTTTTCACTCTCATCTCGTCCTCGAAAGGCACAACCTTGAAATGCAAGCCATCGCACTACATCAATTGAAACTTGAAGCCTTAATCGATTAATCTCAACTTGCTCAAAACTTTGTTTCTCAATGAAAGTTCCAATGTGTTGAGAAGCATTCATCAAATCATTGCATGCATTTACCGCAATTCTGTGAAATGAGTTAGGACTTTTCCCCACATGTCGTAAGAAAGCACAATTATCTCCATTATTGACCTTCTTCCAATTGTTAAAGCCACCAAGAACAAATGCACTTAATTCAACTCATCCATTTGGCTTACTAACTAGATAGCATGAAGGACAAAAAGTACCATCAATTGATGGAGAATATTCAAGCCAAGATGGAAACAATTGAAACCAAGAGCTACAAAAATGACGAACATGTTTCTTTGAACCACTTGAAGGGTAATTCTCAAGCTTAACTTGATATGGCCCCCAATTGATATAAGCTTGACGAATTTCATCTTGTTGATTAAGAGGATAGCTCCATGTAGGTAGACGTTTACCGGGATCACGCTCCAAAGAAGCAATATCAATCTTTTCAAGTTCAACTCTTTGAACTTTTTTGGGAGGTTCAACAACCAAACTCTCACTAAGAATAGATGATGGAGTAGCATCACTCTCCTTGTGCTTTTGATCTTCAATAATTTTTCTTTTAAAAAATGCATCAATTGTTGTTGACTTACCCATGGAGAATAAATTTCAAACCTGAATTTAATTCACATTTCATAAGTTATTTACAACTCTAGAAAATTATCATAATAAATTATATATATGCATTATATTAGTATTTCTTTGAACCACAAATAAAGTATGGAATCACAATTTTAAATGATACACACTTATTAAACAATAAAATACTTTATACATGTCAAATTATTTTTCTTGAGAAAAATATACTACAAATATAGTATAATATCACAATTTTGATACTAGAAATGTATTTTACAAGAGCATAAGATAATTGGAAAGAGGGAAAGATTAAATTTCATAATAAATTAATTATAAAAAGGAAAAGGTTTAGTACAGGTACTAAAGAATGGAGCCACTTCACTTCAATTTATTGGATTCTACTTTCTAGCACCAAGTGACCAAGCCACGGAAGCCACCAAACGGTCCAATTGTCCAAACCAATCACCCGACACCTTTGATGAATCTTCTTTGAATTTTTGTTGTATTCTTTTCCAGTTCTCCTGTCTTCTTTGCTCCTTTCACTTTACTTTTGTTGGCAACTACCAAGTACCACCGTGAAAGAAAGAAAGAAATGAAAAGTGACCCACACTTTCCTTTTTGATCCGCAGAACAGAGAAGTAGGCAAGTAGCTTACTTTGTAAGCTTTTCTTTGAATAGTAAGGATAAAATAATTTTTTAAAATCTTTTATCCATTGGGCTAAGTGATATATTTGTATTTGGGCCAATAAAATAATTATTTTTGTTTTAACCCATTAACAATTATGAATTGGATCTTTTTAGTCTAATACATCACATTTGGTCAATTTACTATGGAACATCAAATTATATGTTTAATTTTTGAAAGTTAAATAATTAGTACAATAAAAAATAAATAACTTTTTTTGAAGAAAAAAATAACTCGAGTGGTAATACCCTGTTAAGGAAAACAAAAGCGTGGAATGAGCTAAATAGCCCAGTGAGGTTCCAAAACACACTAGCAGTTCTAATAAGTCAAGTAAATTGAGCATAACGCACATATGGTTCAAGGTGTCACATTGGCACATTAAAATGAGACATTTATCATTTTACAGAAATAAACACACATTAAAAGGATACGGTGTTCACGTGCAATTGTTTTGGTCAACTGCACCTTATAACTCCAATATTTCCCCCGATTTGTCTGGCCATCGCCTTATCCTTCCAGTGGTAATACTCGAGTATACCAATATGCGCAAGTAATCAAATATACTGGTAAACGGTAGAAATTTACGGTTAAACGGTTGAAATTTGTTATTTTAGTAGGTCGAGTGAGATAAAGTACACACTCGCCTTGAAACGGTGAAAAATTTCATAGGAGCAATTATAGGGAACACTTAACACTTAAACACACAAGAAATATGTGGTAAACATGTAGCAAAACTATTCAAGTCACAAACACCTACAAGGAACACTCACCAAATCAAAAGTATAAAGTGTAAAGCAAGAGCGAGGCAAGATCAAATGGGTTCCTCGAGATCCTCTTGATCACCTGAGACATGTACAATTACAAATCACCTAGGCAATCAACCAAGGTCTAGTAGTATTCCTGCTACTCTCATTTAAGAGATAATGCGTTCAAATTGAATACAAATATTACTTAATAACTTAATCCATGAGGGTAGCATTTGAAAATATCTAAGAATACATTAATCCGAGTTAAGTCATGTCCAAAATTCTCCAAGTTGAAGATTAAATAGATCTCTAAGTTTTGGCACGAAAATCAAGAAACATGGAGGATTAGTTTCTTGTCAAAATTCCCTAGTTGAACGTCCAAGTTTCAAGTATAAGTGAGCTTTTCTCATTTTTCAAACTCATTTAGTTAAAGTATAGTAAAACCGCCACCAACGGCTCACTAATTTCTTTAGCCACCAATTAAAGTTGTACCCGTAAATCGAGTAAAATTCTCAAATTCTCTTTTAATAAAAGCCTCACTCAACGTCCATTTTCAACGATTAAATCGAGGGCGTATACTCAAGAGACTATGGCGATAGAAGCTTTGGTTTTCAAATAAGGAAGATAAACACATTTTTACTTGGAAGCTCGGCCAAAACATTCCGAGTATTACTAATTACGTTCACAAGAAACCTTTCAAATCATTCTTTTAAAATACTTGTATGATTGCCAACTCTAGCACAATTATCAAGGCCATAAGAATAGGGTTTGAAGTCCCTAATTTGAGTACGAAGAGAAGTACCATTAACCAAGGGAGTTATATGACCAAGTAAATGCATCAAGAGAGGTTTAACCTTCGGAAATCAAGATTGGAAATGAAAGTTCAAAGTTCCAAAGAGACCTTGTATTAAACCATGAAAACAAGCTTAAAACAGTCCAACAATCACAAAGGAAGGTGGAAAGTTCTTAAAGGAGTAATTTGGTTGGAAACAGAAATTTTTCCAGTTTAGAGTGACACTACTTTGAAAAATTGTATCTCGAATCCTGTAAGTCCAGAAATGGAAAACTTTGTACCGTTGGAAACTAGATCCAAAGTACTAAAAGTTCCTAGAATATATTTTTCCAAGATTCTAAATGGAAAGCATCCACTTTTCAGTTCAAAGTTGCTAATTTAAACAAGTAAGACATGATCAGTCTTGGTTTTCGGTAATATTTAGAAACTCGGCATAATTCACAGAAAGCGAATCATGTTCTGAAATTCATAACACAATATAAGTTCCAATCAAGGTTTCAAACACAACAAGTGAAACTAAATTCAGAGTTTTGAATATTGAGATACATCAGTCCAAAGTTGGTCGACTTTCATGACCTGTCCAGTCATTTTCCAAATTTGAGAAGGCATCTTTGAGGTACCATTTGGCCATCAAAATGGCATTGAAAATACACCAAATTGGGTACATTTAATCTTTCATATGTGTACTACATCTCTACCAAATTTCATACGAAAACTCATGTGCAAAGGCAGTTAAAAAATAATCAAAGTTCGTGAAATTCCCAAAGCAAATCTGCCATCTCACCCTTTTCTTTCTTTCCAAACATTTTGCACAATGAAATCAGTTCCAATTCGGTTCATTTTTTTGAACCAAGGTCCTTTAAACATTCAAAAATTAATTGATGGTTGATTGACATCAAAATTTTTGAAATAAAACATCCCACAACAAACTAGACCAGTCGGCCAGCAAGAAGGAAAGGTTTTCCAGTTTTCCAGCTCTGTCATAGTTTGGAAATTGAACCATATCTCACTCAATACAACTTGAAATTGAGAATGGTTGGTGGTGTTGGAAACTAGGTTCCAAAATCTACATTTCATCATAAGAAAATGTTTCCAAAATCGGTTCACAAGTAGTTCAAATTTAAGCCACAAGTTGCAGCTTCTCATGTCCATTCGAATGGAACAGGCAGACAGAACAGAACAGAACAGCCGACTTTATCAATTCACTGCAGTTCACTCAGATCAAACTAGCAAGTGATTTTTATACTGTTAGAAAGCTACGGATGTCTAGTTTCAAATACCGCAACAGCATTCGATTTCGACTTTTGTACAAAGAGATATGTTCAATCAAAGAAGCACTGTTCGGGCTTCCTGAACACCATTTCCAGGTTTCTTTCAATTTCGAAATTCCAAGTTTTGTTCAACCAAATCAAATGATTTTCAGATGACACTTTGTACACACAATATACTACATATAACAACCAATTTCACAGCCAACAAACATCAAAAATTTCAAAATAACCACTAACCAAACAAGAACAGAATTTCAGACAGCACCTCTTCCTCACAGTTTCTCTCTTTCTTTCTCCTCTTCTAGTTTCTTCCATTAAAACTCATCACAAACACACTAACACACACATAAACATCATGGCAGGCCTCATTTAACCAAGGTGGGAGTTCATAGAGCCCACTTCAACCAACCAAATCCAAGCAACAACAACAATAAGGAAGTTACAAGCTTCAAAACCAAGAAATGAAACAAGAAAGCAAGAGTTTTGGTGAGAGATGTTTATACCTTCAAAACCCAAGAAGAAACCCTATATTTTTGTTGTGAGAAACTCCTTAAAACAGCCACTAACCAGCCGCCCCTCTCTTCCCTTAAAGCTAGAGCAAGAACCCAAGGAGTTTGATGGTTGGATGATATTTTGCAAGCAAAATGGAAGCTAGAAGTGAGGAGTTCTCTTCTTCCCTCTCTTGTCTTGAGGGCTGGCCAAATGGAATGAGAGAGAGAAGGGTTTGGTGGTCCAATTCTTGGAGAGCAAGAATGAAGAATTGTGATGGAGAAGCTAACTTAAAGTTGGTGCACAAAGTCAACCCTTAATAATGACTCAATAGGGTTTCGTACTACCACTTTCTCTCTCGTTTGGTACACTTATGCACTAATCTTCCAAGGTACCTCCTTTAATATGATAATTACTCACCCTTAATAGTCTAGTATTAATTCCTCAAATTTCCAATTAGTCGTACCGGTGCGACTTTCGGGAAACTGTTGACGCGCTCGGGGTAAAAGCTTAATTTGAACTCACTCACATCTAATCCCTCAATTAACTTTTCTTAGTCTACTGTTGATCATTCTTAATTCTTCAAAACTAATGCACTCTCGAATCGAATATTATCTCGAAAAATGTGTACTCGTTATTTCTCGCTAAACGAGTAGTAGAAAAATTAAATTTGGTAATGAAACATTTTAAAATTATAAAAGGGACATTTTTACATACAAATTGACTTAAAACGGGTGAAATGAATTATTTGGGGTAAACGGGTGAATAAATAATCAAATAAGCCAGTAAAATAAAATAAAAATAAGAAAAAAATTCGGGTCCTCACACAAACTCCTCAAACAGTAAGTAGGTAATACTTGAGTATACCAGTTTCCTGTTTTCAGTAAACAGTCCCCAAGGTTTATCGGCCTTCTCGATCAAGCCCTTGTCGGCTCGATACGACCGACTCACCTATGAGGTTGGGTACCCAAACAATGGCAGTAATTGATGGGATATCACCCAAACAACACACATGTAGTCACATATAGAGCAATCATATCTCATAACATCAGTATACAGAGCTTCAGTGGAATGAAAAGAGGTCGAGTGCGATAAAGTACATGCTCGCATCAATTTTATGAAAACAGTGTTTAGCTCAACCAGTCACCAATCAAGTATTCAGATATTTAACATAGACAATTAACAGGTAATGGAACACTCATCTGTCAATCAATGTAGAGTTCAAACGTCAAGTCCCTTGGTTATGTTCACCACCATTTTCCAATCCTAGGGCAACGAGGGAAAATGTTAACAAACAAGGTTCAATTCCAACCCAATTGTGAGCTCATTAGGTGACCAAGTGAGTGGTTTAATCTACTCAATTCATCATACAAGTTAGGCCCAAAATGCAGTAAAAATTTCATGAGAAAACAAGTTTGACAAGTGCAGGAAAATTGGGCAAAAGAAAAGTTTCATTCAAGCTCAAAGTGTCCTTCGCGGGT
Source organism: Coffea eugenioides (assembly GCF_003713205.1). Classification (NCBI taxonomy): domain Eukaryota; kingdom Viridiplantae; phylum Streptophyta; class Magnoliopsida; order Gentianales; family Rubiaceae; genus Coffea; species Coffea eugenioides. Next base: position 48,709,112 of record NC_040036.1, on the reverse strand, counting down.
AAAACAGTCGCCCCCGTGCAGTCTCAGGAAAACGACCATATCTCACTGGAGAAAGGTCGAAATCAGGTACTGTTAGCGGCATTGGAAACTAGATTCAAAGGGTTTTCCAACAGTACCAAATGTACACTCTAGTTCGTCACCTATCACTGCCAGTAGCTCAGACAAGTTGGCTGATTTTCCTGTCCTGATCAGCCCTAAAACCCTAGTAAAGTTGCCCTAGCTCTTGGTGCTAACTTCACTTGTTTTGACTCAAATTCATCCAATTTAACCTCCTATGGTTCATATACAGGGAAGCAAGTTATCTAGTATCATTGGAGCTCAAAATGCAACACACAAAAATGATTAAAAGAGCCATAACAGTCTAGCCATCAAAAGGAACGAAAACAGTCCACTAGTGGTCCAAACAACCACTTTGCTTGCTTCATTTCCATATTAACTCGCACCAAATGTGAGAACCCTCACTTTAAAATATAATTTCCCTACACTACATGCCGTGCCTTAAGATTTAAACCACTTATAATATGCTCTTGCATTGCATTCTACATGTATTATAACAATTCCCTTGCATTGCATTTCATTTTCTTTTACTTGAATGAAAGCATTTTCTTTAGTTGGTTTTAATTATTTCACCATTTTCATTTTTACCAAGTGTCTTTTATTTGTAGTTGGGACTTTATATGAGAGTTTAGAGGTGTTAAATAGATATTGGGACATTTGGAAGGGTTGAAACATCATTAGTCGAAGATTAAGAGAAGATTGGACAAGAATTGGACCATGTGGCAAAACCCTAGCCATGTATCTTGTTTGACCAAAGGATTAGAAGGAATTTAAACCATCTTGGAGCCATTTTTCCTTAGCTTTGGCAGGCCCTCATAGCTTCCAAAAGAAGGAGAGAAAAACTCCATTTTTATGCTTTCTAAACCTAGTTTGATCTTGAGAGAAAAATCAAAAGTGAAGGACTTGAGTTGGTGAGTGAACTACTTCCAACCCTAGTGTGTGATTTCCAAGTTTGAAGCTTTTGGTTTGGTGGTTGTTTTGGGTGACTCAATGTGAGAACCCGAAAATTTTCTTATTTTCTAGACTTTATTTTATTTAATTGCACGCCTATCCTCTAATTTCTTTATTAGGAAAATTTTCTAGACAATTTTTATGAGTAAATATAGATTTTAAATCATTTTTCTAGCATAAGTTAGTTCATGAGAAATTAGGAGTGTATACCGGACGTGGGACCCACTAGTGCGATAAGTGTAATAAATTCGGCCAACTAGGTTAAGTTTTGTATACAGGAATTAATTTACTAGGTGTTAAGAGGTAATTAGAGGTTACCTAGATGTATTAACATTGGAGAGACAAAAGGATAGTTTTGAACCAAAAAGGTGACAAGTGTCACCTTGTGATGCCATCTTGGACTTTGACCACTATTCACCAACTTTACTAAAACCCAAAATTGACCCAAAAATCCTCTTCATCTTCAACCATTTGACCGAGCTTCTTGAGAGAGGAAAAGAAAGAGAGCCTTCAACTTGTGTTTTCAATTCTTGCTTCAATCTTATGATCAAACCGATAAAACTCCAAATTTCTCCATAAAAATCATTTGCAAGGTAGGATTAAGGTAGTTGGTAGAGTAGTTTCGAAAGAGGAGGTGCTAAGTTGCTTCTTTTCTTGAGTTTACAAGGTGAGTGGCCAAGAAATTCTTCCTTTGTCCTTGATAATGTCAAATTAGTGGCTTTAGTGGCTAAATATGTTGTTTTGTGGTAGGTTTATGGTTGAAAGTGGAGTTTTGATTTATTAGTGATTTTTTTTTCTGTTTTATATGATAATCATTGTTTATTCATGGATTGATGGCTTTTATAGTGTAAAATGGAGCTTGGATATGTTGGATATGATTGTTTGCGGAAAATTTCTGGTTTGTGCGGAAATTTCAGATTTAGGGTTTTGAATTTGGGGCTTTTCTAGGGTTATTGTGGAACTCTTGAGTTGGCTTTGTTTAAAGGGTATTATAACCCTAATAAGGTGTATTGAATGGCATAGGATAATGAGGAGGGGCTCAAGGCTGCTCAAACTTCTAGTGCTCAGGTCATGCAAATACCCAGTGGTCCAATTACAAGAGCGCGTGCTAGGAGAATTCAAGAATCACTTCAAGCTCTTGTTTGCACGATTCAAGAACGAGTTGGTGATGACTTGAGGACCATTGAAGGATTACATAATGGAGAAACTACTCTATACACTTTCCTTCAAATGGAAGAACCCAGTGAAGACTAGTTCACGGAGCACTAGCTTGCTAATTAGGGTTTTAGTTACCATTATTAGTTGTTTGTTAGCATTAATAATTTCGGTCAATTATCACTTCACTTTGGTCGAATTCAGAGTCTTAATTTTAGTCAATTAGTTGTTAGATATTTTCACCCTTAATGAAGGGCAAGGTCGTCCATTGGACATTCTAGGGTTTGAGTCCTGTAAGGCTATATATAGCCTAGGTTTTCATTCATTAAAGAATAATTCAGATTTCATAAAATATATGTGAGTTTATTCACTCTCTCTTGCCTCAAGAGAATTCCCTTTGAATACTTGAGAATTAATCTCAAGCTGTTCATTGAACTTATCAATCAAGTAGTCTCCTTGATTGTGGCGTTCTTCTATCTATACTTTTGGTTCACTAAATTTGCTAGTCTTGGGTTAAGGAGTTTCCTTAGTTCGTGGCTTGTGATTTTAGAAGGCTCAAGGTTCCGCAATCAACCCAACTTGGTGTTCGTCTAGATCCGTCGCACATCAGTTGGTATCAAGAGCTAGTCGACGACATCAAGTATATCCCGTTGAGGTTCTTTGTTTTTCTCCTTTTCTTTTCTTCGTAAGTTTTATAGTATTCTCTTCAAATCTGGTCGTGTCATTCCTTGTGTCAATCCGTGTGACAATTACAAAAAAAAATTAAAAAGAAAATAGCCGCATCTTATTTGTTTCCTTGTTGCATCGTTTATTGAATTCTTCTCTTTTGATTCTTGTACACTTCGTGCATTATTTTGTTGCGTGAATTTCCTTGGAATCTACCTCCAAGCTTAGCCGTGGTTGTCTTTGGATAATCTGGTTAGTACAAAAAAAAAAAAAAAGGAAGACGGCTAGGGTTTGCGCGGCTAGGGTTTCCTAGTTTGGCCAAAAAAATTGTCCAAGTGCTCCTTTATTTATCCAAGATGTTGCATTTAATTTTCTGAACTGATTTGGGGTCTAACTTGTTGGTGTTGTGGCTCTTTACGAAAACCTACAAAATTTTAAGGTTTTTGAAGTCCTTGCTTATCAACGTGTTCATCAACTTGAAGTCTTGAAGTTCTTGGAAAGGTTTTTGTAGCCTTGGAAAACTTGGGTTGTGAGTTATTGCAAATTGGGGAATTGACAGTAATTCTGGAAATTTCACTCCAACACAGCCGAGTAGCTATGAGTTCTTAGAGTCAAAAAAAAAAAAGGAACGAAAGAAAAGAAGAAAACATTCGGTTGACAAGAAATTGAGGGGAGGATCGAGCCTTCATTGCTAAGTCGGGTGTTACATCTTGTTACTACCCAAAAAAGGAAATTAAAACATAGAAGGCCCTCTAAAAATTTTGACCTACCTCTTCTTGGAATTCTTGATCACCTTGAACTTTGACTACATGCACCACCTTGCGAGGTTCTTGGAGTTCTTGATTACCTTGGGACTTGAACACTTGAACTTCTCTTCGGATAAAAAGTCTCTTGTAAGATCTTGCATCCATACATGCTATTTTAGGAATAGAGTTCTTGAAAGTTGTTTGAGCAAGTCGCTTGGGGGAGTCTTGGGTAACAAGAACCACGGCTGCCTTGCCTTGCAAAAAGAGAAAGGGAGCCGAATTGCCTTGTTGCTTGGGAGAAGAGAGAGAGCCGACTGTTGGGGGAAGGTATGCGGCCGAGAGGGAAGGGTTTTTAAGAAACCAATTTCTGGAAATTGGAGAGAGTAGTCTCGGTTAGAATAGGAAGTTACCAAAATCTGATTGGCACTTGGGTTTCTAGCCGACTTTAGGAAGGGTTTAAGGAGAAGGAATTCTAGAATTTTCGTGGAAACAATTCTGATTTGGTAAGGTAACAAAATCTGGAAAATTTCAGCGGTTGGGAAACTACCAAAACTGTTTTCACTTGGCTTCCTAACCGACTTGCAGAGTAGTTTAGGAAGGCATACTTTTGGAAGGTTAAGGAAAAAGGAATCTGGAAATTTTGGGAAAGCCGACTTTAAGGAATTTTCCAAATAAATACAACACCTAACTTGGTTCCCAAAAATCAATTAGGAAATTAAGTAAACACTTGGGAAACTCCATCATTGTACTTGGACATTTCTTTGTACATCAATTTTTCCTCGTTCCATTCCTTATCGAATTCATTACTTGAGCTTTCCGTTTCTACTCTTGCTTCTTGTTCCTTTGGTACAATTGGATACTATTTGATTAAGGTTTGATTGAACTTCTTTGAGAAAATTTCTGATTTCTTCAAAGGAAACAATCAAGTGGCTTGAGAAGTGAATTGTGGTGAGAGCATTAGAGTGATATAAGCACTTGAGTGAAAACACGAGAGGAGTGAAACACTTAAGGGAGCAAGTGAGGCATTTTCTACTAATAATTTGTCAAGTTTTGCAGGTTTCACCATGTCTCAGGAAAATGAACTTACCATTGCTCAGTTATCACGTAAAATGGATGATATGTGGAAGGAAATGCAGAGGAGATTTGACCAAAGGCTGGAAACAATCCATGAGCAGATTGATCAACTAAGTTCATCTAGGGTTTCTTCTAGGAAATCTAGGGGAAAATCCACCCTGGAGGAATCTAGTGACTCCAATGCCGATTCGGAACATGAGGCATACGAGCAAGGAAGGCCGAAGCGAAACACAAGAGCAATCGGTGATGCAATCAAGGGGATTAAGATGAAGATTCCTCCTTTCCAAGGCAAATCTGATCCGGATACATACCTTGAATGGGAGAGTCGAGTAGAGCTAGTATTCGATTGCAATGACTACACCGATGCACAAAAATTGAGACTTGCCGTAGTAGAATTCACCGACTATGCCATTGTTTGGTGGGAACAAGTAGCTACAAGCAGGAGAAGGTGTGGAGAACCACCTATAACCACTTGGACTGAGCTCAAGAGACTGATGAAGAAGCGATTTGTACCAAGTCACTACCATAGAGACTTGTACCAAAAACTTCAAACCTTGACACAAGGTCAACGCTCAGTTGAGGACTACTACAAGGACATGGAAATCTCCATGTTGAGAGCTGATATTCAAGAAGATCGAGAGGCTACAATGGCAAGATTTCTCAATGGTCTGAGGGTTGAAATAGCCGATCAACTTGAGCTTCAATACTATGTGGAGATAGAAGATATGGTGGAAAAGGCTATCAAGATTGAGCAAAGGCTCAAGCGGAGGGGTACCACCAGAAATTATAATCCTAATCCGCAACCATTTACTCGACCATTCCAGCCCAGAAGGGAGGAGAGAGGTCCGAACGCTTGGAACCCTCCAAAGCCGAAGCAAGATCACCGGTCAAGCTCACGGCCACCTTTTACCAAAACCGACTCCAAGGTTGTTTCAAAGCCAACAATTGAAACTTCAAAACCTAGGAATCGTGACACCAAATGCTGGAGGTGTCAGGGAGTTGGGCATATTGCAAGCCAATGTCCAAACCCAAGGACCATGCTTGTCCTACCAAATGGAGACATTGTCACTGATGATGAAGAGGAGGATTGCAAAGACATGCCTCCCTTGGTTGAAGAGGAAGATGAGATAGAGGAAGTTCCAACTCAAGACAAAGTTGGATTGGTAGCAAGAAGGGCCCTAGCTACTCAAGCTAGTAAAGATGAGCTTCAACGTGACAACATCTTTTACACTAGGTGCCATGTGACCAACAAGGTATGCAGCTTGGTGATTGACCCCGGAAGTTGCACTAATGTTGCTAGTGCATTGATGGTGGAGAAACTAAACTTGCCAACTAGTGAGCACCCCCGTCCCTACAAGCTTCAGTAGTTAAACAACAGTGGAGAGATACGTGTTCACAAACAAGCTTTGGTTACTTTTCGAATTGGTAGGTATGAAGATGATGTTATGTGTGATGTAGTACCAATGCAAGCTGCACATATACTCTTAGGGTGTCCTTGGCAATTTGACAAAAGAGTCACTTTTGATGGTTTCTTGAACAAATACTCTTTCATACATAATTGTAAAAAAATTACACTTGCACCTCTTACACCTCAACAAGTGCATGAGGATCAAGTTAGTCTACAAAAAGAGTATGACTTGCATGCTACCACCAAGAAGGACAACGCCAAAGCTAAGAAATTAGTGACGGCCGACCCTTCTTCAAGCAAGTTGGATCACTCTCAGTCGGCCTTAGAGCCCACACAGGAGAGAAAACCCAGCATGCTTGCCAAGGTGAAAAATGTGAGACAGGCCTTGCATTCTAATCAGATTTTATTTATTTTATTTGGCAAGGAATCCTTACTCACTAATGCTCTTGATGCTTCTTTGCCTAGTATTATTACTAACCTCTTACAGGCGTATCAAGACGTCTTTCCTAAGGATATACCTACTGGTTTACCTCCATTAAGAGAAATTGAACATCAAATTGATTTCATTCCTGGATCTTCCCTTCCAAACAAGGCACCATATCGGACCAATCCTGAGGAAACCAAGGAGCAATAACGACAAGTGGAGGAGTTGCTTAGTAAGGGTTGGATTCAAGAGAGTCTAAGCGCTTGTGCTGTACCAGTTCTCCTTGTTCCAAAGAAAGATGGAGGATGGAGAATGTGCACTGATTGTAGGGCAATTAATGCCATCACGGTAAAGTACCGCCATCCCATACCTCGTTTGGATGACATGCTTGATGAATTACATGGTGCTATCATTTTTACTAAGATTGATTTGAAAAGTGGTTACCATCAAATTCGCATGAAAGAAGGAGATGAATGGAAAACTGCATTTAAGACAAAACATGGACTTTTTGAGTGGTTGGTCATGCCTTTTGGGCTAACCAATGCACCAAGTACTTTTATGAGACTCATGAATCATGTTTTACGCTCTTTCATTGGTAAATTTGTGGTCGTTTACTTTGATGACATTTTGATCTATAGTAAGACTCTAGATGAGCATGTTGTGCATTTACAAATGGTCCTCGAAGCACTTCGCAAGGCAAGCCTCTACGCTAACCTTAAGAAGTGTACCTTTTGCACAAATCAATTGGTTTTCCTAGGATATGTTGTTAGTGAGCAGGGAATTCATGTTGATCAAGAAAAGGTGAAGGCTATTAGTGAATGGCCAACCCCTACCAATGTAAGTGAGGTGAGAAGTTTTCATGGCTTGGCAAGCTTCTATAGGCGTTTTGTCAAGGACTTTAGCACAATTGCTGCACCACTTACGTCAATTATCAAGAAAGATGTACAATTTCATTGGGGAGAGGAACAAGCTAAGTCTTTCCAATTACTTAAACACAAGCTCACACATGCACCTGTTCTTAGTTTACCTAATTTTGACAAAGCTTTTGAAGTAGAGTGTGATGCTTCTGGTATAGGTATTGGAGCTGTCTTACTTCAAGAGGGCCGCCCAGTTGCCTACTTTAGCGAGAAGTTGAATGGAGCTGCTCTAAACTACTCAACATATGATAAGGAACTGATGGCCTTAGTGCGAGCTCTACAAACATGGCAACATTACCTTCGCCCTCGTGAGTTTGTCTTGCACACAGATCATGAGTCGCTCAAGCATATCAATTCCCAAGACAAGTTGAGTAAGCGACATGCACGATGGATTACCTTCATTGACAGTTTTACCTTTGTGATCAAATACAAGACAGGTAAGATGAATGTAGTGGCTGATGCACTCTCGCGAAGGCATACACTTATCACTACATTAGATGCTAAGTTGCTTGGTTTTAAATTCCTTAAAGAACTTTATGCAACTGACTCAGATTTTGGTGAGATTTTTTCCTCCTTGCCACGACACTCTCGTGAGCATTATTTCATCTCTCAAGGGTTCTTATACTACAAGGACAGGCTTTGCATTCCCAAGAGCTCCATGCGCACACTCCTAGTAAGAGAATCTCATGGAGGAGGGCTAATGGGACACTTCGGCATTGCCAAGACCTTAATGATTCTCCAAGAACATTTCTTCTGGCCACGCATGAGGAGTGATGTGGAACGACACATTGAAAGGTGCGTGACTTGTCACCAAGCAAAATCAAAGGTACACCCTTATGGTCTCTATACACCTTTGCCAATTCCACAGGAACCATGGGTTGATCTGTCAATGGATTTTGTGCTTGGACTACCTAGGATTAGAAAAGGACATGATTCAATCTATGTGGTAGTTGACCGCTTCTCCAAAATGGCCCATTTTATTCCTTGTCTTAAAACAGATGATGCTAAGCATGTTGCAGATTTATTCTTTCGTGAGATAGTTAGATTACATGGCATGCCACGCACTATTGTTTCTGATAGGGACGCCAAATTCCTTAGCTATTTTTGGAAAACTTTGTGGTGTAAACTAGGTACTAAATTGCTATTTTCTACTTCTAGCCACCCACAAACAGATGGTCAAACCGAAGTGGTTAATAGGACTTTATCTACCCTATTGCGCGCAATTATTAAAAAGAACATTAAATCTTGGGAAGATTGCTTACCACATGTGGAATTTGCATACAATCGCACTGTTCATTCTGCTACACGTTATTCGCCGTTTGAAATTGTGTATGGTTTTAACCCTCTCACACCTTTGGATTTAACTCCTTTACCTGTTCATGAGAGAGTTAACTTGGATGGTAAGACCAAAGCTGCATATGTACGTGAGTTACACACTAAGGTGCGAGCCAACATCGAGAAGCGTACACTTCAATACATCCAAAGTGCCAACAAGGGGCGCCGCAAGATGGTCTTTGAGCCTGGCGATTGGGTATGGATACACATGCGCAAAGAGAGGTTCCCAGTCAAACGGCGTAGTAAGCTACTTCCACGGGGAGATGGTCCATTCCAAGTCCTGGAGCGTATAAATGACAATGCCTACAAACTTGAACTTCCAGGTGAGTATGGGGTACATGCTACTTTTAATGTATCTGACTTGAGTCCTTTTCATGCAGACGATGAGTTTGATTTGAGGACAAATCGCCTTCAAGAGGAGGGGACTAATGAGGAGGGGCTCAAGGCTGCTCAAACTTCTAGTGCTCAGGTCATGCAAATACCCAGTGGTCCAATTACAAGAGCGCGTGCTAGGAGAATTCAAGAATCACTTCAAGCTCTTGTTTGCACGATTCAAGAACGAGTTGGTGATGACTTGAGGACCATTGAAGGATTACATAATGGAGAAACTACTCTATACACTTTCCTTCAAATGGAAGAACCAAGTGAAGACTAGTTCACGGAGCACTAGCTTGCTAATTAGGGTTTTAGTTACCATTATTAGTTGTTTGTTAGCATTAATAATTTCGGTCAATTTTCACTTCACTTTGGCCGAATTCAGAGTCTTAATTTTAGTCAATTAGTTGTTAGATATTTTCACCCTTAATGAAGGGCAAGGTCGTCCATTGGACATTCTAGGGTTTGAGTCCTGTAAGGCTATATATAGCCTAGGTTTTCATTCATTAAAGAATAATTCAAATTTCATAAAATATATGTGAGTTTATTCACTCTCTCTTGCCTCAAGAGAATTCCCTTTGAATACTTGAGAATTAATCTCAAGCTGTTCATTGAACTTATCAATCAAGTAGTCTCCTTGATTGTGGCGTTCTTCTATCTATACTTTTGGTTCACTAAATTTGCTAGTCTTGGGTTAAGGAGTTTCCTTAGTTCGTGGCTTGTGATTTTAGAAGGGTCAAGGTTCTGCAATCAACCCAACTTGGTGTTCGTCTAGATCCGTCGCACATCATAGGACTTGTACTTGTACTTGTGGTTGTGTTGGTTAAATATGCATGATTATAGGATGGAAATCTGAAATTTTAAGAGGAAATGCTGTCCAAAGGTTTGGTCCATATGCTTTCTTGGAATAGGGTTGCTTTGAGGGTTAATAAGGGACCTTAGGGTTGTCTAAACCTTTAGCACCAAGTGTTCCTTAAATTACTTTCAAGTTCTCTGGGCTTTACATTAGGGATGTGTGGTTTGGGTTTATGACTCGTATTCGAGTCTCATTGTGTTTTCTTGAATGTTTTAGGGCGTGCCGGTGACTCAAGGCACTCGTTGGGTGGAAAGTTGTGAAATCTCTCTCTTTGTTTGATTGGTGAGTGTACCACTCACATGATTGTTACTTCATGGCTTTATTATACTTGAAATCTATGATTTGAATGCTTGTGTATACTGCTAAGATTGGTTGAGACGAGCGTGTACTTTATCACTCTCGCACTCTATGGCTTATGAGATTGTTTATTGTATCAATTGAATGTCTCTTGAATATATTTGAACTGGTGTCGTTTGGACGTGTATCCAACGACTTTTACTATTGACTCTGAGTTCAACCCCATCGGCGGTCGATTGACTCGAGCCAGCAAGGGCATGGTCGAGGACATTGACAAGCCATGGGGACTATTTTTATGGAATCATTGGGTATGAGACTCTTGATTCCGATATACTCGAGTATTACCATTTTGAACTGGTTGGAGTTCGGGCCCGGTAGGGGTATGTGAGGTGGAAGGAAATTGGAGAAAGTGGAGTCTACGGTATTGGTTACTTCTTAGGCGTTGACGGAGGGTCAACGGGGCGAGATCAAGTACGGCGAGCGAGGAAAAGGGCTCTTGAGAGCCGTCCGTATCCTTTTAAAAATCTTTATTAATGTGGTGTTAGTTGACTCACTTATTGAATGTATTGGGATTGAGTAGCTTTGTGCTTATATGAACTTCGTTACGTGGGTAGTGGTACCTCATTAGGCGAAAGCTCACTCTATTGCCTTTGTTTTCCTTACAGGGAGATGAATAACTTTTGGGAGACCTTGATTTTGAAGCCGAGTTGAGCTAGATTAATATTCTTTTGTATAGCTCCTCGATGGTTGGAAAACCTTAAGTGTATTTTGATTCAACATTTCCTTTTGAGTTGTATTCATGTGTTATTTTGGGTTTGTAAAGGTTCAATTTCAAGGTTTATATGATTTGTTGGTAATCGGTTGGGTTTCGGACAGGATCAGATTTTGAACGACAAAAGAAATTTTTTGGCGGGAAAGGCACAGGGAAATCTGGCCAGATCTTGGCCGGATTGCTGGCCGTGTGATGACCCCACCTCCCCCTAAGGCATACCAAAGGGTTCGGTTCACCGCCTGCCTAACTCTCGCCAGGACTCACTCACTCATATCACGTGCATACATCCATAGACAATAAATAACATCGCAATTCATACTTATAATTTACATCGATGCACAATCAATATACAAAGCCTCTATATACCCAAACTAGTTCAAAGTGTATACAATCCAAGTACAAATCATCCTAATCGAGTGATAGCGTGAGTACAAGTCAAAAGTCAAAAACAACTAGGCTACGCTAGTCTTTACATCTCTCACACCTTGCTCGTACTCCTGTAAGGAAAACAAAACTAACGGAGTGAGCCAAAACTCAGTGAAGTTCCAAATATCAAATTGGACATCAAATAAAGTAATAACAGTGTGATAGTGAAATAACGAGCAGACAACTCGAATCAGAGAAATAACATTTCTGATAGTCAAGAAATATCT
>NC_040036.1:48526320-48689788 GCF_003713205.1 Coffea eugenioides | reverse complement strand
AATAAATACAGAAATTATAAAATATAAATAATAATAATAATAACAAATTGACAAAAACCAGGTAATAATAATAATAATAATAATGAAACTAATTTAAAAACTAAACAACTAAAAACAACAAAAATGGCCATTTTTCCATCTTTTTTGTTTCATTTTTCATTTTTCATCATTTTTTCATTTTTTTTCTTTCAAGAAAGCATTGAATTTAAATTACAAACGACTAAATCATATTTTTTTTGAATGCTTTTTCTTTTTTTTCTTTTTTTCCTTTTTCAACAAATTCTATGATAAAACTTAAAAATAAAAATAAAACTGGAAACTAAAAACTAAACATGAACACGACAAATAAAAAACTAAAAATGAAATTACACCAAAAATTTGGTGTCTACAGTTTGCCCCTCTTTGTCTGAGTTTTAGAAAAACTTGAGACAAAGAAGTAGACACCAAAACTTACCTGTGTTATTCAGCTGCGAATTACTCAAACGATGGGGACTGACCCCTGACGGGAAATTTAAACGGGACTGACCCGAACAGGAATTTAAACGGGACTGACCCGAACAGGAATTGAAACGGGACTGACCCGAACAGAATTTAGACGGGACTGACCCGAACAGGAATTTAAACGGGACTGACCCGAACAGAATTTAGACGGGACTGACCCGAACAGGAATTTAAACGGGACTGACCCGAACAGAATTTAAACGGGACTGACCCGAACAGGAATTGAAACGGGACTGACCCGAACAGAAGGAAACGGGACTGACCCGAACAGGAATTTAAACGGGACTGACCCGAACAGAATTTAAACGGGACTGACCCGAACAGAATTTAAACGGGACTGACCCGAACAGGAGTGGCGGTTGATGGCTAGGGTAGAGTGGCGGTTGAAAATCTTGAAGGAGTAGAGAGTGTGTGTGCGACGGAAAAGAAAGGAAGATTGCTAGGGGGGGTTGTTGACTGCTGGAGGAAAGCTAAACCCGAAGGTTTTCAGCCGTGGGGACGAAGAGGGATTTGCTCCATCATCATCGCTCTTCCATTGCTGCTCCCTTGAAGGTTCGGGCCGAATCATCCGAGCCCTTTCTCCCTTCCTCGATTAAGGTACCGTATTCTTCCTTTAAAGTTGAAAGTTTTTCTTTTCTTTTATTTGCATCTCTCTGCTGTTACTGATTCTGTTTGACCTTCTTGAGCCTATAATAAAATGGCTGGTGTTTGTGTTCGGATAAAAACGATGCTTTGTTGTCCATAGCAGTCATGGCTGAAAGTCGCAGCCTGTTTGTTTTCTTTTCAGATTTGCGCGTTTCCCTTGAATCTGTGTGATGTTTTGGTTCTAGTGGTGTGGTCGAATAAGCTAGGGTTCATTTGAGAAATGAAATTGCAGCAGTTTTGCCGAGGATGAAGCTCATCCGCATGTTTCCCTTTGCTGTTTTTTTTTCCTTGCCTGCGTTGGGGTGAATGCTTACCTGGGTTATACTCTTAAATGATACAGCAGCAGGGGCTGTCTTTCTTTAACTCCTTATAATAAATCTCGTTTTTTCTGGGGAGGGATGGTGCAGCAAAACCTGCCGCAACAAGCTCGAAATCTTTAGTTTGTTGCAGCAGGACCTGCGGGTATTCATGACGGCTTCGGCTGAGTTGCATGAGCTTTTGGGGGGATGTTTGCTGCTACTTTTGTTGCATATTCAGCTGTGTTGTGTTAATCAAAGTGTCCAGATGCTAAATGATGTTAAGTGATAGTCTTTGCTGGTTTGGTTTGAAGTTTACATGAAACCTGCATTTGAAAGCTTGAAAGTGCAAAACTCTGGCCATGGGACTCGCAGCAGGCTCCATTGCTAGCTGAAATTTAAAACCATTGATATTTTGCTAAGTTTTCCATTTGTTAGAATGAAGTTGCTAAGTTTTCTGTTATTTGGCATGAATGAATTTGGTTGGTGTGGAAGAATCTAACCAAGGTTGTGATTAAGAAGTTTGAGTTTGAGAAGATTGCAGCAGATTTCATTTTGTTTGCCGAGTACAGAGACATTGCAGAATTTTGCTGTTGCAGAAATTTTCTTTGAGTTTGCATGAAATGTTCATCAGAATTTGTGCAGTTTGCTGCTATGTTTTCGATGGTGGGCTTTACTGCTTAGTTTGAAGCTGTGTATCTGGATTTGCTGTGTGCTTGAGTGTGGTTTCGGTTGATGTAGCACAACAGAAATATTGCAGAAACAAACTTCCTATGTGGATTGCATATAAAACTACTGCTGCATTTTTTCTGTTTCTTTGCGCCATCAAACCTGCAACCAAATTGTGTGTTTGATTGATGTTTGATAGGTAGAAATCTGAGCATTTGATGAGCATGTTTGCATTGTGAAGTGGGCAAAAGCCGTGGCTAGAAACTTTGCAGCAAACTTGAAAGTAAAAGAAAGCATGTTGCATTTTAGTTGCAGAAGTCTAAGCCATACGTAGCTGCATGTTTTGCATGAAAATAATTTCCAAAAATTGCACCTTGACCCCTTGGCTTCTAGCTAATGCCACTAGGACCCAATCAATTAAATAATTTCATCAATTTGGTCCTTGGCAATTTTAATGTGTGCAACTTCATTGTTTGTTTGCTTCAATTAACTACCATGCTTTGTTTCAATTGCACTTAATTCATGACTTTAGAGGCTTTATGACCAAGTGAGCTTGTGTTTGCCTATTTTCTTTAATTTTTCCAAATAAATTGGTACCTTGACCATTTCTTTTATTTTGGAGGATAAATAAGTGATTTCACTTCATTGGGGCCTAATTGCAAGGGAGGTAACCTCTATCTCCTTAACTTTCATTTCTCCTACGTGCTCCTACGTGTTATGTGAATATGCATGTCTACTTCGCTTTCCTTGCCCTTCTTTAATTCCTTGCATTTATTTCATTTACTTTACTTTTATTTAAGTTATTCATTATGGGGTATGTGTACACCTCTTGGCTTGTAATAGATAGGGCTTGGCGAGCTTTCTTGTCCATTTTCCCTTTCCCTTTTTTTAAGTTATTCATTATGGGGTATGTGTACACCTCTTGGTTTGTAATAGATAGGGCTTGGCGAGCAAATTTGGTCCATTTTCCCCTTCCCCTTTTGTTTTAGTTAGCAAGTGTAATAATTAGGGCCTTAATTTGTGTTGCATGCCTATGTGTTATTTGTTAAGTGCTTTCTTAGGCTCTTGCATCTAGTCGAGCATGCTAAGTGTTATGTGCTACGTGTTTATAAGTGATTTGCATGTCTACTCGCTTTCCATAGTGTGGATGAATGGAATGGATGAATGTACGTCACCACACTAGTCCAACGCTAGTTGTGGCTTCTTTTATTGTTTCCACTAGTCTAATGCTAGTAGGAATTCATAGAAAGGGCTAGTCCAACGCTAGACCCAATAGGATTTTTCCTTTGTTTTTCATTAATGCATTATTTGCCTGTTCACTACATATCATGCATTTTTCCTTAGTTTTATCATCTGGCATGCTCCTCGATTCCCCTTTCCCCTCACTTTAGGTCTTGCATCTCATGCTAGTTAGGGTACATTTGCCTGAAGAGTCCCCTTCTGATAAGGGAAACGAGCGAGTGTGGCTACTCGATAGCCTTAGCACGCTAGTTCCCCCTTCTATCAAAGGAAAAATCAAGTCACAAAGTTAGGACTCCCCGTTCCCGTTTTGATGCATTCCTATAGGATTCACGCATTTCATTCATTCACTATCACTTACTGTATATTCCATTCCTCTTTCTACATTCTCACTTCACACTACTTTCATTTTACACGTTTTTATTCAACTACTTACACTCTATACCATATCACTCGCACACATGCACTTGATGGCGTTTTCACCTTATTATTCTTTACTTACCTTACCTTGTAAAGACATTTGCACACCTCCACTTATATCTTATTACTTTTATCATTTTTTCTCACTTCACACAAACTCACACTTTCACATGGCATACATTCATTGCACTCATTTTTACGTCATTTAGGATTATGTGTGACCTCTCCAAAAGGATCGTTGTTGGGCTTCACAATTAATGTGATTGGCACCACTCAACCTTTGAAGAGAAATTTCCCCCATGTCCCCCTAGGTCTAGGGTTTTTGCATTCATATAGACATATCCAACACGCGATACATACCTTGGGTAGAAAATTTAGGGAAAATTGGTTTAAGTCACGCAACTAGCCTTGGCTAGGTCGAAGGGGTGCCTTGGATTTTTATCCTTGCCTTCCCCTTCGTCAAATGTGACCCCCGATCCCTCTTTTGGTTACGTAGACCCAAAAGTTCTCTAAAAGGGTTTATTTACTTTTCAAAAACAAAAATCATTTTTGGGTGACTTGGTACACCCTAACTCTATACCAAGTGGCGACTCCATTTTTGATACAAAAAACCCTTTTTGAACTTTATATGGCCAAACCGTCGCATTATTAAGTCCCATGGCCTTTATTTTCATTTTGCACACGTTCACACACACTCACACACCACACGATCAAAAAGTGGGGCGCGACAGTCAGTGTAAGAAAAATTTACTCATTAAACAATCAAAACCCATATTAGTGAGTCAGTCAAAGGTAATCACCGTTTCCATTTGCATTTCCATGTTCCTTGTAAATTTCGATGTTGCCATCATCTTCCTCAGCCGTCAATTTTCATTCTTCTTCTTTTTTATTCCATTAATCACTATAATATTCAAATCAGCAACAAAAGCAATTCTCCACCAAACCAAAAAAAATCCTATTAATTAGTTTGAGGGGGCAAAGTGGAATTAACCCAACATTAGGGTAGGCCTATGTTATTGTGGAATCATTCCACAGATCGAAGTATTTTGGCAAACAAAAAGTTTTAAAAATCTCTCAATGAGCATCAATTTGTCGTCCCTTTCACATCCCATTCCCTACCCCCATCAGACATAGCAGATGCCAATTACATGTTAGAGAAAAAAGTCCCAATGGCTCTCGAACTTTTAACTACATAAGGTTTTAGCCCTTCAATAATTAGGAGTAAACTTTTGGCCCCCGATCTATCAATAGTGTAAATTGCTGGTCCTTCTGTGAATTCCAGCCGTTTATGTGTGACGAAAATGAGGACATTTTTGTCCGTTCAGGAATATTAATCGAATATCCAAAGTATCAATGGACACCTCAACCAAAATGGACATTAACTCACAAATATACACAGGAAAAAACCCCAAAAATTCCATTTTTCCCATTCTCTTTTTAATGTTTTCACACAATTCAGTGGATCTGAAACCAAACCTTATGTACCTCCTCCTCGGTGCACTTTTCTCCATGTGAAATTGAGTGAGAGAGAGATAGTAATAAGACAAATATTCAGCAATGGAGAGAGGAGGTGGCGATGGATCTTTGCAATTCATGCTTTCTTCTCTATGCTTGCTTTTCTCCTTTCTCATCTTTTGTATCATGCTTCTATCAAGGATGGGTTTCTTAAGAAAAGGAAAAAGATGAAGGATGGGTTTCTTGATAAAGTGAAGGATTCCAATCAAGATAACGGAAAGAAGATCAAAGAATCATTGGATTTGGGAAACCTACTATGGATGTCATCGGACCCATCAGCTATTGTTCTTCTTTTGCTTTGAAGCCACAATGCTTACTACTTTTACCTTCCAGGGGGTCACCCCTAAACAGTTTCATATGGTATAAAATTAATGATTGTAAATAGGGAAAATGACATGTTTCATCCTTCACATTTCGCAAAAATATTCTTTTCATCCCTCACTTTTAAAATGAAGCAAATTCGTCCCTGACATTTAAAAATTAAAGCTATTATATCCCTGAACCTAATTTTTAATCTGAATCAAACCATTCAATAACCCAGTAATAAATTTCGAAAATAGAATTGATAGATCACTCGGTCAATTTCATCATATTCACATGACATTTATTAATCCAAAAAATATATAAATTATAACATAAAAGGCCATTCTTTGTCTTGGAATAATAGAATTTTTTTTGGGTAAATCTTTTCATACACCGTTAGTATATCCGCTTGCGAATCTAGATGTGTATCATAAATATAAAATTTGGTGTTTAAATTTAAATTGAAATGATATGGCGGTACATAAAACCGTCAGTGTATACGATGATAATGTAGGAAAGATTAATCTTTCTTTTTTATGTTATAATTTTTTATTTTTTATTTTTGGGTTCATTAAATTTTACATGAATATCATGTTGAATTAACCAAGTGATCTACCAATTACACCCCTAAAATTTCTAATCAGATTAATTGGTGGTTTGATTCAGATTGAAATTTGGGTTCAGGGATATAAGAACTTCAGTTTTTAAATGTCAAGGACGAAATTGTTTCGTTTTAAAAGTGAGGGACAAAAAGAATATTTTTGTGAAATGTGAAGGATGAAACCGATCATTTTTCCTTGTAAATATGTTGATTTTATTTGTATTTGTAAGATTCAAAAAACCCATTTGTTGGTTTTATAAATTCTGTACATATTTGTGTTAAAGAGTGACTTTTAGGCGGTAAAAATTTGGAATCTTTGAAATTTCTTAATTTTTTAATTTTGTCCTTTAAATAGGCGTTCTAGGATTTGTTGCATTTGGGTAGCATTGTTAAAGTTGAGGAGAAGTTTGATTTTACAGATTTCATTAGAGAAAATGGTTTTATTTTTTAGTAGGAGTTTGAGTTTACTGCTTGATTAATATTTCTACATGGACAAGAATGCCCTCATTTCCGTTACTCATAACGGCTGAAATTCACAGAAGGGTCAACAATTTACACTATTCATAGATTGGAGGCCAAAAGTTTCCTCATAATTGTTGAAGGGCTAAAACTTTATTTGGTTAAAAGTTGGAGGGCCATTGAGACTTTTTCCCTACGTTTTATACTTGCAACAAAGAAATAAAAAAGAGAAAAAATAAAAAATAAAGAGAAAATGACCAGTTTCATCCCTCACATTTCGTAAAAATGTTCTTTTCGTTCCTCACATTTAAAACGAAGCAAATTGGTTCTTCACATTTAAAAACCCAAGCTTTTACATCTTAGAAATAAACTCTCAGTTGTGAATCAAGTCATCTAATAACCCGATTACAAATTTTGGGGGTAGAATTGATAGATCACTCGCAAAAACATATTTTCAACAAATAAATTAAAACAATTAAAAAATCTTAATTAAAATCCATTTACTTTTTCAAAAGAACAAAATAGTGTTAAAGCTCTCAAGCACTAAACCTTTAGACATATTCCTCAGTTTTGTTGCACTAAGGGTGTAGTGCTTTGTAGTGCTTGAGAGCTAAGGATTTAGTGCTTGAGAGTTTTAGCACTATTTCGTTATTTTGAAGAAGCAAATGAGTTTAAATTAAGATTTTTTAATTGCTTTAATTTATTTGTTGGAAATATATTTTTGCGAGTGATATATCAATTCTATCCTCAAAATTTGTAATCGGGTTGTTAGATGGTTTGATTCATAACTGAGAGTTTATTTTTAGGATATAAAAGCTTGGGTTTTCAAATGTGAAGGACAAATTTGTTTCGTTTTAAATGTGCAAGACGAAAATAATATTTTTATGAAATGAAGGGACGAAACATATCATTTTTCCAAAAAAAAAAAAAAAGGGACAAATGAAGAGAAAGAAACTTACCTTAGCAAGATGAAGTCGCCGGCGTCGGTATTGAGGAGATGATGCTATTGTCATGTCTCTGATGAGTGGAGGAAGGCAAATTGGGTGAGGAGGAAGGGAAGTGGGTGTAACTTGTGGTGGTGACGGCTGGGTGTGAAAGGAAGAATTAGGAATTAGGGCTGAATTAGGACAAATGCGGTTTTCTGTTGGGGCGAAATCGCCGCCAACTCTATATTATAAACGCCCAAACCATTAGGATAAGAGAGAGAGATAAGCAACTGAGAGAAGTCAGTGATTTCAGTTCAGGGAAGAAGTCTAGCCCAATGGAACTGGAGGCTACTTTTAGGGTATCTGGTATCAATTGCCAGGCGGCGCCATATTACAATCCAATCTGCAATTATGGAACCTTAAACCTCCGTTTTCCCTACCATCACCGTCTTCCTCACCTCTCAAATGCTTCGTTTTACACTCTCAGTAACCGCTACTGCAAAGCCAGTGCAAAAGAGAGCAGTACTGAAGCTGTAGAAAAAGTAACGGTTTTTTTTTCTAATTTGACGAAACTTTGATGATTTCATGCTTATTTAAATTTTTATTTTTGCAATTACAGTTTATTTTTTGCTTATTTTTCAAGGGAAGGCGGAACCTGGATTTTTTTAAAAATTTTTGTGTTACTATTATGGGGCTTTGTTATTGAAATTTTATTGGGTTTTTGTGAATTTTTTTTATTTTCTAGGGAAGGAAGATGTCTGGTGATGATTCACATGATTTGGAGCTCGTAAGCTTAACGGCTTTGTGTCCTCTTGATGGTCGTTATTGGGCAAAGGTCAAGGAGCTAGCTGCTTATGTGGGCGAATATGGTTTAATTCGCTTTCGGGTTTTAGTTGAGGTATGCTTCTAATAGTGCAATTCCTTAACTGGTAATGTTGCTAAATTGCTTCCCAGACTTGTAGATAGTTCTTGTTGCAAACCATCTCACCATACAAGTTTTCAAAGCATAATGAAAATTGTTGGTCAACTGATTAGTTAAGATTCTGGCTGGAAGTAACTTATCTAATCAGTACCGGCTTCAAATAAAGTAAGAGGAAAAAGGGCAAAATGGGTGGACAAACGGATACATGACATGACTTACTTTAATGTTTTTGGAGCTTTACTTTCTGTGTTATCTTGATTTTGAACTTTAGAGCACAGAAATCATATTTTTCCTTTTTGAATTTTTTTTGGGGGCTTGTGCTGGAAGTTTTATTTTGGTCTGTCTGATAATTCTGTAAGATTGAAAGGAAATGAAATTATTAAAATTTGATACTTGTATTGTTAGTCATGCTGAATTGCACCTGCTGAAGCTTTACTTCAGGAATTTTAAGTAATAGTAGTGACTCCTACCACAAAATGCTGTTATGGGGAAGGAAAGTACCAAAGCTTCTCTAGAAATCTCATTTTGAAATTTAAATATTTATTGATTGTGCAGCAGAAATACTGTAATGAGGAAAAAAAGAGATTAGTTTGTCATATTACATTTTACGCTCTGTATGCTGATGGAGACTGAGACATTGGCAGAATGATGTTAGATAGCGCTGGATAGTAGTATTGATTTGTGGTTTTGATCATGTCGTGAGGCTTGAAAGTGCTGCCAACATGCAATTGGTGTTAAAAGCATAAATTGTTGGCAAACAATCCACAAAGGAGTTTTACTCCCTGTATGTGCAAATGTGGCATGACATGAAATTCTGGCCATCCTAACTTGAGATCTGTATGAGGGCTATTGGCAAAGTGTGTTGGTTTATCTCTGTTGTGGGTTAAATGCTTCAGTTCATGAGCAGAGACCTCTTAGAGGGGACCCCTTGCTCTTGAGTCATATATAGTATGTGTGAATATGCTGAAGTGAGCTATGTTCAGACTTTCCAAGTCTACTGTGCCATTCTAATAAATTACTTTGCAACTGTAATTCTCTTGCTAACTTGATCATGCTTATTCTTTGAATTTGGATGAGCAGCTTTAGCACTTTAACATCTCACAGATGATGATGGGTGTTTCATGTCCTTTATTTCTTTCTTTGCCTTACTGTCGCCTCTGCCTTCATGAATTTCAAACAAAATCGTAGCCAGAAATCTCTTTTTTTTTGTAGGTGAAATGGTTGTCAAAACTTTCTCAAATTCCTGAAATTCCTGAGGTTCCAAGATTCTCTAAAGATGCTGAGACTTATCTGCAAGGCTTGATTGATGGATTTAGCTTAGATGATGCCATGGAAGTCAAGAAAATTGAGAAAGTGACTAACCATGATGTCAAGGCAGTGGAATACTTTTTGAAGCAAAGGTGCCAGTCACACCCAGAGATAGGAAAGGTATCAGTTTAGAACTTTGATGTTAACTGAATGGAAATGTCATGCTTCTACTCTATGGACATGACGTGATGGCCTCATTAGGACTCTGAGTTCTTTTGATTTCCCCTGCATGATGTTTCAAAAGAATTATAGAACCCAAAATAATATCTCTGTATGTTTTGCGTTTGTTCAGTATTTTTATTGTTGCTTGTCTAGGTGCTCGAGTTTTTCCACTTTGCCTGTACATCTGAAGACATTAACAATCTTGCTCATGCACTTATGCTGAAAGAAGCTCTTTTTATGGTGATATTACCTGCTATGGATGAAGTGATTTCAGCCATAAGTGACATCGCTATAGAAAATGCTCACGTTCCTATGCTTTCTCGCACCCATGGGCAGGTAACAGTCGATTTTTCTTTCTGATTATTTTATCTTTTTTTTCTTTGAGCCCGAGGGGGTTGGGGTGTTGGGAGTGGGTATACAACCTGAATTATTCTACCCTTTTAAGGCACAATGAATCTCCAATATATTTTATGACTTTTACTGCTGGATCTGTTTCTGATTCTTTACTGTTCAAACAGCTAAAAACTTGAATGAATTGCTCATATCTGCCATTTCTTTGTAGCCAGCTTCACCTACAACCTTGGGAAAGGAAATGGCAATTTTTGCATTCAGGTTAAGTCAAGAAAAGCAGGATACTTCAAAAATTAAAATACTTGGGAAGTTTGCTGGTGCTGTTGGAAACTATAATGCACATCTTGTGGCGTATCCTGATATCAACTGGCCGCAAGTTGCAGAGGAATTTGTGGCATCTCTTGGAATTGATTTCAATCCCTATGTGCCTCAAGTATTTTCCTAAACTAATCATATTCTGCCTCAAATTTTCTCATTTCTTATCCCTTATTTATTGTCCTTGACTAGTTTATTAAAATCTATTATGGGATGCTTGTCATGTTTGATCCTAAAGGCTTGGTTTTGGCAGATTTAGAAGCTTATTCAATTGTAGACATACATTAAGCCACACAGTGTTTTGAGTTGCCACTTGACCACTAGAATTACCAATTGGCGCTTTCTAGATTGTGATTCTGTGTCCTTTTACTAATATCTGCTTGGTTTTGCCTCGTTTGAAGGTTTTAATACTGGTTCACAATGAATGATCTTCTGGTTTGATGACATTTTCATGATAATAAGTACCACGGTTTACGTCTTTGACATAATGACACAATTCAATACTTCATGGTTTTGATTTGAGTATTCTACAATGCAGATTGAACCTCATGACTACATGGCCAAACTTTTTCATTCTATAATCCAGTTTAACAACATTCTAGTTGATTTTGATAGAGACATCTGGGGATATTTCTCTTTAGGTTACTTCAAGCAGGTCAGTGCTGTATTTTGTTATTTTAATTTTTGTCTATGTTCTTATATGAAAACTTTTCTCATGTATATATATGTACACTTGTTTCATGTTTACCAACATGTTGTCTCTCGATGAAAGATTGGTATTTATACATGGTTTTGAGCAGATAACTAAAGCTGGTGAGATTGGATCTTCTACAATGCCTCACAAGGTTAACCCAATTGATTTTGAAAATAGCGAAGGAAATCTTGGAGTGGCTAATGGAGATTTGTCCCATTTAAGCATGAAGTTACCTATTTCACGTTGGCAGGTAAATGTGCAATATTTTATTCTTCTCAATTGTGTCATCTTCAGCTCTATGTAAATAGCCATATCATCATTGTACTCAGAAGTTTTTACCCTGGCTGGGGATGTTGTTACTCAATTTAAAGAAAGTTGATTAGATACTGTTTTTGATAGATCCCAAGGTTGTGCTTGATATGCATGTGTAATTACTTTGGCTTGTGCTTTCTTTTTGTAGTTGCACTTTTATCTGCTTAAAGTTACTTATTGAATTTTGTGCTTGTCATTTGCAGAGGGACTTGACTGATTCTACTGTTTTGAGAAACATGGGTGTGGGTTTAGGACACTCTCTTCTAGCCTACAAGAATACATTAACGGGCATTGGAAAGCTTCAGGTATTCGACAATAGTTATCTCGTTGATGGTCAAGAAATATGAGTACCAGGGGGTATTGAATGTTGCATATTGTATATACGAAAGATGCTTGTGTGGAATTAGTAGTCTCATGGTCATCTTACTTCATTGGTGTGGTATTGCTGATCAGGAAATGAAGGGGGAATAACTTGTTGAAGAGATTATGTCTTGGGATGTGTTTAAAGGGAATAGCTGTTAGTAAGCTTTATACTTTGTGAAGTTGCTCAACCAGTTTTCTCTGTAATTGGTTTATCATGATTACTAGTTCAGAGGGAATAGTGTAGTAAGATTCTTAAGGTCTTCAGTTAGAGCAGTCTTTATGGTGGTTTTCACAGGCCAATAGTAGAACATAGTTTATTGAGAAATGTTGGGTTGCTTTAGTATTTTAGCTAGGGCTTATCAGTAGGCAAAAGTTGTTTGAGAATCGGATATAGGCCACGGATATGTGTCATCTGGGTCTATTCCACATTTTTCTTTCATTCTTCCTTCCCACTCACCCCTGCTAAAAAGTAGTGGTTTTTATTATTATTATATTGTTATTGTTATTATTGTTATTGTTATTGTTGTTGTTGATGTTGTTGATGTTGCTGCTGCTGCAGCTCTTATTATTATTATTATTATTAAATGTTTGTTGATTTTTGTCAACTACCTCAGCTGACAATTGGTGGCCTCTAATACATCTCACATTTGTACAAGAAATGCATTTCTGACAATACTGGAATAATAGCTCCTTGTGGCAAATCCACTTTGTCTTTTCCCTTGTTGAATCCATTCCAGAAGGAAACTATGCACTCTTTCCCATATATTTTCTTTTTCTCTTTTTTCTTTTCTCAGATGAAAGAATCAAAGCAGTTTATCTTTTTTTAAATATTAAGAACTTTGCAAAAACTGGTGCATTGGGCATCATTTTTGTTGCTTCTAATTTGGTTGGCCTTGTTTTATTGTAGGTCAACGAAGCTTCCTTGAGTGAAGACTTGAACCGCACGTGGGAGGTGCTTGCTGAACCAATACAAACTGTGCGTGACTATCTTTATTTGATATCTTCTTAATATATTGATATTGAATTTGGTGTTTTTAGTTACTTAGTGTCTACTTTTCTTTGTTGCATGTTTGAGAAGTTTGTATTCAGTAACTTGATAAAATGTTGGTATTATTTAGCATACTGGGCAGAAAAACTCTACATCAAGCTTTAGTTCTATAATTTCTCCCTGCATCAAGCTTTAGTCCTATAACTTCTCCTTCTGGTAGGTTTTTCCTTTGCTTCCAATTGGGTGCAGTGTGACTTTTGCTGTCTACTGTTCTCAGGCTAGATGGTCTTACTACATGGCAAGGGGGTACTGGATGACTTGCATGTGCTTATGAAGTTTAGTAGGTTTCCTCTAAACTACATGGGGACATTGCTCCAGACCATCCCTAATTTTGAGCTACTGAAGTTATCCAAAATTTTGAACTTTTAAGTGGATTAACACTTCAGATCCAAATGCTGCTGATTTCCCCTTTAAATGCCTTGTCAAGTGTCAGTTTTTCACATTTTCCAAGGATGTGGGAAATGAAGTTCAGAAGTTAAAGGGAGAAGTATGGAATTGGTTTTAGTGCTTTGTCTGCCTAGAACTTCATTTACTAAAGCAGTCTGGATTTATGTCATGTGCATAAGGAGATCTCATACAGGTTTACTATCTTTTATGTACGTAAGCAATTCTATATTAACTAACTCTTGTAATGTCTATGATGGAAAGATCCCATGTTAAATGGGGAAAAGAGTTACGGGAAAGATTCTAGTACAAGTTTAATGGCTTATTACATTTCGACATCTTTAATGAGTTCTCTATGTAATTGTTAACACCTTCAGATTTGAAAAAGAAATATATAATTAGATCATTTTCCCTGAGGCCAACTAATAGAAACTCCTGTACTGTCTTCATGGCTATGCCTGTTGTCTACCTGAAAGGCAAAATATTTATAGTAAATCTTTTAAATGCTTTGAGCTATAACATATAATTGATTGACTCGCAGTTCTTCAAGCTAGGAAGAGTGCAAGCAAAAGAGGGAAAAAAATGACAACTTAAGGAAGACAGATTTGGAAAAGGAAACTTTTTAAGTTCTTTATATAAATAAACATAAAAGACTGAACTACATGGAAACACAAAAAGCACATTGACAGCTGCCTTCCATCCCTCAGATACAGAGGGATGGAAGAAATTGTCTTTCTACAGCAATAGGATTCTCTACTAAATTTGAGTAATTTCTGCAAGCAGAGTAAGTCCAATTGTTCATCTAGTAAGACGATTCCTAAGCTCTTTACATAGACAACAAAAGCACACTCCTAAATGCTGCAAATGATGAATTTGCACTCAGTTGTTCAATTTTACTTTCATGACACACGAGCCCACAATCTTATGCACTCTCTAGAATACCACATGTAATAAAAGCCGGGAACTCCCTCTTCACTAACATGTAGAGACCTCAAGGATTTGAGGAAGCATCTTTCATTTTTAAAAATCTTCTTTTACTCAGTTCAAGATATGTTTAACACAGATGACTAAATACTTAGTTTAATCTCGTCTTTAGTTTGATTTTTACATGAGAAGTGCTGGGTCTGGAAGTCGTTGTCTGGGTGGTCACTTGGAGTTGGGGTAATATGGATAGAGCTTGAATACTGAAGAAGTGATGACTGTTAAGATTTGGTAGAGGGAGAAGATTGGAGAGGTTTGTATGGGTAAGGGGTGAATGTGGGTTGGTCTCGAGAGAGAAGGCCTAGCTGGGTGGTTGAATAGGTTGATAGCATGATGTGGAGGCAAACAGATAATCTGTAGAGGGTTGGATTAAGTACTAGAGATGATAAGTCACCATCGTTTGGAAGTGATCCAGATACTTTTCCCCTAACAAGAAATGGTCTGAGGTGGCAGTGGGAAGGAACTTTTCTAGGAAGTAATTGACTAATTCACAATTATTTTGGTCTCTTTTGAACACACTGCAGTTTTGAATGTCTGATTTTACTGTTTTTTGAGATTCTGGATGTTTTTCATATCACTAGCTTGAGTTAATTTTATAGCTTTTGTAGAATCGAAGACTCGTGATAATCTTTTTGTTTTGGTCTTTAGGTCATGCGAAGATATGGTGTACCAGAGCCTTATGAAAAACTAAAGGAGCTAACAAGAGGAAAAGCGGTGACCCAAGAGAGCATGAGAGAATTTATTAAGAATCTGGATATACCAGGAGATGCAATGATGACGCTTTTGAATTTAACACCCCAAACTTATGTTGGAGCAGCGGCTGAATTGGCAAAAAACATAAAGACAGCCATAAATTTAGTGAATGGAACTAGGGTCTTATAGGTTAAGGAGTGTGCAAGTCAGGTGAAATATAGTGCTGATTTGCTTCGACTTCATTGAGAGCTTGAGTTGTGAGAACTTGCTTCATATGGACAGAGGAAAACACATTTGCATTTCTCATTTCTACTAGTCAGATCGAGGGACCACTTAGCACTTTTCTTGAAATTTAGGCACAAATGTTGCGAAACAGCATTTTTTTTTCTTCCCCCAATATGCATTTACCTGAGATGTGGGCATTCTTTTGTATTCTGATCGAGTTTCTTGGATCCCTCGAAAAGAGAATTGTACGTGGTTGCCGATTGGGAATGCCTAGTAGTTTGATCCACCATCGTGTTCTGGATTGTGAGAAAAGGTGATAGTCACATGCACAAAGATTTTGGACTATCACCTTGTATGACTCAACTTGGAGTGTATTTTTCTTGAAAATTGATTCTTATACTACAAAAATGCTACAATGAGAAACAAGAATGCTAGCATGCTACAACGAGAGAGTTAATGGAGAAACAAGAACTTTGCAGGCTGATATTATTGTAAACAAAAACAAATTTTACGAATTGGGGTAAATTGAGGCATTTTAGTGTCCCTGATTTGGTTAAATTATGTCAATCTTGACTTATTCATGAAATTCCCAATTGTGATCGATGAATATCTTGTGAATGGGAGTTGAGTCTAATGAAATAGAAGAGATCCAAAGATTTGTAAATTAGATGAGTTTAACGAAAGTCTTACCGCTTATACTAGCTGGTATATCATTTCTCCCTTCTTGTACCTATCATTTATATGACTATGGAACCGGACAGAGAGCCAGTTACACTTAATTTTGCAAGACTTTAAATTTACCATTCTGCTCATGAGGAGCCTTGAAACATTATATATTTTAATTGGGGCTAAAATTAGCATGTACCATTTTCTATAGATTAATTCTTTGATTCGGTTACGTTGGTATGTTTTTCCTTTTTGGGTTCATGTGTTCAATATGTGAAAGTTCCTTTTATATAGATACTCTCTACTGTGTTCCTTTTAACTCTTTTACTTTTCTTTATTTATTATTATTATTTTTGCTTTGTGTGTTGTCAGCCAGTTTTTGTTGTTATCAGTTGAAGCCGTTATATCAATTGTCTGCTATGAACTCGGACTGCTTATATTTTGTGTAGCAATACGAAAAATTATATTGTTTTCTTATGCATGCTCTAGTGCAGATTTATTTGAGATTGTTTCATAATGTTACTTCCTCCATTAATTCATATGTATTTGTTAGGTTTAATGGCTCTAAATCCTATTACTCAACTTGCAATGCACCCACTTGAACTTGTTTTATAGGCATCCAACTCCACCCTTATGATGTGTTTGAATAAAGCCATCCTTTCTATCTCACTTATTTTCATTATCTTAATTATTTGTTAAATTCCACTTTTAATAATACATCATCAACTCTATGCAAGAACAAAATATATGTAAACTACATTGCAAAGCATATTAAATCTAGTAAATCTATAATTTAAGTTCATATAAACTAGTTAGAGTTCACATAACTCAATTATACCAGTAAAAGTAGTAGATTAATTGATCATGTAAGAAATATTATTAATAAGTTATTAATAGCAAAACATTAAAAAAAGAAAAAGAAAAATAGTGTTCCATTGTATATTTGTTATCTATTACTAAATGATTGATCAACTAAGAGCATCTTCTAGGACAAATGATTATTGCATAATTATCCAAGTATTTCCATAAGGACCTACTAATATGCATCTTTTGAGGCAAATGCTTCTTGCATAATTATCGAACTATTCCGATGATGTTTTAATATAATTATAGTGACTAATTTAATAAGCAACACCATGATCAACTGATAAATCTCAAAAATCCTTAGGAAGCTCTATTTAATGCTGTACTCCACTTAATTTTGTACGGAGTTTTCTCCCAAATGCACTAGGCCAGTAACAAAGTGCTCCCTAGTGAATTACACTTGTGCTTACTTTTTTTTTTTTTTTTTCAGACACGATATAATCTAATGAGAAAATCATTCAAAATGTCATTCACATTTTGTAGAATGACTTTTTTTGTCCTTCACTTTTAAAAGTATACTTTTATGTCCCTTACAAATTCACATTAATCAAATTTGGTCCATATCTAAGTTTTCGACTAGTTTTTCGGAATCCACCACGTGTCTTACACATGATCATTTTTGAAGGGTAAAATTGTCAAACAAATGCACAATACAATCTATAGTCCCTCACATTTCACAAAATGAATTTTTTCATCCCTCACATTTTACAAAATAAAATTTTCCATCCTTCATTGATCATGCGTACGAATAACTTTTTTTTAAACTCATGTATATATCTATTTGATTTTACCTAAATAATACGAATAACATGTAATATACCTCTATTTGATTTCGCCTGAACGTACTATTCAGGTGAAATTAAATAAATATATATAGGAGTTTAAAAAAAATTGTTAATTTTTCATTCATATTCATTTCTTTATGCTCGAAAATTGAAAACAAAAAAGACATTTAAACCTAAACATTATCATGTGTTTATATCGAATTAAATTTGGACAGAAAAAATAAACAAAGGAAAAGTATGACAAAAAGAAGTACATGATTGACACTTTCAAATTTTAAAATAATCACAAGACAAGAAATTCAACTGTTGGTCTTAAAAGTGGCGAGTAAAAATTTCAAATTTAAACTGCAATTTGTTATCATGACTATAGAATTCAAATTAGGACTGATTAATTATATGACTTTATTACACAACTCAATAAATGAATTATTAGCAAAAAAAAAAGTTACAAATATTGAATAGATTCATATGGTGAAATCAAATAGATATATATATATATATTCAAAACAAAATTGTCAGATTTAAACCTATATATATATGTATATATTTATTAAATAACATGTGTACAATTACAATTAGTCTGTTTAGATAAAATCAAATAAAAATATATTACATGTTATTCATATTGTTCAAGTGAAATCAAATAGATATATACATGGATTTTTAAAAAAAAAAATCTTCATACACATGGTCAATAAGAGATGAAAAACTTCATTCTATAAAATATGAAGGATGAAAAAATTCATTTTGTGAAACATAATGGACGAAACAATTCATTTTGTGAAATGAAACAGATTATAGATCGGATTATGTAAATTTTGATTTGACAATTTTGCCCTTAAAAAATGACCACATGCAAGCCACATGATGAATTCCTGCAAAAAATTAGTTAGAAATTTAGGTAGGAACCAAATTTGACCAATGTAAACTTGTAAGGAATGCAAAATTATATTTTTAAAAGTAAGAGATAAAAAAAGTTATTTTATAAAATGTGAGGGACGTTTTGTATGATTTTCCCTATTCTAATCTATACCTACTCCCACTCTATACTAGGGAAAAAGGGGATCTAAAGAGAATCTAAAAGGAACTGAAGTACTACTGACTATACCTATCCCTACTCTATAATTAGGGGAGAGAATCCAAAGCGATCCAAGGAAAATCTCGAAGGGACTAAACTACCACCGACCCAAACTGATGCCAACGCACCCGCTGGTGAGCTTTCCAATAGTCTGAAATTTTAGAATGCAGTTTAATGAATTTAATCCTTTAATCTATATTCAAGTAGAGTTTTAAAACTCTCTTGATAGCCCACTACTTCTAGTGTAATTGGTTTACACTTGTGCTCGCTAGACTACAAAAAATTGTCATTGACTTCCTGATGCTTGCTGGAAAATCCCCCACTGGAGATTACTACAAACTGCAGATA
Organism: Coffea eugenioides; assembly: GCF_003713205.1. Taxonomy (NCBI): domain Eukaryota; kingdom Viridiplantae; phylum Streptophyta; class Magnoliopsida; order Gentianales; family Rubiaceae; genus Coffea; species Coffea eugenioides. Next base: position 48,670,715 of record NC_040036.1, on the reverse strand, counting down.
AAAACCACCCATTATTTCAGTTACAGGCACTTCACATTTCATTCAGTAAGCCAGTAAAAGCGTATTCAGATTCGTTAATATCCAAAACATTTCTTTCTGATTGGAACATTGCAGATAAAAACCACCCATTATTTCAGTTACAGCACTTCACATTTCATTCAGTAAGCCAATTAAAAGCGTATTCAGATTCGTTAATATCCAAAACATTTCTTTCTGATTGGAACAAATGAATATGTTTGACCAATAATTGATGCTGTTTTTTTTCAATTGTGTAGTAAGCAGGCCTTCAGTTAAGTACACTAAACTACACAATCGTCTGCCCCTCACTCAGAACACACTGCTGGATGGTACCCTACATCAAACAATGTTTTACACGGGCATAGGTAAAGAAGAATTAACTATTTCTTTCGAAGACCCGGAATAACTTTTTCACTAGACATACATTAGAATATTTTAAGGAGAATTCTCCGGACTACATTGACATGGTAGCTAGAGTACATACTAAATAACTGCTAGATACACTAAAACAACATTAGCAGTATTGCACTAACTATATGTTGCACAACACAACCATGATGAATTGCATAAAATCAGGACTTCTCACTCATGTATTCACTGCATAGTTGCAAAGAGGGATTGCCTCCTTAAAGTTCAGAAAATACATGACCAGAAGACTCTCAACAGCTAAAAGAACAAATCTACCCCTAAGATAACAAACAATGACGGAAGCTGTGGCGCTATAACTCATCACTGCTCTTTCCAAATCCTACCTGTGACTCTGAGCTTCAATTCCTTCCGATCCCCGCCAGAGAAAAACAGGGCTATGTTACGTTGGATAATGAGGCCATCAAAACTGTCACGAACTTTGCGGTGGCCATCTCTTATGCTTCTAGGAATTCCCTGCCATATCATCTTTCTGCCATTCCCGCCAACCTCGAGACTATAGCTATAGTTTTTGGCCTCATTGTCATCACCCATGAACCTCAAGAATGCTATGTAAACTGGCGCCATACCATGTTGAAATGCTTCAAAATGCAAGCAGAAGTATTGCCCAAAGCAACTGAAAACCTAAATTAAAAAAGAAGGTACAAGAGGTAAACAGATTGCTACAAATGTATAAGAGAAGCTATTAAAGGTTATCAAACAAAGGATTGCAATGGGCAGTTTAATTAATAGGACTCCTCATTATTTCCTACAAGTTCATTGCCCAGACAGCAAGGACGTCAAAGATCAGAACTACAAACCTGAATGGAGTTACTAATAAATCCCATCATATTGCTTTATATGCATTAACTCCTTTTTAAAGTACCAATTTCTTGTATATGCTTTTCACAACCTTTGGCAATCAACAATTTTATCACACACAAAATGGTTGTCATACTCTTAACAACTGGGGAGAAAGAGAAGGGGGGGGGGGGGGAGGACAGAGAAGATGAAAGGAGTAAAAGAAAAGGAATGGCTAAACAAACTAGATAGCTGGGGGTTAAAAACCTAGGCTTAGGTAGGAGAAAACTACCAACCACCAGCGAATGACCATCAAAGCCGCTTGGGGACAATACTTACTGTGAGCATCCATGTAGCATTCTCCACTTCATGTGGATTTGATTTGACATAACGATGGTTAAAAGTACTGCCATTGTGCATATCAACTTTGTGGTCATCCTTTAGATGGGCCACCAAATAGGGAATGTCACCAATGACCGTGCACTCAGATCCTGCATAGGGGCAGTTGTAGGGTCTAAACGAACATTGAGATTCATGCTTTAACTTGCTGTAATAAGGATATATGCCCATGCACCCAAAACTCTGATATTTACAAGGAAGCTCAAGGGATGCGGCCACCTTCTCCAATGCAAGACATCTGATATTGCCAAGCTCATGCCTGCAGGTTGGGCAGCGGTTGTGCACCCTAGGCTTGCAACCAGAACAAATGGTGTGCCCATTCGAGCACTGCAACAGTAAGCAGAAAACAATATAATTAAATTAAACTGCGATAACTATACGATAAATGAAGATATGTGTACAAGATAAACTTCTTAAATGATTCACATATACCATGTCATCAAATGATAAGTTTCAACATGTAAATGCTATTACACAGGAGAAATAACAGAAACAAGAAATACCAAGAGAATGTCCCTTAAGATTATTATTACAGATGTTGAGCACTTAAGGGTACACTAGATCAAATTGATGCAGCTATAAACTGATGATCTATGATTACTTTCAGTTGACCGCGAACTGACATCACGTACAAAATATTAAAATAAATATAAGTACCTGGTGAATAGGAGGGTACATTGCATTCAAGCAGACAGGACATTCCAACAACTCACGAACACTGCTAGAAACAGTCAGATTAGGTTTCACAGCAATTTGAGTAGCGTCATTCATGTGCTCGCTAACTTCCAGTAATTCTTCATCCTGAGCAGGATCAATGACCTCAGGTTTGTTGCGCAAGTCATCGAAATAACAATTTCCAGTTGACATCACCAGAATAAGCAGCTCAGACCCTCTACATGTCAATTCAGTTAATACGTTGAGTAGCATACATAACCATTCAAATTCATTAAAGCAAAACTATAACAAACAGCATCCACCACAGCAGCAAATTACAGACCAGAAGTAAAATGCAATCAAATACGAACTACACCAAAAATAATAAATCGAGAAGACTAAAAGGGAAACAAGAAGAAATAGTTAAACCCTGCCAACTCTTATCGACATCATACTGTAAGAGTCAAATTTACTGATAAGATAACGGTCACATTCTCACTACTAAATGATTGAACTTTTTAGTGTTCACGATATCAAGAACTAGACACTGAATGATGCACTTGCACATATCTCCAAACGACTGATCATCTTTTCCACGCCAACTATTCAAAGCAAAATGACATCATTGCACCAATAAAACCATTTCCCAGATTCCCAAATGCTTTTAATTGAAAAATAACCATCCATTATGGCCTTAAAAATCTCAGAACTTTATTCCTTTATCAATACTCAAATATTATTTCATTGAAAAAAAAAAGAAGAATGTTGACCTATTTGTACACAATTATATTCAGATACAATCGTATAAAATTGGTGATTTAATGTACGGCATATCATTTATCCAATTTCGGATCAGACAGATTTGATTTAAAAAACCGTACACATTAAAATTTATGACACAAGAAATTTGGAGCATATGAATTTCAAAACCAAAATAAAATCCCAAAATCAGAAAACAACCGAAGTTGAAACCGCTTTCAAACCGAACCCATATCAGATCTCAAATGAACATCTACCTCTGAAAATAGTACTAACTAGCAAAAAAATAAAAAGACTAGGAAAACAACAAAAAATAAACCAAAAAAACTCAACGGAATTTTCTGGAACAAGAAAACCCAGAGCAAATTGGGATATCAGCGAGAAAAGAAAAAGAAAGTACCTGGAGAATTTACGGTAGAATCAAAATCCCACAAGAGGAGAGACAAGAAAAGGAGGAGAACCAACCCCTAAAGAGGGCTTTGGTGATTTCTGTTATAAAAGTACAAAAAAATCCAACCAACCGACCTACCAATCAATCAATCAAATGACGAATCAAAGAAATGGAGAAGATAATATAGAATTTAGTGCGGGATTCTTGCATAGTTTTGTCCGGCACTCTGGCATAGCGTGGATAGGGTAGCGAATGAAATCAAGAGATGTTAGGAGGAGAAAATGAGAAATTGGAACTGTATATACGAACCGAAACCCTCTTTTCAATTTTCAATTTTCAAACTAAAGCCGTAAGAGGAGAGAGAGAGAGGGGGGGGGGGGGGGGGGGGGTCGTCGGAGGGGAGAGAGACTTGTCGAAAGAATACAAAACTGGGAACAACTTGACAAAAAGAAGATGAAAAGTTTATTAGATCAACTTGGCTTAGCGTAATAAACCAACATGGCTTAGCGTTTGTGAACAATTTGTACTTATGCGTAATCATAGGCTTAGTGTTTGTGAACAGTAGTTATGCGTAATTACATATTTTAAAAAGGATTTTTCTAGTGCCCCCTCGGTTAGCTCGGGTGGCCTGTGTAGCCTCTTTAGGTGAGACAGGTCTGGGGTTCGACCCTGAGCTTGAGCAACCGGGGTATCTTCTTGGGGATCGGTGGGGCCCGCTCTCCTCGGGGTTGGGGGACTAGTCGGGTGTAGGCCCGGACACCCCCAACTGAAAAAAAAAAAAAAAAAAAAGGATTTTTCTAACAATAAATATCTAACATTCACCTAACTTATTATATATATATATATACATATATATACTAATAATTATTATTTTTTCTTATATTTATATATATTTTCTGTTTAATCTTGCCTACCGTTCCTTATATTTATTTACTTTTCTTAATTAATCTTATATTTCCAAAAATATAACACTTGAAATATATTTTAACGACTATCGTATGAACACCCGTTAGACAGACCGTTATATAAAGGGTTTTAGTTGTATTCAATTGATACTTTAAAAATGTAGTGTTAAAGTGTATAAAAGCCAAAAGACGGGATTAGGTTAGATGTTAAAATGGAGTGGAAGGGATTGTAAATAAGAAATCTTTTGATTTCTTAATAATTGTTAATGTATACACGTAACATGATAGGGGTTGGATGTGATGTAGATATGTTAATTAATGTCTAATTGGCACCCCTTAAAAAAAACCTTTTGAAAATTGCAAAACATTAGTATTTTATTTTGGTTAAGATGGTATTATACTATTATTCTACCAAATGTATGGGCATTCGTAGCTCAAAAGGTTATTAAAAAAAGGTTTAACTGCAAACTCTTTTTCAAAGTGATTAGAGGAGTTTCTGGCATTATAGTGTATTAATGACCTTATTCGTCAATGTACTAACAAAGTATACACTATTAAATCTAAATGTATGTCATATGTGAAAAAAAAATTAGATTTCAAATGAAAATTAGTTATCAAATGAAAATTAGTTGTCATGCATCCAAACAAGTTTGGACGCAAATTAGTGTATTCAAATGAAAATTAGTTGTCATGCATCCAAATTTTATAATATATGCAGTGTCAGTGTATAAGATTAATCCTAAATGAAAATAGTGAGTTTGTTTGGATAGAAGTTTATTTGGATGATTTATTTGGGTGAAGTTTTTTAAACAAAAAATCTCATTCAATTTAGAATAAGATGCAGTTCTCAAATCGTTGAAAAATAATCGTTACAATTATTATGTATAAGATTTGATATTCATTTTTTTTTATAAAATATATAGAAAATTGATATTTATCCAAATAAAATATACCAATAAATTATTAAATGGCAGTGACTGAGTATAAGAATAGAGATAGAAGTAAATATGATAGTAGGTAGTTAAACAAACAAAAAAAATTGGCGGCCAGTCTTTTTTAAAAAAAAAATTAAATTTTCACTGACACAGCCCGGCAGCCAGTGTTTTTTTTTATTTTTAAATTTTGGATTTTGCTGGGGCTGTGTCAGCTTGGCAGCAATAGTTTTGCAATTGAACCTTCTGTGACCACTACTCTTCCGATTTTTTTTTTCAGCAATATTGTGAGTAATTAGCCTCTTTTATATGATTCAAAGATACCACAAAATTTATTTGCATGCATCATCAATATATTTTTCAACCACCTTTTTATCTCACACAGATCACATTAAAAAAAAGTTCCCAAAAAACTATCCCAAATAATCTACTATCCACACACGTGTTTACAATTGCAATAACAAACTCTTTTTTATATGATTCAGTGATTGAGATAATTGTTATTAATAGATAAGAAATTGCCAATAGCCATCCGCAAGTTTGAGATTGAATTGAATTCTTTAATTAAGACAAGAGTAAGTTTGCTGCCGAGAATGTTTTGCCTAATGACTAAAATTGAATTTCTAAAACTTAGAGCTTTTGGATTCAATTCCTCCCTTTCAAGCCCTTCCCAACCAGGATTTAGTACTGGTTTATATTACATTATGGGAAAAAAAACAAAAGGAAGAAAAAAAAAGGAAGTTGAGAGTGACCCGCCCCATGTTTAAAAATTGTTGGTTGGAAACGATATAAAAACATGAAGGAAGAGATCCTGTGAATGACTGAATATGAAAACGTGAAAGCAACTCGGATTGAGCAGGGGCCGCCAATGGACATTTGATTGTCATGCTCTTATTTAAATATAGAAAGCGTGTGTGATGTTTGATGGAGTTAAGGTACAATTGTTGACTTGTGGAACTTTCATGCTTAATAAAACAAAATAGAAAAACTGGAGCTTATTTCCTCTTGTGATCGTTCCCTTTTAAAGTCTACTAGTGAGACGGCCTGCGCATTGTGCAGGAGAGCTAATATTTCCCGTGTTAAGTTACACAATTTTTAGTTATTGTGTAGTTATTATAGTGTAGAGAATGATATAGGTGGTATAAGCTTGGTTTGAATTAGTTCAAATAATATAGTGTTGATATTTTGTATGATATGATTAGTATAAATTATGTGGCGTGGGTTAAGTGATTACAAAGGTGGGAAAAAGTATAGTTGAAGTTACAAAGCGAAGGAAGTGTTGTTACATGCATGGAAGTCAGTCCACAAGATAGTTATATGCATAGTTGGATTGATAGTTACATGAAAGTAGAACAAAAAGATGGTTACAAAGTGATGGAAGTGCAGTTACATAGATGGAAGTCAGTCCATAAGATATTACATGCATAGTTGGGTTGATAGTTATATGATAGTGGAACAAAAGTGCATCTGGAATTGATTTCATTAGAGTAGCAATGTTAAATAATTGCGTTGAGTTTGTGAACAATGTTATTCATTGGATTTCATTGGATTTTATTGGACTATGTTTATTACAGTAGCAATGTTAAATAACTGCGTTGAGTTTGTGAACATTTTAATTGTATTTTATTTAGATTATATTGGATACACTTGAACAAGTTCATCGTCAAATATCTGAAGTGTATATTTGTTCAATCCTAAGTGAGTAAATACGACATTATGGTCTACTTTAATTACATGAAATTTTGTCAACTTTTTCCATCCATTTGTTAAATAATTGTCCTCAACTTTTATGTCCCAAGTCTTTTGTTGACAATAGAGCACAATTATGCAATCTTTATTTGGTAGAATATGGAAGGCATCATCTGGATGTAATTCCTGTCATAAAAAGATGTGAAATTTTTGTAAGAATATTGATACACTGATATGTTAAATATTTTGTGTAATATGAAAATTACCAAGTATTCTATATCGGATGGCCGTATTGTCACATAAAATTGAAACTTTTTGTTAGTAGTCCTTTTGTTGGGCAGAATGTTCCTGCAGTTTTCTTGGATAACAATTTAGGTTGATAAATTGTCTTTAATTAGAGAGTAATAATTTTGTACCATACCGTATTCGTTTTGGCCATAGTCTTGGGCTGGTAAAATGTTCCATTCATAGAAAGTTGAGCAACGATTTGGAGCAAATATCTGCACTCGAAAGGTCATTACACCTATGTGAAAAAATTGGATCATGAAGTTTTCTTGTATTTGGTGATCACATAGAAATTCTTTCCAGCCAGAATTTGCGGGACTTTTGTGTAATTTAATAAACCAAATTTTGTTTCCATTTTTTAGTATTGCTGTTCTTCGCATATGGTGTCCTATATGCGGCAAAAATTTGGCTGGTATGACCTGAAAATTAGTAGCAAAAGTAAGAAAAAATTAAAGTGGATTTTGATTTGCAATATATTTTGTTGAAAATATTGATCTTACCATTTGCTCTTACCAATATTTTGCTCTTACCAATATATTTTGATCTTACCAATATATTTTGGGACTCCATCAGCGTCTTGAGTTACATATGTAAATGTTGTTTTTATTGTTCCATTAGAGTAGTTTTGTTGAGCGGTTTTGGAGTCTACAAAGAAAATTGGCTCCATTTTTGTTGCTGCTGAGTTGTTTAGTTTTGTGGAGTTTTTTGCTTAATTTTTTGTGACTAACTGGGCTTTTGTTTTTGGAACTGTACTTGAGCGGTATTTAGTCCCAAGGTGAAGGCCGAATCAACATTGTATGCTATACGGCATACCTTACTCTTTGGGTGATGTGGCATTTGATTATTCCCCGATTCTTTAGTACAAATAACAACAAATTTGCAGTGCTGTTAGTACCTGAAGTTGCTGAAAACCAAATGCCCTCAAAGTTGCTAGAAATTACGTTATAACCGCTTGACAAAAAATGAACTGTTCATTGTCCAACTCCCGCTTTTATATAGTTAGATTTCAGAGTTGAGTAAGTTTAAAAGATATTAAATTTGGTACTGTTAGTGAACATTGATGCTATTATAATAAATGGAAGAAAGGTTCTGTAACACCAAATATGAAATGCATCTAATTGGTTTTATTGTTGTGAGTTCAAAAAGTGTGGGATTAAAAAAATAAAATAAAATCTCCCGTGGGGGGAGCAGGGCAAGTTGAGGGCAAGTACAGGAACGGGGAATGGGGGGGAGTTATTGGACGATCCTTCAGCCCAACATTGCCTTGTTGCCATTCTTACTCTTAGGTAAGGGTGCGCAAAATCGAAAATTTTCGATTTACTAACCGAATTCAATAGAATTTCGAATTTGGTAATTCGGTAATTCGGAATGGAAATCGGAATATCCGATTTTGAATTGGTCGAATTCGATAATGAAAATTTTCAAATCGAAAATTCCGATTTCGAATTCACAATTCGAAATTGAAATCGAAATCGAAATCGGAATTCCTATTTCGATTTCAAATCTGTTTTTTCATATATATATAATATATATAATATAACATTTATATTATAATAATAATTTTTATATTCATGAATTCAGTGAAATCAGAATTCCTATTTCGATTTCAATTTCGTTTTCACACACATATATATAATATTATATATATAATATTTTATATATATATGTAATATAATATTTATATAATAATAATAATAATTTTTATATTCATGAATTCGGTGAAATCGTAATTTACCGAATTCGGAATTGGTGAATTCGAAATCGAAATCGGTCGAAAATTCTGATACCAAAATTCCGATTTCAAAGTTCCGAATTACCGATTTCGATTTCGATTCACACCCCTACTCTTAGGCACCTTCTGTACTTAGTAAAATTAGTTACGAATTTAATTTTATTCTTCTAGTTTTAAGGGCAAAATTAAGTTAATTTATACTAAACAAGTAACATGCATTTAATTAATAAAAGGAAAATCTAATACTTGTTTTTAATTAATTGCCAATCCTATCTGTCTGAGTTGGCTTGACTACGCATTTAATTAATTAAAAAACATTAAACAAGTACAACGCGAGAAGAGGGACATGAAGCCTTTAGCTCCTAATTGAAAATCTAAATCACATGTACCTATCCATTTGAAACAATCCCCCTAGCTATAGCCGAAATAGCAAAGAATTTTTTTTCCAAATGGTATTCTCTTTATACATATATTGTGTGACAGCCCCACCTCCCCCTAAGGCGAACCAAAGGGTTCGGTGGACCGCCTGCCCAGCTCTCGCCGGGACTACGGGGTCAAATCACTCCCAACTCTATAGCACGCGTGATAGAAACCAAAGAAAACGAATGATTGGGAAACCTCCAAGTTAAATGTAACTTGCCAACCCATAATATTGTCGAAATCCCTGCCGATTTTTTTTTCCTTTTCACACTTGGATACTATACTCGTCCGAAACCTCAGTAATTTCATTAAACTCCACGTAGCCATAAAGAATGAACACATTCGAGCGGGTAACACATGTACATGATTAAACACTTTATATATATATATAAATACATGATTGCAAATTTACAAATCAAAAGGGAGTTGTTGGATCGAAATACATTCAAGGTTTCTATCTATTGAGGAGCTATACAAAAGAATATATATCTAGCTCAACTCATGCTTCCAAACATCATTGTTCCCAAAAGATTTTCCTGTAAGGAAAACAAGGATAACAAAACGGGGTGAGCTATAAGTTCAATGAGGTACCAAAAATAATAACAGTCAAGGACCAAGGAACTTCATGCTCAATTAATCACATAGGTGTACCAAATAAGGAGATATGTAAACAACTTAGATAGAAAGGATACAGATGGCTCTCAGGAGCCAATTTCCCGTTGCAGTACTTGATCCGACTACGTTGACCCTCCGTCAACTTCCAACTAAAGAAAACCAGTCCAGTAGAACACCGCTTTAACGCCGAATCCCGTTCACCATTCATACCCCCTTACCGGGCCCGAACGCCAAATAGAAACAGGAATGGTAATACTCGAGTATACCGGAATCAAGAGTCTCAATACTCAAAGATTCCATAAAAACAGGCACCCACGGATTGTCAATTTTCTCGACCAAGCCCTTGCATGGCTCGATTTAATTAACTCCCCATGAGGTTGAGCTCAGGTTTAACAGGACGATCAAGTTTAACAGGACGATCGTGGACACACTTCCAAACGATCGCATAACAAGTGCAAGTAACAAGTTCAAGTACATAACAAGTACAAGTAATAGATTCCAGTTTGTTCAGTACAGGCAAGAGAACGAGTGTGATAAAGTACACCCTCGTCTCATACAAGATAAACAGTCAGGAAAGATATTCAAATAGCATGTTGCAAGTACAGAAAACCAATTTAGCAATAACTCAGGGGAGTGGTGCACTCACCTGATCAAACAAGGATAATTTCAAAAGTTTCCTTCCCAAGTGTGGCTTTACTCGTCGTTACCTCCTAGAACAATCAAGGCAAACACTTAAGACTCGACTCCAAGACCGAGTATGGAATTCGCAAGTGAGACTCGGTTACGAGCCATATGCCTAGTCAAAAGAACCATTAATGCAAAGCAAAGAGGTGACCTCGGAGTGAAAAGGTAACAATTAGTCTTAAAAGCATGAACAACCTCAAAGCCCTTCCTACAATGACTGACCAATTCCAAATTTGAAGTAGATAATGAAAGCAAGATCAATACTAGGAAAACAGAATTTTTCCAGTTCCGCGCGACCTTATATGAAAAATCATATCTCAAGTTTTGTAAGTCCAAAATTAATAAAAGTTATACCGTTGGAAAATACATTCAAAGGGCTATAACTTTCCAGAAAACACTATTGTAAGATTCAGAACGTAAGTCAGTCGAATTCAAGTCGCAAGTTGCTGCTTTATCCAGTGGAGGACAGAACAGGTACAAGATTTCAGTTAACTTTGAAAAATCACCATAAATTGGACAGATAGAAACAGGATCTAAAATTTACACGGTTTATAACCCTATGAATATAGTTTAAAACGCAATAAACGGAACTCAATTCCGACATTTCTACATCAAGATATAGCAAATCTCCCGAGACTGCACCGAAGCTCCTGCAAACATTTGGACAGCACTTCCCCTTGTCTTTCTTTACTTTTCCAACCAAGCCTCAACACCCAATCACAAACTATCAAATACCTTTAATTAGAGCCAAAATACCTTTCAAAACAACCAAATGGTAGCTCAACAAAGGAACCCTAGAAAAGTCCCAATTATAAACCTTAAAATCAAAAGACAGTTTTGACGTCATTTAACGGAATGGACACAACTGGAGCTAAACTTATCGGATTGGGGTACAATTTACACCGTTTCGAAGCCAAGAGAAAAGGGTACAATGTTGAAGAAGGCCACTCAGTCCAGTTTGCAATGTATCTTGGTAAAATTTACCAAAATAACCCCAGATTTTCCAATTCAAAGTTTACTGTGGCAGTCCTGATTCATTCAGTCATATCTCAGCATATACAACTCCAATTCAAGTGATTCCAAAGCCATTTGAAATCTAAGATACAAGGGTATAAATGTTAAGAAGACATTGGCAACCAAATCAATAGTATTCCTGGTCAAAACAACCAATTACAGAAGCTGATTAGCATGTTCGGATAGAAACAGGGCAGCAGGGGTATTTTGATCTTTTCACAAGCTACATTGCTCCGATTGAGGTGAAATTTTCTAGGCAACTATAAAACATAATTCTCTACAACTTTCATGTTTTAACCCAAGACTAATTCGGCCTATAACTAGGAGCAATAGTGCCGACCAGAATGGGGAAAATTGTAAACCCTAATCTGGAAATTTTCTATACAAGCTGAAATTCTTTGAAGGCAAGCAAAACTAGCATTCTCAAGCTCAAAATTGCTCATAACAACTACCAAATCATGCCCAAACATTAAGCATCATATGAGGACAGAAATTTTACTATAAAAACTGAAATTCACCATAACCCTACTTAAAACCATAAACTTATCCACAAAACTACACCTTTAACCTCTCCAATCCATTAATTGACAATTATCAAGAGTAAAAGGAAAGTTCTAGGGAATTTACCTTGAAACTTGAGGAAAGATGATAGCTTAGGTTTTCTTCTCCAAAAATCACTCCACCACAATCTTTAATCTAACCCAAAGAGCAACTTATATGGAGAGGTTTGCAAGATTTATGGTTGGAATCCAAGATTGAAGCAAGAAAGAATGGTGCAAGATGAAGTTTTTTTTTTTCTTCTTTCTTCCCTCCAAGGTTCGGCCAAGACACAAGAAATTGAAGATGATTTGTGGTCAAATTTTGGTATTTAGTAAAGGTAATGAATAGTGGTCAAAATGCAAGATTTAATCATATGGTGACACTTGTCACCCTATTTAATGCATCAATATCTCTTTGTTTCCTCAACTCTCATCCATATGGTATCCTCTAATTATCTCTTAACACTTAGTAAATTAAACCCTGTATACAAAACTTAACCCAATTGGCCAAATTTTATCGAACTTTTCACACTAGCGGGTCCCACGTCCGGTATACGCTCCAAAATTCTCATGAACTCATTTATACTAGAAAAATAACTTGAAAACTCTATTTGCTCATAAAAATTATCTGAAAAATTTTTCTAATAAAGAAAATGCATAAAAGGCATGCAATTCAATAAAGTAAAGCCTAGAAAATAAGAAAATTTACGGGCTCTCACATATTGAACTTGATAATGCAAGATCTCAGTTACAAACGTGGACATTGGTCCTATTATCCTCATGTATACTCTCTTTGAGCCACAGAGGGAAACTTTGTTTCCATATAACATTGGAAACAAGTCTAGTTGCAAATTGTGCCATTTTATGAGCATATCTATTTCCATCTCTATAAACAAAAGAAAAATGGAACATGTCACTCAATTGTCTTATATCTTCCATTATGGTGGCTATTGGTGATTCCTCTATGCCTCTCTTGTGGATTTTTTCAATGGCAGCTTTGCAATCAAATTGCATTTTTATTCTTTGCCACCCAGCTTCGGTAGCAATTATCAGTCCTTGTCGGATTGCATCTGCCTCTTCTATTTCAGCTCCACAGCTGCTATACTTTCTGATACCTCTTGCTTCAACAAGGTTTTCATAACTGTCTCTCGCTATCATTCCTAACCCTGCTCCTGCTAATTTAGTAGAGACAGCTGCATCAGTGTTGATCTTCACTACGCCTGCGTCTGGTGGCCTCCATTGGTGGTTTTGCATTTGGTGAGCCGTTCCTGTCCTGTGCTTTTCATCATTGTCCATCTACTCCTGTTGAAAATTCCAGCCATTCATTTTTTGCATTATCCAAGATGGACATATGATCTCCATACTTCCCTTCATACTATCGAGCATTTCTTGCTTTCCAAATTTGCTAGATGATATTTGCTATTAATGTGATGTGGTCTTCTCCTTTTGGTTTTTTCCTTGCCTTGAATATACCTTCCTACCACCTCCAGAAGTTTGATCTCCATTGAAGTAATCCATCCCACTGTATTGGGGGCCAGTTTCCATATAGGTTCAACATTGTTGCAAAAAAAGATCATATGTTCCACTGTTTCCTCCTCTTCACCACAGCATTTGCATATTGGAAAGCCTTTTCCTGTTCTTTTGTGTATCAGGTCATTTACAGGAATGCTGTTGTGTAGGCATCTCCATATGAAATGTTTGATCTTTGGCTTCATCTTTAACCCCAACAAGCTTTTCCACACTTTTTCCTTATGCTGTGCATAGCTGGTTTCTCCCTTGCCTTGATTCTCTTTTCTTCTCTGGCTTACCTCCTTTTCTACTGCATATCCAAATTTCACTGTATATGTTCCTGATTTTGAGTATTTCCAATAGACCATATCCTTCATGGGAAACAAACTTAGGGGCATCTGTAAAATTTGTGAAGCTTTCTCCTCTGAGAAGGTCTCCTCAATCAGTTCCTTATTCCATTCCCTCTCTTTAATCAAATCTGCCATTGTTTGCAGCCTACAACCTGGAGGTTTCTGCGTTGCTATTTTCCCAGTTGATGATCCCATGAGCCATTTGTCCGTCCATATGTTTATAGTAGTCCCATCTCCCACTCTTTTCCATATTCCCTTTTGCAGCACAGAGCAAGAACTGTAAATACTTCTCCACATCCAAGATGCATTCCTTGGAGCTTCTCCTTCCCAGCCTGTTTGCGACAATTTGTACTTCGCTCCCAGCACCTTACTCACTAATAAATTTGGCTGCAATAATAGTCTCCGTAGTTTCTTTGCTAGTAAAGCATTGTTAAAGTGCTCTAGGTCCCTAAATCCCAGGCCTCCATTTCCTTTCACCTGTGTGATTTTCTCCCAACTTATCCATTGCATCTTCCTTTCCTCTTTGTTTTGGCCTCTCCAGAATTTTGCCATGTGGCCACATATTTCTGCATAGAATCCTTTAGGTAACCTGTAGCATGACATTGTGTAAGTGGGTAATGCCGTAATGACCGACTTGAGAAGTACCTCTTTCCCTGCATAGCTGAGTAAATTGTGCTTCCATCCTTGCATTTTGGATCTTGCTTTATCAACAATGTAGGCGAAGACTTGCTTTTTTGATCCTGTTATCACTAGGGGGAGTCCCAAGTATTTGCCACTGTTTGCCTCTTTGATGTTGTTCATCTACTCACAGGTCTGTCTCCTTTGTTGTCTGCTGCAATTTCTGCAAAAAAAGCGGCAGACTTCTCATAGTTGATACACTGTCCTGAGGCTAGCTCATACTTTGCAAGGATCTCTTGCATGACTCTAGCTTCCTGTGGGTGCGCTTTACAGCAAAATAAGGAATCATCTGCAAAGAATAAATGGGATAGAACAGGTCCATTCCTACTCACTTTGAGACCTGTGATTTGCCTATTTGCAATTGGCTTTTCCATGAGATTTGACAATCCTTCAGAACATAACAAAAAAAGATAGGGGGATAAAGGGTCCCCCTGTCTAATATCTCGACTAGGTTGCACATACCCTACCCTCTCCCCATTAAAGTTGAACTAATAGGTCACTGATGACATGTAGCTCATAATCCATCTTACAAAAATAGGACAAAAACCCGTTTTTAACATCATTCTGCCCATAAATTTTTCCATTCCACTCTGTCATAAGCCTTTGACATGTCAAGCTTTAGGGTCATAAAAGCAGTATTACCCTTCCTTTTGCTTTTTAAAAAATGCATGATTTCATGGCCAAAATGATATTATCCACAATCTGTCTTCTAGGTACGAAGGCAAACTGAGAATAGCTAATGCACAAGGTGATAACTTTTTTCAATCTATTGGCTAGAATTTTTGCTATGATTCTATAGAGCACATTACAAAGGCTGATTGGCCTATAGTTGGATAGAGATATTGGATTTTCTACCTTAGGAATAAGGGTTATACTGGTCTCATTTATGCTTTTCAAAAGATGGCCATTACTCAAAAAGCTATGAATAGCAGACACCACATCAGTTTTAATAGCATGCCAAAATCTTTGAAAGAATAAGGGTGTCATACCATCAGGTCCAGGTGCTTTATTTGGGTGCATGGAGAACACAGCTACTCTAACCTCATTTTCCTCCATAGGTTGTATCAAATTCTGATTTAGTCTGCTTGTAATTGATACGTACCCCTTCTAGCACTTCTTCCATATTCTGTGGCTGAGATGTGGTGTACATGTCTTCATAGTACCTGCAAATCTCCTGGACGATTTGTTGGTTATCCATACACCATTCTTCATTTTCTTTCTGCAAACTGGTTATCTTATTCCTTTTCCTTCTTATCTTCACACAAGCATGAAATTAGGCTGTATTCTTGTCCTCTTCCTTTAACCATCTGCTCCTTGCCTTTTGCGCCCAGAAGATTTCCTCAGCTTTGTAAGCACTGCTCAACTTTAGTTTCAGTTCAACCAGTTTCCTTTTTTTCCATTGATCCTCAGACTCTTTGAGTTCCTATATCTTCTTTTTAATCTCATTGATCTGTGCTGCTGCATTTTGTTTATTCATTCTATTCTAACTTAAAAGGGCTATCCGGCACTCTTTGATTTTTCTAGTGATTCTGAACATTCTTGAGCCCACCTGTGGTTTTTCCCAAGCATTCCTCACTACCTCTTCTGCCTCTTGGTGTTGAGCCCATTTTTGGTAAAAAACAAACCTCTTTCTCATTTTCTTCTGATCTGGTATAGTAATCAGCACTAGCATTGAATGATCAGAGGCCTCATTTTTCACATGCTTGCAAATTGCATCCCCAAAATTCTGGAACCAGCCTGCACTACTCAGGCATCTATCCAACCGTTGTTTAATTTCCCCCTCATTTTTCCATTGGTTGCTCCAAGTCCATGGATTGCCTTCAAAATGTATGTCTACCAAACTAGCTCTCTGTATAAAACTTCTGAAACACCTAAATCTACCCTCATTTCTTGTTCTTCCCCCCCATTTTTCTTCATTTGATATGATATCATTGAAATCCCCAAGCAATATCCATTTATCCCCCCATAGCTTCATTCGTTCTTCCAAAAATTCCCATTGATCTCTTATGGTTGTATCATTCGTACTTGCATAGACTCCAATACACCACCATTCTTCCCTTACTTCCTCATCATAGACTTTAACTTCAATTGAACATTCTGAGGTATAAATCTTTAGAATTTTAACCTCCTGCTTCCAAAACATGGCTAGACCACCAGCTCTTCCTACTGGTTCTACTACTACATTATTATTGAACCGTATTTGCTTCATGACAACATCCAGAACTCTTTTTTGATTTTTTGTTTCTGATAAAAACACTAACTTTGGAGAGTGGAGGCGTATTACCTCCTTGAGTTAGGGAACTGTCAAGGGGCTCCCAGCACCTCGGCAGTTCCATGCCACCGCTCTCATTTACACTGTGGAGGCTTTTCTGGGCTTGCCTCCATCGCCCCTTGTTGTGTTTGTAGAATCTCCCCAAGTTTCATCATTTTTGGCTTCTGCTCCTCTGCTTCGTCAATCTCCATCATACTGCCTCCTTGAATGTCACTTGCTAACTTCCTCTTACCTCTCATCCTGGGCTTTCCTTGTTCATTTGTGATATCAGCCAGAGGCTTTTTAAAGCTTCTGTGGCTTTAAATTAGGGTAAATTATGTTTGACCTGCATGTGGCTTGATGTTTTACCACATAACCCACTTATAGTTTAAAAACATATGTATGACCCTCTTATGGTTTAAGTTAAAGCGTCACAATTACTTTTTCTGTTAAAACTAACGGTCAATAATAAAAATTCAAAGTCAAACTAATAAAATGACAAATTCATAGATTTACTACATTTTCTTTTTTCTTTTCCCTCTGGTTTCTCTCTATCTTTTTTTTTGTTTGGGAGGAGAAGAGGTGATCTTGAAAACCTATACTTTGACTTACA
Source organism: Coffea eugenioides (assembly GCF_003713205.1). Lineage (NCBI taxonomy): Eukaryota > Viridiplantae > Streptophyta > Magnoliopsida > Gentianales > Rubiaceae > Coffea > Coffea eugenioides. The sequence continues at coordinate 48,653,072 of NC_040036.1, read as the reverse complement.
AAATCTTAATTTTCTCCAAATACAAAAGAGGTGAAAGGGAAATAAAAAACAAAAAAGATGCAAGGGAGATGCAAAACAATAAATAAGAAATAAGAAATATTAAATCATTGTTGTCTACAAATATCATTATAGGTTTTGAAACCAAATCTTTAATAGTATTTTCTATTTTTATTTATCTATTTTTTATTTCAATTTCTTCTTTTTTATGTTTGGAGGAAGAAAAAGATGTAATGAAAGGGTGAATTTATCAATTTATTAGTTTGATTTTGACTTTTTACTATTGGTTGTTGGTTTTAAAGAAAAAACTAACGGTGACACTTTAACTTAAACTTTAAGGGAGTTATATGTAGGTATTTAAACCATAGGAGGATCATGTGGTAAAACACTAAACCACGGGGGATAAAAAGTAATTTAACCTAACAAAGTAAAACAGCCACTTCACGCCCCAATGGTAGCCAAATAATCAGCCACTCCATTAGTCGTAGGGTAAATTCCATTTTGACCCCTTAAACTTTACGTAGTTTTCCACTTCAATCCCTAAACTTCAAAATGGACACTTTAGTCTCCAAACTATTGAATCTGTCCGAATAAAGTAAAATCATTGATAGAATCCACAAAACCGTCAGGGTTTTCGGAGCGTGTAAAACATGTCCTGTTAGTGAGACTAAGTAAGCAATAAAAACTAAAATGGTCAGGACATAAATGTAAATTTGCCCATTAGGTATAAGGGCCAAAGAAATAAGCCAAAATGGCTTTGTTTCTTTCTTCTTCACTTTGCACATTTCGATTTCAACAAAGAGAGAGAGAGAGAGAGAGAGAGAGAGAGAGAGAGAGAGGGAGGGAGGGAGTGAACAATAGATTGCCCAATTTCTACTATCGAATACCATGAAGTAATCGTGATCATGATTTAGAGGTGCAGTATATCGTAGACACAGTAAGGAAGAGGGTTGATGGAGAAATGAGATCTCCATGGAAGAACAAGAAGAGAAAGGCCGAACTGGGTAAGAGCAATGATTTTTGGATCATTGTTTGCTTGTTGATTATTGTAATAGTGTAATAAGTAGTTGGTTACTTGAATTGTTATTATTGTCGACTAGGGTTTGTAGGAGTCTTGTGGAATGAAAAAAGGGCCAGATTGAACTTTATGTATTAGTGACAAATTATGGTTGACAAAATTGTTTAATGTTGATTGTATGGGCCTACAAATGATTTGGGGTGTTTTTGAAGTCAATGTTTATGCTGTACAAACCCTAATGCTCCCTGTATTGAAAACATTGTGGTTCTCGATCCACTATGAAATGTGTAAAAAAATAAATTATTGAATTAAAATTTTTTTCTTTGAACCAAAAAATGGTGATAGGGGAATCTGGTCTAAACGTTTCTTATTGAAGATACATCATCAAGGGACATTCACAAACTCTTCTAACAAATAGTATGCAGGGGGAAAGGTTGACTTTATAGATGGATGCAACCTAGAAATGTGGTCATTGGTAGTTCTAGACAAGTGTGGAGAGAGACTTGGCTATGATAAAGAAGCTAGTTTTGGGTGGATGCAACCCCTCATTTGGAGATTCAGCTAATTGGTCTCTGGTTTCTTAGGGCATATTGCTTCCCTTTTGTGAATTGGATCGGGGCAATTATATGACTCAAATGTGCCAGATAAAATGAGGGAATTTTTATATCTTTTCTCTGAATTTCCATCCTTGCCCTTGGTCAACAGCGCGTGTTTTGCACACTCCAAAAACCCTGATGTTTTCTGGATTCTGTCAGTGATTTTACTTAATTGGGACAGATTCAGTAGTTTGGGGACTTAAGTGTTCCATTTTGAAGTTTAGGGATTGAAATGAAAAATCGTGTATAGTTCAAGTGGTAAAAATGGAATTTACCCTTAGTCTTACTTTAATAATAATTAACAGAGTAAGTTTGGGGCAGAAGCTTGAGAGTTGCTCTGATAATAGGCCGAATAGCAGCTGGACAAGCCGTACCTCCTCGCAAAACATCCATCAAAACTGCCGAGTCTGGCTCAATCACAACATTTGAATATCCTGCTTGCTTACACACTTGCAAAACAACCAAAATTGCCGTGGCTTCAACTTACAATGAACAACATTACCAAATTAATCAGCAAAAGCCATAATGTATCTACCACCCTCATCCCTCACAATCCCTCATCCACCGCTTACTCCGATCATCGAATTCGCTGACCCATTAGTATTTAATTTTAAAAAATCAACCCAGCGGAAAATCCCATCTCACCGGCTTTGAAACAACGATAGTTGTATGCTTGATAAAGAAGAGATAATTTCCAGCCAACCTCTAATCATACCTGTCAAATGAGTGAATCTAATGACATAGCAATTGCAAATCTTGAATAACCAAATGACAAACTTCATTAACCGAAACTGCATGATCATCAAACCGGGGTCTTTTTTTTTTTTTTTTAGGCAACGACATTTTTATAATCTAATCTATCCTCATCTAGAAGAAGAGGAGCCTAAAGAGGTTGTGTATAAAGGAGTAGTAGGTATAATAACATGACTAGACCAAAAGGTAGGTATAAAAATCTGATTAGACCAAAGGGGTGTTTTGACACATCTTTTGGATTTTTTCACTACAGGTGGGGTTCAGACTTCTAACCTACAATTCAAGGAAGGATTTGGTCCTTTTTTGGTGACCATTGAGCCAAAACTCAGTGGATAAATCTGGATATATTTCTGACCTTCCACAAATGCCATAAAATTAATGAAGGAACAACCCTCACTAACCATTGGATGGCAGCCCTGCTTACCGGATGGAGCCTGGCATCTAACTCGCATCCCACGGTTAGAGGAATTAATCCCCATAGGACCCTCAAAAAAATTCCAAACATTCACTACTAACTCTCCCAAATAAGAAACATGCTCCAAAGTTTCTACATAAACAGGATCACAAAACACACACACTTAGAGGAGCCATACACGTGAAAATGCATTACCACATCATCAGTCAGTAACTTAGCAGTCAACAATCTTCATATGAAAGTACCAAATTGAAACAAAAACACAATACTGAGGCTGTGAAGACTGAAACAAATGACAAGTCAAATTTAGAGTAAAAACACCAGAACGAGATAAACCCCACAACATCAAATCCGGTTCATCTCCAAAAAAGGAAAGATGAATTTATCACATCCAGGATCTCCTTCGGCAACCAAACCGAGAGAGCCAACAAATTCCACCGCTCTTCAATCCAAAAGTCTCTTACTCGAGCATTAGTAGCCATCTTAGGAATTTCCAAGTCAACGGGCCCAGCCTACTCTAGTTATTCCACTTGAACAGGCAATCATCCCATGATACATCCTGACAAATGGACAATTCTTCAGCAACAAATGTGTCATAGAGAAGCCTAACACTTAAAATATGTAATAACAAATAAAAACGAATAAGAACAAAGTGATTGATACCAAGGTTGCTATTGGAAAAAACCACAGAATAATGTGCTCTCACGCACAATCACATTGCACAAGAAAGAAAATTAAAAAATAAAGAAAAAAAGTTACAAAATAAAACAAAAATAAAGAATTACATAAGCCCATGTCGTACAAGGGTTACATCAATTGTAAAAGAGAATATTAATGCTACTTGGAACTTAATTTGATAAATTAAAAGGCCTAATTAAAGTAATAGTTAACTAGTAGGGATCTTAGTCAAGTAACTATGAGATCTTAGTTCGACTCTTAAACTCCCTCCCCCCCTCCTCCTTATAAGATTTGGAGTCTCCTTTGAATAATAATAATAAAAAAAAAGTGATAGTTAACTAACATGTACCTAAGGACCTAATTTATAACATTAAAGATAAGTATTAGGGGTGAATTTGAAAAATTATGAAACTAAGAGAGGGTCAAAATAAAAAAATAAAAATTGAGGACTAAACCTATAATTTTTGGCACTTTCTTATATTTCCCGGTGAACACAGGACGACAGCTGAAAAGAGAAATGGACCATGAAAATTTGTCAACCTTTATCCCTCTATTCTCATCGGCAAACTCACAGGCCAGCATTGAACTGAGCAACGATTGGAGTTGCCTTCCATATGCATACAAATTGACAAATTTGTCCTATTATTTTTTATTTTCATTTGAGGCATTTTATTGCGATGCTATCAAATTGAGATAGATTTTAGAAACGAACATAAATATATTGCTTATGACTTAAAGAGGGCTCTTTCTCAATATAATGATGAAAACATCACAAAATTAGAGTACTGTATGATTCATTTCTTAATCTAGCATCACCACATATCCTATGTCTGGCAACTACATAAAATTTTTTTTTCAAACCAACATTGCCGGTGACACATGATTTTTTTTTAAATTTTTTTTGTAATCCAGTCGCTAGGGATTGGACTGCAAACTGTTAATTTTTTTTTTAAAAAGGTGATAGTGTTGTCGCAGAACACAAGTGTGGCGACACTTTAATTTTTTTTTTTTAAATTTGAGAAGCACGGCTACACTATTAAATCTAATTAATGACGATAGGCTTGTAGTTGATTTTTATGAAAGAAGGAGGGGGGCCGGGGGGCAGGACTCGTACACAATTCTTAATGCTGTTGTAGTTAAAGTAAAAAAAAAAAAAATCACTTTGTAAGCATAATAGGTTCATATTGCACTGCCATTGGGCTCATTCAAAAAAAAAAAAAAAGATAGAGAATGCAATTAACAAATTTTTCTTTGGTTTACAAGTATTTTTCTTTTAGTTTACAATGTAGTTGTAAACTAATAAAAGTGCAGCAAAATTTTTTCTTAATAAACCAAATAAATTTGATAATCTAGTTGGAAAAATTTTGTAATTTTGTACAAATTTCTGACATTTAGAACACCATGATTGGTTGTGTAAATTCATTCGTTGGACTAAAATTGAAATTGTCCAATAAGTGAATTCAAAGTTTTGGGTAGTTTTAAATTGGACGTGTAATTGGATTAAAAGTGTTATTCAATTGTATTAGAATTTATTAAGTAAAAATAAATGTAGATTGCTTATGAATTGTAAAATAAAGTGTTATTCAATTGTAAAATTCCATTAATTCATTGACTGTTGCCAATTATATATATATTTTTTGTAAAATTCCATTAATTCATTGACTATTGCCAATTAGCTTATTTTACAATTCATACGCAATCTGATATGAACCCGTTGATGAAACGAAATTCGCATTAACAAGCCACCGATCTTTGGTGTTTAATACAAGTTTGAGTAGCGGAATTCCAATACAAACCCCTATAATCCTTATGGTTGTGAACGTTGATACAATCTTGATCCACAATCAAACGAAATAGTGAACCCTAAAAAAGGTAGTAGGCGTCACAATCAAGAGTGGTTTCTTGATTAATAAGCCAAATGAATACTCAAAAAATTCTAAAGCGTTCAAGGGTGCTTGAAGAGCCAAGAGAGCTATCTCTCAAGATAATTTTCTGGAATAATTTTGTCTGGTCTATGATGAAAAAATGTTTAACCCATATTTATAGGATTTACAAGCAACGAAACCGACTCCAACTAGGAAAACCTAATGACAACTCGCGGCCTTGTGTCTTTCTAAAGGTGGCTGACCTTAAACTCCTAAAGTAACTAGGAAAAAGTCACGAAAATGACACAAAATAACTACTAACTAATTCGGTCCACAAATGATGACAAAACTAATGAAACAAATGCTGAAAATTTAAGCTGAAAATTTTGGTATTTAATCTCTTTTTTCCAAACGACTTGAGCAACTCGTTTAATGAGCAAGTAGCAAAGAAATAGCTCCACACTTTGAGACTCCGTCCTCATATCAGTCCTCTTCTCTTGAGAATGATTTGTTTTCAAATCTGCTAGCACGTTGGCTCACTTATATTGAACCATGCATGGATAGATCACAGCACATACATGACAACTTGTGTGTCGCTTGGATAATTTTTACACCATGCACATGAATTAAGGTAAACAATGATCAATGTAGTTCACAAATCTCAACGAAAGGGTAGTTAGTTGAAACGGCTGGAACATAGATGTTTGCTCAAATTTGGCAGCAGCTAAAAAGGAATTATGGATATCCTTAAAGCTCGAGATTCAAGTCCTTCAAAAGCAGCAAATGGAACATCATTCCGTGCTTCTTTAACTCCGTATGTGTCACTCAAAGGTTGGTAATCCTCAATGATCTCCAACGCAAGTGAATGAAAAACATCAAACCCTACAATACACAAAGCAAAGCAATGAATGAGTGATCAAAATTGCAGCAAATTAAGAAAGGTGTACTAACAAATAATGCTTGATCAAAATTGAATTGAAACAAATTGTATGCAATATTAAAACATATAAAAGAACAACACTCCTTTGAACTTCAAGGTTGGACAGCCGATTGCAAGTTTTGCTCCACAATTAGATTATAAAAACATGCAACTCCAAGAAAACTTAGCAATTCTCCAAGGCATCTAGGAACAATACACGCCTCGTTCACCACTTTCATACCTTGTTGTACCTGCAAAAAAAAAAAAAAACAACTTCACCCGACAAAGTTGGATCTAACTCATTAGTAGACAACAAAAGCTCATTACTAAAAGGTATGAGTAAAGACTGCTTCACACTAAGAACTTGTTTCACTACCTTAACTTTCACTAGAAAATTCAATTTCTTTTTAACATTCCCAACCTTGGCCGATTCTATACTACACTCTTTACTCACTTTACTCTCAACATTAGTTAATGATTTCTTCCTCTCATTTTCCTTTTCAAACTCCCTTTGCAAACTCAGTTGGTTTTCATGTACTTGTTTGGGTATAAGAGGTACTAATGTGATTTTCCTATGTCTGTGCATAAAAGTGTACTTATTAGTAACCCCATCAAAAGTAATTTTCTCATCAAATTGCCAAGACCTACCAAGTATCATAGGGCTCGCATCCATAGGAACAACATCAAATAGAATTTCATCCTCATATTTACCAATTTTAAATGAAACAAGTACTTGTTTGGGGACACGAACTTCACCACTATTGTTGAGCCATTGTAGCTTCTAAGTTCATGGGTGATTTGTGGTTGTGAACTCCAACTTCTCTACCATAAGTACGCTCGCTATGTTGATACAGCTACCTTCATCAATTATCAAATTACACATTTTGTCTTTAATTAAACATCGTGTATAGAATATATTCTCACATTGCACATCATCCTCTTTGAGTTGGGTAGTTAACACTCTTTATGCAACAAGTCCGAGGACAACTTGTCCATCGATGGCCCACTCTTCTCCCAATTCATCTTTTTCATCAACGAGTGGTAGCGGTCCATCATACTCGGCCTTATTATTGGACACAATTTCACCATTGAAGAGCATAATCATTGCCCATTGGTTGGAGCATTAACTAGCTATATGTCCCTTTCCTTGACACTTGAAGCATCAAGTGTCTTGACTCCTCACTTTTGGCTGCTTCGAAGACATTTTAGAGGCTATTTTAGTGTCTCCCTTGGATGACTCTCCTTTTGGCCTTGCAGTAGTTGAGTTGGCCGATTGTTTGTGCTCATTCCTTGGTTGGTTTGGCATTGGAGTTAGGTTAGAGAGAGCATAATTCGATCATGGTTGACCTCTCCCCTTGAGCCTTTGCTCAATTTCACGGCCTTATCTACCATCTCGCCAATCTCTACATATAGTTGTAGCTCCAATCTCTTGGCTATCTCAAGTCTCAAGCCATTGAGAAATCTAGCCATGGTGGCCTCGCAGTCTTCTTGGACATCACCACGTTGTTAGGATAAAAAACAACCAATCGAAAAGTCAATCGATTGACAATTAACAAGAAAGCAAGACTGTTTGGGAGTAGAAGAGATAATCAATTTAAAGAACACAAACGTAACAGTAAGTAAATAAAAGGGAAAGAATTTGCAAACCAATTAACTACCTAACTCCTCTTGAGCTTGTAGATTAATTCAAATAAGCTACTTCAAGTTGATGAATTACAATCACTCTTGTGTACAAAGGAAAGTTCACCTCCTCCTTGCCCCGAACTCCACTCGGTCAAGCCAGGACGTTTTACTATCCCTCAAGACAACCCTCACAGAGCTACACTCATGAAAGATTCACTCACAAATGAAAAGCTTACAATGAATCTCACACCACTAAGACTACAAATCTTCCATGAAGAGTATTTTCTCACTAAAATCACTCTAGATCTTTTGTATCTTCAGTGTGTAAAAGTTGTTTGAAGTGTCTGACCAACCACTATTTATATAGGACCAAGAAAGTGCCTCATTAATGCTTCCAACGGATAGAAAGTAGCTGAACAGTCAACTAGCCGTTGGTAGTGTCGGACGTCCGATAGCCCTGTTTTATGCGTCCACAGCAGGCAGTGAGTTTGAGAAATTTTCTTCAATTCTTTCGGACGTCCGATAGGTTGGTTTTCTGCGTCCGAAGGTATGATGTAAAACTGAAAAATTTTCTTCAATTCTTTCGGACGTCCGGTAGGTTGGTGCGTCCGAAGGTATGATGTAAAACTGAAAGCGTCCGAAGTGACGCAACGATTATCGGACGTCCGATCCTGACTTCTGAGCGTCCGACAGCTTCAGCATACTTTGTCCCCTTTCAATTGCACTTGTTCATGGAATCAAATAACTTCAAAACTGAAAGTATATCTTGAAGAAATATTAGTATCATCCATTTGTTTTGTAAACATCAAAAGATAGGGATCAAGATCAACATTCTCCCCCTTTTTGATGATGACAAAACAATGGATGGAAAGAAACAAAAATAAGTATAAACTCCCCCTCAATCATCGCATCCAAAACTTATAATTTCAGAAAAACTCCCCCTTACACATAGCATCCATCTCTCCCCCTTTTTGTCATCATAAGATGAGAGTAAAAAATCAACTATCATAATCCAGCAACAATAACAGAGTATAAAAACAGAAAAATGACAGCAATCACCAACATATCACAGAGAATTTGATATCAAAAGAAGTATCAACATATGACAGAGAGTTTTGACAAAGCAAACCATCTTTAGATCAGAATTGTTCTTTTCTTTCCCTTTTGATATCATACAGATTCAGTAAAATTCAAAAACTCATATCAAAGTATCAGAAATATCAAAAAAGAAACATTATGAACAAGAATCACTGCAATGATTAACAAAATCTCCTACTTGTTAGAGTTAGCATCATGTCTAACTATCCACATGCATTTCATGCCTTTTTTTATATTCTTTTTCACATAGCAATCACTTTTCATGTGACCTTTTTGACAACAGAAATTACACATAACCAAAGAGTTATTCACATGAACGGGTTTAATAAATCTGACTTGCCTTTTCCTATGGATAGCAAATTCGTTGGAATTAGAATTCAACATATTCTTTTGAAAACAGACTTGTTTCTTGTGTTTAAGCAACTCATTTAGACCATTCATTCTTCTTTTCAAATCACCTTGTTCCTTTTTGAACAATTCACAAAGTTTTGTTTTTCTATCAAGTTCAAAATGTAAAGCAGTCTCACTCTTTTTGAAGTAATCATTTTCAGCTTTCAACTTTTTATTTTGTTGAAAAAGATTTGCATTATCTCGAAGCAAAAAACTAATTTTCTGTTTTAACTCCTTGTTTCTAGCATAGGATTCTTTCAAACTATCATGCAATTTTATAATGAAAGATTCAAGATCATCATCAGTTTCATCATCACTTTCAATTTGAGAGTTACAAGATGTTACCTCATCATCTCCAATGGCCATAAAAGCCAATTGAGCAGATTCTTCATCCTCTTCAATTTCACCATCGGAGTTGCACTCATTCCATGTGAATTGAAATTTGTTGAATCTTGGTTTTCTTCCTTCTTTCTTCTTCATCACTGGACATTCACTTGCATAGTGTCCAGGTTGGCCGCATTCAAAGCACTTATCAGCTTGCTTTTTATTGAACTCTATCTTCCCTTTGTTTCTCAAATTGTTGGACTGATTCGGGAAGGAGTTGCTAGGTCCACTTTTTCTGAATTTCCTCTTGTTGAGTATTCTTTTGAAGCCTCGTGTGATGAGTGCAATATCACTATCATCACCTTCCATGTCATCTTCACTCACGGAGGCTGGATCATCTTCATCTTGTGAAGCCTTCAGAGCAATATTCTTTCTTACTTTCGCATCCTCCTCCTCTTGCGCTTTGGATTTAAGTTTCAACTCATAAGAGGTTAGAGAATTAATAAGAGATTCAATAGGCATAGTATTCAAATCTTTAGCCTCCTCAATAGCAGTCATTTTATTTTTCCAATCATTGGACAAGGCATTCAAGATTTTTCTATTTTTCTCACCTACAAAATATTCTTTTTCCAGCACCTCTAAGTCCTTAATGAGGTCATTGAATCTACAGTACATCTCATCAATGTTTTCATGAGGTTCCATCTTGAACGATTCATACTTGGTAACCAGAATGGATTTCTTTTGTTCTCTAACATTCTCACTACCTTCATGAATTTCTCTCAGTTTATCCCAAATTTTCTTGGCTGACTTGCAGCCTTTGATTCTAATAGATTCATTTGAGTCTAAAGCACAATATAACACATTCATGACTTTAGCATTTAAGGTGAGATGAGTTCTGTCTATAGCAGTCAGTTCACTTCTTGTTTTTGGTCTAGATCTATGAGTATTTTCATCTATAAGAGAGGCATCATATGAACCTTCACTAATAATAAACCACAATTCAATATCAATAGATTGCAAAAAAATAATCATTCTTTCTTTCCAACTTACATAATTTGACCCATTAAACATAGGTGGTCTAATCACAGAATGTCCTTCAAAAAACATAGCATTATTGGTTGTCATCTTTACTCTAAAGCCGATTGAGCTTAATCTCTAGGAGACCAAGCTCTGATACCAATTGTTAGGATCGAAAATAACCAATCGAAAAGTCAATCGATTGACAATTAACAAGAAAGCAAGACTGTTTGGGAGTAGAAGAGATAATCAATTTAAAGAACACAAACGTAACAGTAAGTAAATAAAAGGAAAAGAATTTACAAACCAATTAACTACCCAACTCCTCTTGAGCTTGTAGATTAATTCAAATAAGCTACTTCAAGTTGATGAATTACAATCACTCTTGTGTACAAAGAAAAATTCACCTCCTCCTTGCCCCGAACTCCACTCGGTCAAGCCAGGACGTTTTACTATCCCTCAGGACAACCCTCACAGAGCTACACTCATGAAAGATTCACTCACAAATGAAAAGCTTACAATGAACCTCATACCATTAAGACTACAAATCTTCCTTGAAGAGTATTTTCTCACTAAAATCACTCTAGATCTTTTGTATCTTCAGTGTGCAAAAGTTGTTTGAAGTGTCTGACCAACCACTATTTATATAGGACCAAGAAAGTGCCTCATTAATGCTTCCAATGGATAGAAAGTAGCTGAACAGTCAACTAGACGTTGGTAGTGTCGGACGTCCGATAGCCCTGTTTTATGCGTCCGACAGCAGGCAGTGAGTTTGAGAAATTTTCTTCAATTCTTTCGGACGTCCGGTAGGTTGGTTTTCTGCATCCGAAGGTATGATGTAAAACTGGAAAATTTTCTTCAATTCTTTCGGACGTCCGGTAGGTTGGTTTTCTGCGTCAGAAGTGACGCGACGATTATCGGACGTCCGATCCTGACTTCTTGAGCGTCCGACAGCTTCAGCATACTTTGTCCCCTTTCAATTGCACTTGTTCATGGAATCAAATAACTTCAAAACTGAAAGTATATCTTGAAGAAATATTAGTATCATCCATTTGTTTTGTAAACATCAAAAGATAGGGATCAAGATCAACACACGTAACATGGTGACCTCCATATCCTTATAGTAGTCCTCTACGCTATGACTTCCTTGCATTAATTTTGTAATTTTTGGTACAAGTCATGGTAGTAGTAGTTCAGAACAAATCTCTTCCTCATGATCCATCGAAAATCAATCCAAGTAGTAATAGCGGGCTCCACACTTCGTCTCCTACACGTGCACAATTGGTCCCACCAAACAATCGCGTAATCAGTGAATTCGATTACCGTGAGTTTAGCCTTCTGCTCCTCGGTATAGGTGTGACACTTGAAGATCATTTCCACCTTCCGCTCCCACTTGAGGTATGCCTTTGGACTCGATCTCCCTTGAAATGCTGGAATTTTCATTTTGATCCCTTTGATAGGATCACTCCCTTGGTTTGGTTCGTAAATTCTCGGTCTTGACCTCCGCTGAACCTCTTCATCATTGGAGCTCTTGGATTCTCCCATGTTGATTTTGTCTCATCGTCCCTTGGACGGTGTTTGAGACAACTCCAACTTATCCATTCTTTCATGCAAAGCCTCAATGTTGTTATTGATTCGTCTTGCAAAATCACCAAGCAAAGCCTCAAGTTTAAGTGTGAGGTTTACTTTAGGTTCATGTTCTTCCTTTGCTTAGGTACCCTGCAAGAAAATGTTAGTATAAAAGAATAAAATTTTCCTTTCTCACTCCCTCACTTGTATTCGCCCATGCTTGTGTTTACACTTAAGTATTCACTCTATTGGTCTCACCAAAAGCTCTCAAAGCCTTGATTGCCTCCCTTGAATAGGTTAGAATTCCTTGTAAGTGTTCAACCAAGCTATACAAGTTTGTTGAGTGTGGTTAACCAAAAGTATGTGTGATGACACAAAAGGTGACATGATTTTGGAAATTTTGAGGAGGAAAAACTCGACTTTTGGAACAAGAATGAAGCTGAAAATTTATTGAAACTAAGCTGAAAATAATGACTCAATCGACTACTTGAGTAACAACGCAACAATGACTAGAATGAACAAAACCAAAACTGGAAATTTGAACTTGATATTTCTAGACTTTAAGAACGTGACTAAGGTTGTAAACTACTGAAAATTATGGCTGAAAACTACTGGAAATAAGTTAGAAATAATGACACAAAAACTGGTTAGTGATCTAACACTAGAACACTAGGAAATGAAGGACCCAATGCTTGTGTGTAGTGTAGCAATTAGGAAACTGCCTTGTAGTTGGAATTCTTGGAATAATTCTGGAAATAAACCCCTTTTCCCAATAAAGCAAGGATTATATAGGCTGTGGTCAATGAATTTCCAAAAGAATTTGTCAACTAGCTATCGGATTGTCCAAGCAAAAGGAATCCAATTGTGATTTGGAAAGTTGTTGCGGATGTTTCTTTTATTTGGTTGTTTAGTTGATTTTGACCTTCCAAAAACACAACCAACACCTTTTTCTGGTCACTTTATGGTCAAATTCGTGGCTGTAATAATTTTTTTTTATACAATAGCCAAGAACTTTCAACCATGAGCACTAGGGTTTGGCGGGCACAATTTTTACAGCTTTTATTGATCAAAGATTCGATCCCAAAAACCCCAGCAAGCTTCAAGAATCTCACAAACAATCAAGAAGGTAATTCAAGGATTCAAGAAACAAAGAAAATTCCAAAGATTACGCCCTAACAGCCACTTGTTTCTTCGAATGCACCAAGACAAGGAGTTAGGTTTCACAAGGCTTCAAGATCCGCACTCAAGACCTCAAGAACTCAAGATTTTTTCTTTTTTCCTTTCTAGCAATCAAGAAGTTCAAGAAATCCCAAATTTTGTCTCAAAATTCCAAGAAAGAAGCAAGGTCAGTTTATAATTCCAATCGTACCACTTCACTAACAAGAAACCCTAGAACAAGGCTCTCAGGTTTTCCTCAAGAAACAATGACAGAAATTCCTCCCTCTATTTTTTTCAAAGGCTCTTGGGTTTTCTTCAAGAAACAATGACAGAAATTCCACTCTCTATATTTTTTCATTTTTTTTAACTCAAGAACACACAAGACACGATAACACACAAACCAGCAACAAGAACTTGTTAAAATTTAAACGAATTCACCCCAAACAAAAAGGGACAGCCAAGATAAGAACTCTAACGAAACACCAAACCTTAAGACGTGGTGAACAAGAATCTAACGGATCACTAGAAACAACAACGGATGGACACAAAATCAAAAAGAACTAACGCATTTGAGTAAAAATAAAGGGATATAACTTGGAAAATCACCAATTATCTCTGATACCAATTGATACGAACCTCGTTGACGAAACACAATTTACATTAACAAGCTCTGAATCTTTGGTGATTGATACAAGTTTGAGCAGAGGAATTCCTATACGGACCCCTCTAATCCCCGTGGTTGCAAATGTTGATACGATCTTGACCCACAACTAAATGAACTAGCGAACCCTAGGAAAGATAGTAGGCGGCACAATCAAGGATGGTTTCTTGATTGATAAGCCGAATGAACACTCAAGAAATTCTTAAGTGTTCAAGGGTAGTCAAAGAGCCAAGAGAGCTATTTGTCAAGATAATTTTTTTGGAATAATTTCGTCTTGTTTATGATGAAAAAACGTTTAACCCATATTTATAGGGTTTACAAGCAATGAAACCGAGTCCAACTAGGAAAACCTAATGACAACTCACGGCATTGTGTCTTTCTAAAGGTGGCTGACCTTAAACTCCTAAAGTAACTAGGAAAAAGTCACGAAAATGACACAAAATAGCTGCTAACTAATTCGGTCCACAAATGATGACAAAACTAATGAAACAAATGCTGAAAATTTGAGTTAGAAAATTTGGCCCTTAATCTCTTTCTTCCAAATGACTTGAGCATCCCCTTTAATGAGCGAGTAGTGAAGAAATAGCTCCATACTTTAAGACTCCATGCTCATATCACAATCTACATTTATTTTTACTTATTTCTTAATCTATAAATCCTAATACAATTGAATAACACTTTTAATCCAATTACACGTCCCAATTTAAAACTACCCAAAACTTTGAATTCAAACCTATTGGACAATTTCAATTTTAGTCCAACAAAAAAATTTACACAACCAATCATGGTGTTTTAAATGTCACAAATTTGTATAGAATTTTGATTGTCTAGGGCAGTAGGGCTAATCAGAGATGCAACAAGCTGTTGGAAGATAGGATTCTATGCAGATACAGGAACAATTTCAAATGTGGCAGCAGAGCTCTAGGTCATGATATTTGGCCTACAGATAACATGGGAACATGGATACAAGCAAATTATCCTTTAATCATACTCAAAACACAGCCATTGAGTTGATTAAAAAAACGCCTCTCGAGAGCACACACTTCAACCTGATTCATATTGTTCGAGAGTGGCCTAGCAAAGAGTGGGAATGTAAAGTGTAGCAGACGTGGAGAGAAGGCAATCAATGCACAGACTATCTTGCTAAAGTGGGAATCAACTCAGCGTTTGGCCTACATAGACTGGTGGAACCTCCCCACAAATTGAAGTCCTTATTAGGCAATGATGTAATAAGAGTTACCACACCTCGCCTAGTAAGGGTCGGGTACTCGTCCATGCACCATTTGGCTGACTTGATTAGTCATTTTTAACCCTTATTCGCTTTGTATATCAGCAAATATTCGATTATTAGATACCCACTAAGATAGAGATAGGTCAATAGGTACTCGTTTCTCCCCACTTATTATTTAAATTTTTTAAAAATGATTTAAACTAATTTAATTTTATATTTTACATATTTATCTTAAATTTAATAAAGATTTTTTTCTCAATAAAAGTCTCTCACCAAGAAATAAACATGCGAAGAGAATATAAGAAAAAACAAAAAATTGAAAGAGTTCAAAATTAATAAAAATTTGAAACAAGTAGCACATTTTTTAATTATATATTTCATAGTAATTAAACTCTTCTCTAAAAAATATAAGATCATGACCTCTACAATTAAATCTTGTAAACAAACTATAGTCTCCCATATTTGTAATGTAATTTGTTTAATGAAATTGCTTATTTAGCTCTAAAAATATTATTTTATATTATGTGTATATATATATATATATGCAGGGTAGATTGGGTACTCACAGATTTTTAATTATCTGACCTCAACTCGTTCCTCATCTAAATGAATATCCGACCCTATTTTGACCCGATCAAATAATACGGCTTGGGTATCCTAATTTTTTAATTGGATGGGATCAGCTATGGCGAATTTTTGGATTAGCAAGTATTTTTGCTCACCCTTAACCACTATGTTTTGGAGATAATTTGAGAGTTTGGTTGAGAAAATGTTAAAAAAATTTTCTCACCTATTAAATTCCTGAAGGTTAGAGGATGGAAGTAATAGAAAGGATAAAGTGCACTGTGGCCACTAATCTTTTCCAGATTCTCATCCAAACCATTAAACATTATTTTTCCTACTAAACTAATGAAAAGGTTCAAAGTTCAATCAGCCCATTCTATGAAATGGTTGTAGACAAAGAAAATTTATTTAATTTATTTAGTTTAAATTATAGAAGTCTATTATGTTTTGGGCTGTCAAATTGGGCCAATATTATGGACTATTAAATCAACTTAGATTTGTGATGTCCATTTAAACTGAAGTGAATTAATTGATTTATTAATTCACAATGGACTATTTGGGCTGCTCCACTATTTAAGTCCATGTTAAATGAGTTTCTTGAATTATAAGTTATCCAAAATGCAGGAATGTTTTGAAGGATTTTCTTAAAGACATAACCTACATATTTTGGCTATATATAGTGGTCTTCCCTCAAGGAAAATAACACATTGAAATACCTAAATTTTGAAGAAATTTTTTCAAATTATCAAGAGGGTTTTCCCCCAAATCCAAATTCAAATCTAGTTAAACAAGTCTTCCTTCTATTCGTGTTGAAAATTTAAAGATTCAAGTATTCAATGCTATCATCAAATCATTCGTTTTCTACACCAAAACGTAGGAGACACCCTCTTGATCGGAGAATAAGTCTTTTCAACCCTTTGATTGAAGTCATTTGAAGAGAAGAATTAGGAGATTAATTTCTTTGATTCAAGAATTTTCAGATATTATAACCCTCTTATTATTTGATTTAATATATTTGATATTTTGTGCAAATTTCCTTGTCTTTTATTTTACGCAACAAATTTGTGCTTACAAATTTTTTGCATGCTCGGTAGGACAATCTCTATCTCTTATCTCTTTTCTTCCAACAAATTACCTATTTCAAGAATCAATGGAGTCCAAGAAGGTGAACTTTGCTCTTGAAAGCTTTGTTGTTGGTGTTCCGGCAACTCAGGAAATGCAGTACACCGCACCCATGATAAGGAGTAAGACTAAGAAATTAGCAGCAATGGCTAAGGCAAATACTACAGTTGAAGGGAAAAATTTTGAAGTTTTTCCCAACAAGAAGGGAGTCCATGAGGAATTTGCAGATAGTTCAAGTGATTCGTCTATTTCTATGGTAATGCCTGTCATGATGACTAACATTACAACTGTGAAAGATTAAATTTCAAATCTAGTCAAAATTGTCAAAGAGCTAGTAGTGCACGTGCAAAGTCAAGATATCAAGATAGCTAAACTAATCGCTGTGGTGAAAAATATGGGCAAAAATAGCCTTAACATGTCTAAACAGAGACTCAAAGTGCAAGATGAAGGTGACTCATTATCAAGGGAGAAGAAGAAAATGGATACAAAGTCACATACAATGAAGGAGTTTTCAATCTCTCTTGATGTCACCAATCATGTTAATTAGACCTGTCAATCGGGCCTAATGAGTCGGGCTTTCATAAGTTCGAGATTAGTTCATTTAATTTGTAACATTTTTGGATTTCAGGTTATGAATTTCTGCATAATAAATGTGAATCTCATACTCAACTCACATAATATTCGGATTGTGAGCTTTATTCAAGTTTAGTCCAAACTCACTTATTACTCCTTCATTTTCTTAATATAATTACTATAACTATTAAGTTGTAAAACTAATTTCACATTTACAAGATTACAACATTAAAACTAAACATGAACAAGTAATAGTTTTTAAAAAGTATATAAATCAAAAAATTTTCAACAATATTTATATTTAATTCGTTCAAAATATATGAAAAATAGTAATAAAACATGCGGTTATAAGCCAATACATTTTCAAAGGTTGGAACTTCTTTATAACCTTGTGATTTGAATCCAAACATGCTTGATGATTTGTATTTCTAGACCAAAAAGAAATCAACCAATATTATGCTAACATAAAAATTTACTCAACTAATAAGAAAAGTTAGATATTCAGTTATGCATGACTGATATTGACTCTCAAGAAAGCTAGTAGAAGAGTCTTTAGATGTATTTTTGTGTTTTTTAATTTGTATATATTTAGTATTTAGTAATAATATATTTAAATATATAATTATACATAATATCAAAATATAAATATTATATATATAGGTAATTAAAGGGCCGGGTCTATATCGGATTTGAGTCTAATGAGCTCCAAACTCGGCTCATATTTAGTTCAGGTCTAATTTTTAAGCTCAAATTCAGACCGACTCACTAAAGGGTCGGGCTCATTGGATTTTTTCTAGGGCCAAATGAGCCGAGCTAAGGCCGGCCCGACCCCACAGACAGTCCTAATGTTAATAATCTAAAGGAATTTATGTGACAGCCCCACCTTCCCCTAAGGCGTACCAAAGGGGTTAGCGGACCGCCTGCCCAGCTCTCGCCAGGACTACTAAAACGGTAAAACATTAATTCAAGTCGTTCGGGAAACTACTAACGCGCTTAACCCAACCATCAATCAAGAAACGGAAAACAAAAGTTAAAACGTAAAGTGAATAGTGACTGCCACGTCACAATCAGCCAGAACCCAATCAAATGCAAATAACTGCTTACAATCCCGGAAAGGAATATATATACAAGCCAAGTAGAATACATGGAACATGAATACCCACACACTGTTACCAACCACATTTGTATGATTACAAGCCAAAAGGAAACATGTAAATCCAAGTACAATCAAGTTGCCAACTATTGAGGAGCTATACAAAATCTCTCAACTAGCTCTACTCAACTCATCTTCAAACTCAAAAGTCCAAAAGGTAAATCCCTGTAAGGAAAACAAAATTCACGGAGTGAGCTTTCGCCCAATGAGGTACCATCACCAAAATATACCAGGATCACATAAACACAAGAATATTCAGTCCAAATACGCACGTCAAGTAAGTAAAATCAACAACACCCAAGTGTAGGGAATAAAAGGATACGGATGGCTCTCAAGAGCCCTTTTCCTCTTTTGCCATGCTTGATCTCATCTCATTGACTCTCCGTCAATGTATACCAGGTAATCATGACCGTAGACTCCTCTTTACTCCAATTATCCGTCCACCTCACTTTCCCCTTACCGGGCCCGAACACCAAACAGTACAGAATTGGTATTACTCGAGTATACCGGAATCAAGGGTCTCATACCCAAAGATTCCCAAATACAGTCCCCATGGCTTGTCAAATGTCCCCGACCAAGTCCTTACTGGCTCGAGTCCATTGACTTCCAATGAGGTAGAGCTCAGAGTGAACAGTAAAGTTGGTAGCCAAGCGATACCAAGCGATACCAAATCCAGTACAGTCAATAATATTCAAGTAATATCATAAACAGTCAAGTAAGCTTAGTATAATAACCAGTCAAGGAGGCTAGAGAGTACGAGAGTGGTAAAGTGCACCCTCGCCTCACCTAGCTCAAACAATCATCACAACTAGTCCAAACCACAGAATTCAAGTACAAGAAAGCCATGGAATAACAAACATGTGAGTAGTACACTCACCAAGTTCAACAAAGAAATTTCACAAGTTTTCGCCCGACGTGAGCCTCGGATCACCGGCACGCCCTATAACAATCAAGAAAGTACAATGAAAACGCAAACACAAGTCGAATACCTTTTTCTAGGAACTATTAAGGCAAGACCCAAATATAGCTTGGAAATGAAAAATACATAACATTTAGGGTTAAAAGTAGAAATAAACCCTAAGATTATTCATTTCTATCAAATCTCAACCCAACACATAAGAATCCAATACCCTAGACACTTGGACAGCATTTCCCCTAAAATTTCAGCTTTTCCAACCTACAAGACAACCAATAAAAGCCATCCAACACAACCACAAGCACCCAAACAATATATAAGCCATTCCATATGCGTCATTAGGGTCACAATACCCTTCAATTATAGCCAATTAGAAGTTCAACAATCAACAATAGAAAACCCCCAATTTGAAACCCTAAATCTGAAATTTTCTGCACAAGCGGAAATTTTCCGCAATTAACCACAATTAACGCACAAGAGAGCTATATAATGCCATTTAGAACCATCAATTCCAGCTCAATCATATCATCATAGGAAAACAGAAAAATTCCAGAAAAAAAATCAGAAAATTAGGAAACTTCACTCCAATCCACCAAATCTTCCGAAAAATCGCGTAAATAGCTACTATAAGGCACCAATTGGCCAAAATTAAAACCAAAAGATGAGTTCCAAGCAAGATACCTTAGTTCTTCAAGAAAGGTTGTAGCTTGTGAGGTTTTCTTCCAAACCAACACCACTAAGTTCTTCAAACACTCTTAGGAAGATGATTTTATGGACTAATTTGGAAATTAATCGGTTAGTTTTCAAGATTTGGCAAGGATTTGTAGATGAAAGGTTGAAGAATTTTTTTCTCCTTTGCTTGCTAGAGGTTCGGCCAAGAGATGGTGAAGAATGAAGATGATTGAGTCAAATTTGGACTTTAAGGAAAGTAAAGAAAGTTTAGTCAAAAGTTAGGCAAGCTTGGTCCAACCAAAATTGGACACTTGGCACTTTGTCTTGCTAGAGTTATCTTCTTGTCCCTCATGGCTAATCCATCTAGGCAACCTCCAATTATCTCCTAATACCTAGTAACAAAATTTCTTTACGCAAAAATTTAACCTAATCGGCCGAATTTCTCTCACTTAATGCACTAGCGGGTCCCACGACCAAAAGACGTTCCAAATTTCTCACGAACTACCTTATACTAGAAAAATGATTTAAAAGCTATATTTACTGATAAAATGTTGATAAAAGTAATATAATAAAGAAAATAAAAAAAACGGGTGCACAGGAATAAAATAATAAATAAAATTTTTTTTTTTCTCTGGGTTCTCACACTCTCTCCCCCTTAAAGAATTTCGCCCTCGAAATTGCTCACCTGGGTTACTAAATAGCTCAGGGTATTTCTTTTGCATCTCTTCCTCCAACTCCCAAGTTGCCTCTTCTATTCCATGATTTCTCCACAAAACCTTTACCAATGGAATTTGCTTATTCCTCAGTTCCTTAATCCTTCGATCGAGTACTTGTACAGGTCTTTCTTCGTAAGTAAGTGCCTCATCTAACTCAATCTCCTCTGGTCGCACAACGTGGGTTGGATCAGGATAGTATTTTTTCAGCATCGAAACATGGAAGACGTCATGAATCCGAGATAAACTTGGCGGCAACTCGAGTCGGTACGCTACCTTCCCAACTCGTTGGAGAATTTTGTAAGGCCCCACGAACCGTGGTTGAAGTTTCTTTCCTCTACCCGCAGTGACGCTTCGTAGTGGTGTAATTTTAAGGAAAACACGGTCTCCAACTTCGAACTCTAAATCTTTCCTTCGGTTATCTGCGTAGCTCTTTTGTCGGCTTTGAGCTGCTTGGAGTCTTTGACGGATCAATTTAACCTTCTCTTGTGCATCCTCCATCCAAGGAATGGTTGTTGGATCTAGAGCTTTCTTTTCCCCTACTTCATCCCAATAAATGGGCGAACGACACTTCCGTCCGTAGAGAGCTTCATATGGTGCCATTTGAATGGACGAATGGAAACTGTTATTGTAGGCAAACTCTACCAAAGTCATATGTTGACCCCAATTACCCCCAAAATCCAGAATACAAGTTCGTAACATATCCTCGAGGGTTTGAATGGTTCGCTCTGACTGTCCATCCGTCTGGGGGTGATAAGTGGTACTAAGGTTGATTTTGGTCCCCAAGTTCTCCTGAAACTTTTGCCAAAACCTCGATACAAAACGAGGATCTCGGTCTGAAACTATACTCACTGGAACCCCATGCAACCTCACAATTTCATTCAGGTACAACCGAGCCAACTTGTCCATGGAATCCTTCACATTCACAGGTAAGAAATGGGCCGATTTGGTTAACCGATCAATGATCACCCAAACGGCATCATGTCCTTTTTGAGTTCTTGGCAGTCCAGAAACAAAGTCCATCGTGATATTTTCCCACTTCCATTTGGGTATCTCAAGAGGTTGTAACAGTCCAGAGGATTTTTGGTGTTCAGCCTTGACTTGCTGGCAAATCAGACAGGTTTGGATATATTGAGCAATCTCCCTCTTCATCTTATCCCACCAGTACAACCGTCGCAAGTCTTGGTACATCTTATTACTACCAGGATGGATCGTGTATTTCGATCGATGGGCTTCCTCTAAAATTTCTCTTTTCAGGTTTTCATCATTGGCTACCACTACTCGGTTCCTATACCTTAAAATCCCTTCAGGACCCAAATTGAAGTCAGGTAGTGCTTCCTTTTCCACCTTTTCCTTCCACTTTTGTACCATCGGATCCTTCTCTTGGGCTTCTTTAATTCGATCGAGAATAGCAGATGTCACCCGAATATTCCCAAAAGTTATTTGTTTGCATCCCAGTCTAGGGTTCCACTCGCTAGCTGCTCCTAACATTTCCCACTCCTTGACCATTAACCCTGCTACTTGAGCCTTCCGACTTAAGGCGTCCGCTACTACGTTAGCCTTACCGGGATGGTAGTTGATCGTGCAGTCATAATCTTCTAAGAGTTCCATCCACCGGCGTTGCCTCATATTCAACTCTTTTTGGGAGAAAAGGTATTTAAGACTCTTATGGTCTGAATAAACCTCAAAGGTAACCCCGTAGAGATAGTGTCTCCACTTTTTCAGAGCAAAGACCACAGCAGCTAACTCCAAGTCATGGGTAGGGTAGTTTTGTTCATGGGTTTTCAGTTTCCTAGAGGCAAAAGCAATCACGTTCTTGTTTTGCATTAACACACACCCTAAGCCTTCCCTCGAAGCATCGGTATAAACAGTAAAACTGTCCTTCCCATTAGGCAAGGCCAAAACAGGAGCCCTGGTTAACCTTCGTTTCAACTCCTGGAAACTGGTTTCACACCTAGTATCCCACACAAAACGGCTATTTTTCTTCGTTAGATCGGTTAAAGGGCCAGCCAGTTTGGAAAAGTCTTTAATAAAGCGTCTATAGTACCCAGCCAACCCTAAGAAACTGCGAATCTCAGTGGGGTTTTCTGGCCTCTTCCATTCAGCCACTGCCTCTACTTTCGCGGGATCCACTGTAATACCTTCTTTTGAAATCACATGTCCCAAGAAAGAGATTTTCTCCAACCAAAATTCACACTTACTAAATTTGGCGTATAGCCGATGATCTCTCAGAGTTTGTAACACTAACTTCAAATGCTGCTCATGTTCCTCACGGGTTTTAGAATAGACCAAAATGTCGTCAATAAACACGACAACAAATCGGTCCAGGTAGGGTTTGAAAACCCGATGCATCAAATCCATAAAGGCGGCAGGGGCATTGGTCAACCCAAAGGGCATGACTGCAAACTCAAAATGCCCATATCTAGAATTGAAAGCAGTCTTGGGTACATCTTCTTTCTTAATAAGCAACTGATAGTAACCCTGTCGGAGATCTAACTTTGAAAAGACCACCGCGCCTTGCAACTGGTCAAACAGTTCATCGATATGGGGAAGTGGGTATTTGTTCTTAATGGTCATATTGTTTAATCCCCGATAATCGATACACAATCTTAAAGTTCCATCCTTCTTCTTAACAAATAGTACCGGAGCCCCCCACGGAGATCCACTCTCCTGAATAAACCCACGCTCCAACAGGTCTTGCAACTGTAATTTCAACTCCTTGAGCTCAGCAGGTGCCATTCGATAGGGGGTCTTAGAGATAGGTGATGTCCCCGGTAACAGGTCAATCTTAAACTCTATCTCTCTCTCCGGAGGTAAAGTTACTAATTCATCAGGAAACACATCCGGATACTCACTTACTACAGGCACATCTTCAACCCTCAACTTATCAGTAGGAGTGTTTATAAGAAAAGCTAGGAACCCTTGGGCCCCTTTATACAGAAATTTCCTAGCCCGAATACCCGAAATCAATGCAGATGAGGCTAAACTACCCCTTATATCGAGCCTTAGGGTTGCCTCCCCCGGTATACGAAATTCCACTACTTTTCTCTTACAATCAAGTTGTGCATCGTACTTAGCTAGCCAGTCCATACCCAATATAACGTCGTACCCCTTAATAGCTAAACTTATAAGATTCCCCAAAAGCTTCCTCTCTCCTACCCAAATTTCACAATTTGTATACATCAAACCAGTAATCAAACGTTGGTCCCCCGTAGGAGTACTAACTTCTAAGTCATAAGGCAAGCTAACAGGGGTTATATCAATGCCGCACATAAAATTGGGGTTAACAAAGGAATGGGTAGCACCAGGGTCGATCAAAATCCTAGCTAGACGATGAAAAACAGGGATCGTACCTTCTACAACCCCAGAGGAATCAGGGACTTGTTGTTGCTCAAGGGAGTAAACCCGAGCTGGCACCTTTGGCTTTGTCCCTTCTACCTTGGACTGTCCCGAGTTAGCCTTTGATAAGTGACTAATTTACGTAATAATTGTATGATATTTTATATTATTTTTAGTCACTTTAGTTATATTATTGGTAGAATATGAATCATTTTGGCTATAATTGGTGAAAAATGCTTTTAAGTGATTAAATGAGGTTT
Organism: Coffea eugenioides; assembly: GCF_003713205.1. Taxonomy (NCBI): domain Eukaryota; kingdom Viridiplantae; phylum Streptophyta; class Magnoliopsida; order Gentianales; family Rubiaceae; genus Coffea; species Coffea eugenioides. Next base: position 48,628,448 of record NC_040036.1, on the reverse strand, counting down.
TTATCACTTTTTACTTGGATTTTGTGTATTTTGCCAGTTTTGACACATTTTCGTATTTCGGCTATAACTTGAGCTACAAATGATCGGATTAAGATGATTCTTGAACCAATTTGAAGATAAGAGATAGATCTCAAACTTTGGTGAAGACATCTAAATCCAGTTTGAAGGTTTTCCAGGTCAAAATGCCGAATTACAATAGCAAATTTTCTACTGGTCGAAGCTGGAAACAGGGCAATGAGCAGGCAAGGGTATTTCAGTCATATCTCAGCCTACACAGATCCAAATGAGGTGATTCTTGATGCATTAGAAAGATAACTCAAAAGGCTACAACTTTCGTGTTTTAGACATGAGCTGGTTCAGCCTCTAACATCAGAAAGATTGGTTGAAGTTGGGCCAAAAACAGAGCAAGTGATCCACACTCGGATCCACTATTCACCGAAACCCTCGGTTGTTTCTGGGTTAGTGGATCGAGCTCGATCCATACGGATCCGAGGTACTGTAGCAGCTCGGATCACTGGTCAGAAAAGGCTGCTCTGTACGCGTAAAAAATCAATTTCACCTCCACCAACTCACATTGGATGCTAGACATGTGAGAAACATTCCCAGCTGTAAAAGGGAGATGTAATCCTCATTTCTTGACCACCTTTCATCATTAAATAGCCAAATGCATTGCAAAAATAGGGGATTGGAGAGATTGGGGAGTCCATAGCAGAAAATAGAGAGGAACATACGGGAGAAGCTTGAAGAGTGCAGAAATGTAGTTCTTCCATTTCCTTAGTGTAGGATAGTTTAGCTAGTGTAATTCATCCACTCTTGTATATTGCTAGACTAGGATTAAGATGGAGATGAAGAAGGCAAGGTGATGAGCTCAAGTGACATGGGTTACATTCCTTTTCAACTCTTTATCTTTTGTACTTGATTCCAAATTTAGTTAATATGCAAGTTCTGGATTTTATGTTATTTATGTGTCTCTAAAGTTTATACCTTGGGTTTGGTTGAACTTTCTATAATTGTTAGTGTTTATTATTTGGTTATTTGACTGCTATGATTTGAGCAAGTTATTTAGCACTTCAGCTCTTGAAATCATGATTAATCTGGTACCATTAATTGTGATTATCTAAGGTGTTGTTTCTGCAATGAAAATTGAGATTTAACACTAGTTCAAGAAGTGCTAAACATAGGGAGTACACTCACGAAAGTAGAGGTGCACTTATGTGGTTTTTAGTGATTCATTTCATGTAATTTCATTGAAGAAATGAACTTGTAGCTAATTTCATAACCATGAAAATAGGTATGGATTAGTTATGAGTATAATTGATTCACTACGAAAGTAGGATTCAAATGCATAAGGAAATTACACCATAACTAGCCTAAATGTAGTAATTAATGATCCAAATATAGCACTTGCATGAGTAGTTAGGGATACCACAACCCAAGGAGCTTTCATTTGTTATTTTGTATAATTTCAGTAGGTTTAATTTGTTATAATTCATTGATAGTCTAAATAATAGAGAAGCTTTAGTAGTACCGGTAATTGCAATCTTCCTTGTGGGATCGACCCTTAATACCCTATACTCGCTCACGATTCGTATACTTGCGATAAATCGCGTGTGGGGTATTTAGGAGTTTATAAATGTAAAACTTGATTAGGATGAGCTTAATTGTATATGTATACTCCGCGCACGTCAAGTTTTTGGCGCCGTTGCCGGGGAAGATTTGGTAATATCGGTGTGAAGAGCAACTTTATTAGTTTAGACATATTATTAGTTATACTGTGAATGTTATTTTCTGTGTTTTATATGTGTATGTGTTTTATCACTTATTCTTCTTACTAATTTTGCTCTTAAGTTGTTTAAAAGCAATTTTAGGTGATGAGAAGGGTAGGACAATTTGGAGGACAATGCTTGAGAAATGGAAGATTGGTAATGGATGGTTTCCAAGTGCAAAGCTCCTTTAATAGAGGTAACCAAGAATTTACTGAATGTATGTCTTTTGAAGATGGTTTAAGGTGCTTAAAGGCAAAATTTGATGTAATTAAGTTACAAGTTCAAATGGATACCATGATGCATGAAATTGAGCAGAGGAGGAATGTTAATATTTTTAATTCTTATCATGTGATTTGTGACTTGTGTGGAGGTTATCATGCTACTAATACATGTATGCAAGCACAAAATGTGGATTATTATGATGAATTAGAGCATTACAATCCTTGTTTTGATCAATATAGTGCTAATTGGAGCAATTCTCCTGCTTATGGTTGGGAAAATCAATGTGTATATAGTGACTCTCCAAATTTTTATGATTACCAACCTGAAAGTGTCCAATATGAATCAAAACCATCTTGGGAGTTGGCAATAGAGAAGTTAGCTAATGCACCTCTACCTTGGGAGTTAGAAAGTGAACCATTAGCTAATGATTCTAATGCATCTTGGGAGCTAGCTGTAGAAAATTTTTCTAATCAATTTGATTTAGCCATAGAAAAGCTAGCAAATGCAACCTCTGACCGTTTTGATAGGATTGAGGAAAGGTTAGATGAATTAGCTTCTCACTTTGGTGATATACATGAGCAATTGAATGTATTGTGTGAAGTTATTTCTTCTAATAATTTGCAAAATGATCCTAGCATGAATGGTGGAAATGTTGTATGTGAAAATGGATTGCATTTGGATGAAAATGATGAATCTCAATTATATTTCAATGAGCAAATATCCATTTCACATGATAATACCTTTGAAACTAACTTTGAGCCTCAAGAGGTGAGTTTTAATGACTCATTTCTCACCCCTCTTGAGGAGTGCAGTGAAAGTATAGGTTCTAAAGGTATTCCTGCCCAAGATACTCTTATGGCATCCCTGTTGGTAAGTTCTCAAGTGGTGCATATTCAAGGTAATATCTATGAAACACTTGGAATATGTAAGTCACTTCCATCTCTCATATCATTAGATCATGTGGCTTTTTCTATTAAGTCACCTTACAATGATCCACCAAGGCATAAAATGGTGGATTATTCGTTAACAAAACCTCCTTGAAAAATGAGGTGAAATAGTCAAGCTATTGACTTTAAAAAAAGCGCTTATTGGGAGGCAACCCAATGTTTTGGTTATTTATGTTATTTTGGTGTGATTTTATGTTTAAAATATGTGTTTGAGTTATTTTGTTATTTTTCATTTGTAGGTATTGGAAATGAAAGCAAAAGTGACCAAATGAGGTGAAAAAGGCGAAGTTTGATCAAGGAACTCAACCCCTCGATTTGAGTAATTGTTGTTTTTGATTTGTTACAAGGGGTTAAAATGCATGTTTTGATCATTTTACATGTGCATGCATTGAGTATTTTAGCAAACAAATGATCTTTGATGCATTTTGGGAAATTGGGGTATCATTTGTAATTATTCAAAAGTTAAATTTCTGCTAAATTTCGCAGCAGAAAACGCGTTTTTCAAAGAAACGCGCCACTGAATCGCGTTTTCGTTAAATCGCGTTTTCAATTCTGTGCCTATAATGAATAAAACGCGCCTTCAAAACGCGACAGTAAGTCGCGTTTTCTACCAAGTCGCGTTTTCCAGCCTGTTCAGAAACCAAAAACGCGCCTTCAAATACGCGACTTTAAGTCGCATTTTCTCACGTAGTCGCGTTTTCAATGCTGCAAATTTTGTGTAGAAACGCGACTTCAAAAACGCACCTTGAGGCGCGTTTTCTGAGCATTTTTTTTTTTAAAAAAATGCAGCTTCCTTGATTCTCTTTTTCTTCTTTTCCTCATATATTTTCTTGTACCTTGAGTTGCTTATTGTGTATTTTTTTTATAGGTACATCACCAAAACAAGGGCTTGAAGTTACGGATCGCCTTTTTGATGTCTTGAGCCTTTGTTATCACTTTTGTTTCTCATTTTCCATTTTTAGGTTTATATCACTAATGGTTACCAAATGGAACTCATGAAGCAATGAAGACAAGCGAACAACGTACCTTGAAGCTTCATATTCAATCACATCATAGGGGAGTATTACTTTCTTTATCTTGATTTTCCTTTTTACACATTGAGGACAATGTGTATGTTAAGTGTGGGGGGAGAATTGAGATTATATATATTGTATGTGATTGACGTATTAGTTGCAAATATTGGACTTGTGTTAAAATTCAAAATTTTTCCAAAATCTTGTCCAAAATTGCAAACTTGCCTCAACAATTTTTAAATTTTTTCGATTTTATCCAAGGGGTAACAAGTTCCATACCATTAGTAGTTCAAAGTCCTTCTACATTTGAGATAAATATATGTGGTTTAAGCACTTCTTTTCTCATTTAACTTGGAAATGACTATTATGTGATTATAATTTTTGCATTTGTAGGAAAGTATATCTTTTAAAGTGGAGAAAATTATGCCTATATATTTTTTTTGCATATTTGATGAAATTTCTTCTCTTTATTGGATTTTATAAGTTAAGTGATAAATATGGTCAATAATTGCAATACTCTTCTCATGATTATGCTTTCGAGGGAATGTTATTATCTTTACTTTAAAAAAAAATGAATGAAAAAAAAAATGAAGAAACAAAAGAAAAAGACAAAAATAGAATAAGATTTGTTCTACTCCAATGATTCTTGTACTTAGTAACCGGGTGTCTTCATCTAAAAATGTCGACTTTCGCGTAAAACGGTACTTGAATTAAGAGTATGCAAAGCAACTTGAGTATGTGAAGTGTTGAGTAACCGGTGATCTTCATCTAAAAATGTCGATCCTCGCGTAAAAAGATACCTTCACAACTTAAGTAATAGTTAGCTATATTATATAAATAAATCCCTCTTTAAAGTTAAATAAGAAGATGATCATGGGTTTAGAAAGCATATTATTGGCCATATGAGTTACTTGCGTATGAAATTGGTTAAGGATGAGAAATTGACTTGAATTTGTTATAATGGTGGTATAATTGGCTCTCATTTACTCGATATTATGAGTACTTGAACTTAATTGAATAATTGCATAATGGTTATTTACTTTGTTTTGAGGAAATGAAGTTGAAATGCTACATATGTTTATTTTCAAATTTTGGATCATTGTTGGTTTGTATTTTTATTGCTTGAGGACAAGCAATGGTTCAAGTGTGGGGGAGTTTGATAAGTGACTAATTTACGTAATAATTGTATGATATTTTATATTATTTTTAGTCACTTTAGTTATATTATTGGTAGAATATGAATCATTTTGGCTATAATTGGTGAAAAATGCTTTTAAGTGATTAAATGAGGTTTTTATCACTTTTTACTTGGATTTTGTGTATTTTGACAGTTTTGACACATTTTCGTATTTCGGCTATAACTTGAGCTACAATGATCGGATTAAGATGATTCTTGAACCAATTTGAAGATAAGAGATAGATCTACAACTTTGGTGAAGACATCTAAATCCAGTTTGAAGGTTTTCCAGGTCAAAATGCCGAATTACAATAGCAAATTTCTACTGGTCGAAGCTGGAACAGGGCAATGAGCAGGCAAGGGTATTTCAGTCATATCTCAGCCTACACAGATCCAAATGAGGTGATTCTTGATGCATTAGAAAGATAACTCAAAAGGCTACAACTTTCGTGTTTTCGACATGAGCTGGTTCAGCCTCTAACATCAAGAAAAGATTGGTTGAAGTTGGGCCAAAAACAGAGCAAGTGATCCACACTCGGATCCACTATTCATCCGAACCCTCGGTTGTTTCTGGGTTAGTGGATCCGAGCTCGGATCCATACGGATCCGAGGTACTGTAGCAGCTCGGATCACTGGTCAGAAAAGGCTGCTCTGTACGCGTAAAACTCAATTTCACCTCCACCAACTCACATTGGATGCTAGACATGTGAGAAACATTCCCAGCTGTAAAAGGGAGATGTAATCCTCATTTCTTGACCACCTTTCATCATTAAATAGCCAAATGCATTGCAAAAATAGTAGATTGGAGAGAGGGGGGAGTCCATAGCAGAAAATAGAGAGGAACATACGGGAGAAGCTTGAAGAGTGCAGAAATGTAGTTCTTCCATTTCCTTAGTGTAGGATAGTTTAGCTAGTGTAATTCATCCACTCTTGTATATTGCTAGACTAGGATTAAGATGGAGATGAAGAAGGCAAGGTGATGAGCTCAAGTGACATGGGTTACATTCCTTTTCAACTCTTTATCTTTTGTACTTGATTCCAAATTTAGTTAATATGCAAGTTCTGGATTTTATGTTATTTATGTGTCTCTAAAGTTTATACCTTGGGTTTGGTTGAACTTTCTATAATTGTTAGTGTTTATTATTTGGTTATTTGACTGCTATGATTTGAGCAAGTTATTTAGCACTTCAGCTCTTGAAATCATGATTAATCTGGTACCATTAATTGTGATTATCTAAGGTGTTGTTTCTGCAATGAAAATTGAGATTTAACACTAGTTCAAGAAGTGCTAAACATAGGGAGTACACTCACGAAATTAGAGGTGCACTTATGTGGTTTTTAGTGATTCATTTCATGTAATTTCATTGAAGAAATGAACTTGTAGCTAATTTCATAACCATGAAAATAGGTATGGATTAGTTATGAGTATAGTTGATTCACTACGAAAGTAGGATTCAAATGCATAAGGAAATTACACCATAATTAGCCTAAATGTAGTAATTAATGATCCAAATATAGCACTTGCATGAGTAGTTAGGGATACCACAACCCAAGGAGCTTTCATTTGTTATTTTGTATAATTTCAGTAGGTTTAATTTGTTATAATTCATTGATAGTCTAAATAATAGAGAAGCTTTAGTAGTACCGGTAATTGCAATCTTCCTTGTGGGATCGACCCTTAATACCCTATACTCGCTCACGATTCGTATACTTGCGATAAATCGCGTGTGGGGTATTTAGGAGTTTATAAATGTAAAACTTGATTAGGATGAGCTTAATTGTATATGTATACTCCGCGCACGTCAGCCTTCGACGACTGGGTGGTTACTCTAGCCTCCCGAGGTAACACCGGACAGTTAGCTATTTGATGCTCCGCACTCCCGCAGCGCAAGCATTTCCTTTCTTTCCTCCAACAGTTGTCCTCAGTGTGGTTTGGTTTCCCACAAAATCCACAGGGTCCACGTGCAACTGAGGCCGAACTTCCTTGTGAGACGCTTCTCTGCGGGCCCCGTCCATTGTGACCACCCCTCGGCGGAGTCCCTCGTGTCATTCCCGGTTGCCTTCCTCCCCCGGCTCCTCTTCCAAACTTGGGAGGGGTCCCTTTATCCCCTTGGGTCGAACTACTCGCAGAGAACCCCCGTTTTTTCACCTGAAAGTTCCTTACTTGAAGCCTGGCATTTTCAACTCGCAAAGCTTTCTCCACGGCGTCACTAAAGATATTGATCTGGGCTACCGCCAGATCCTTTTGAATTTCCACATTGAGCCCTTGAATAAAACGCCGAACTCTCCTTTGCTCCGTTAGAATGAGTTCAGGGGCGAACTTAGATAAACGAGTAAACTGGCTCTCGTACTCAGCCACCGATTGCGTCCCCTGACGGAGTCTAATGAACTCGTCCTCCTTCTTTTCCTGGACTAGAGGGGGAAAGTATTTCGCATTGAAGTCCCTCACAAAGTTTACCCATGTTCTTGGGGTTTGTTCCCGGTCCCACTTCATTCGTATCACGTTCCACCAAGAACGCGCGGCCCCTTCCAATTGGAAGACAGCGAAAGTAACCTGCCTCTCCTCTGAATAGTGTAGGGCGGCGAAAATATCTATCATTTTCTCTAACCATTTTTCGGCCACGTCCGGATCTGGCCCGCCCAGAAATTTTGGCGGAGAGAACTTCTGAAATCTCTCTAGGGCCCGATCTTCACTCTCTACTACATGGCCAGGGTTCCCAGGTTGCTGGATAGGAGGTTGGCCCTGCTGTTGCACTACGTGGGCTAACAAGTCGGTCATTTGCTGCATAGCAGCAGCTATTTGGGCATTAGGGTCAACCCTAGGTTCAGGATTTGGTTCAGTCGTGGTATCCCTAGTACCCTCGTCAGTTGTGGGTTGCCTAACCCCGCGCCCGCGGCCTCGTCCACTACGAGTGCCTTCCATTGCTCTAATGTCACTCTAAAGTCGAGGTACAAAATAATATTAAAAGTGCATATAAATATAGTCACATAAGCATGATCGAAGAACCAAAAATAAACACCACATAAGATATGTATACACATAGAACAGTTATACACAGAACACATAACTGTGACAAACAGTCATACATGAGCAGTCAAGCAAATATATACAAAAGTACTCCCGTGAAGCCAAAAGAGGGTCTGTCAAAATACACTGTACAACCTAGGCCCCAAAAGGTACAAAAGGTACAAAACAGCTAACCAAAAGCTTCTCCTAGGTATCCCTCACACGGGATCAAAACAAGGCTCAAAACCCTAATCTAGTCCTCGACGGAGCCAACCGACTCCCCCCCAGAGCTAGAGCTAGGGGCGCCTCCCTGACCTGGAGCTCCGCCACCTGGAACTCCCCCTGGCGCATTGGCGCCAATCACTCCCTGGATGAGTGCCCCACACTCATCGATAATAGCGCCGGACCGGTCTCTCACCTCCCGGACTACCCTAGTGAGGCGGTCGTTAACCACCTGCAACTGCTCTCTCAGAGCGTTCGTCCTCTCCTGCTCCATGGCCACGTCCCCCTGGAGCTCCCCAATCCTATCGGCCTGCATCCGCGTGATGCCCCTAAGCCTAAGGGTCTCAGTGCGCTCCCTGGCGGCGGCACATCTAAGCCTCCGTCGCTCAGCAAGCACTGCCACAACCACGTGGTCCGCGTAAGAGTAAAACTGGCAACGCCTACAGCGGCGGGTCCGGCTAGCGGTATACCACAGCCGGATCGGACCTCCTGGCCTCTCCTGGAAGTCGATAACCCGTGGGCGCCTCTGAGGTGGCTCGTCTCCGCCCGCTCCACTAGTGCCAGCCATAACCTACAAAGATAACAAAGGTTTATAGCTTAGACAATATATTCACACTTAATGGCGTCTAAAAGCAATCCCAAAAGTTCGAAGGACCAGGTTTTAGGTTCGCCCAGGGTAATTCTAACCTAGGCTCTGATACCACCTGTGACAGCCCCACCTTCCCCTAAGGCGTACCAAAGGGGTTAGCGGACTGCCTGCCCAGCTCTCGCCAGGACTACTAAAACGGTAAAACATTAATTCAAGTCGTTCGGGAAACTACTAACGCGCTTAACCCAACCATCAATCAAGAAATGGAAAACAAAAGTTAAAACGTAAAGTGAATAGTGACTGCCACGTCACAATCAGCCAGCACCCAATCAAATGCAAATAACTGCTTACAATCCCGGAAAGGAATATATATACAAGCCAAGTAGAATACATGGAACATGAATACCCACACACTGTTACCAACCACATTTGTATGATTACAAGCCAAAAGGAAACATGTAAATCCAAGTACAATCAAGTTGCCAACTATTGAGGAGCTATACAAAATCTCTCAACTAGCTCTACTCAACTCATCTTCAAACTCAAAAGTCCAAAAGGTAAATCCCTGTAAGGAAAACAAAATTCACGGAGTGAGCTTTCGCCCAATGAGGTACCATCACCAAAATATACCAGGATCACATAAACACAAGAATATTCAGTCCAAATACGCACGTCAAGTAAGTAAAATCAACAACACCCAAGTGTAGGGAATAAAAGGATACGGATGGCTCTCAAGAGCCCTTTTCCTCTTTTGCCATGCTTGATCTCATCTCATTGACTCTCCGTCAATGTATACCAGGTAATCATGACCGTAGACTCCTCTTTACTCCAATTATCCGTCCACCTCACTTTCCCCTTACCGGGCCCGAACACCAAACAGTACAGAATTGGTATTACTCGAGTATACCGGAATCAAGGGTCTCATACCCAAAGATTCCCAAATACAGTCCCCATGGCTTGTCAAATGTCCCCGACCAAGTCCTTACTGGCTCGAGTCCATTGACTTCCAATGAGGTAGAGCTCAGAGTGAACAGTAAAGTTGGTAGCCAAGCGATACCAAGCGATACCAAATCCAGTACAGTCAATAATATTCAAGTAATATCATAAACAGTCAAGTAAGCTTAGTATAATAACCAGTCAAGGAGGCTAGAGAGTACGAGAGTGGTAAAGTGCACCCTCGCCTCACCTAGCTCAAACAATCATCACAACTAGTCTAAACCACAGAATTCAAGTACAAGAAAGCCATGGAATAACAAACATGTGAGTAGTACACTCACCAAGTTCAACAAAGAAATTTCACAAGTTTTCGCCCGACGTGAGCCTCGGATCACCGGCACGCCCTATAACAATCAAGAAAGTACAATGAAAACGCAAACACAAGTCGAATACCTTTTTCTAGGAACTATTAAGGCAAGACCCAAATATAGCTTGGAAATGAAAAATACATAACATTTAGGGTTAAAAGTAGAAATAAACCCTAAGATTATTCATTTCTATCAAATCTCAACCCAACACATAAGAATCCAATACCCTAGACACTTGGACAGCATTTCCCCTAAAATTTCAGCTTTTCCAACCTACAAGACAACCAATAAAAGCCATCCAACACAACCACAAGCACCCAAACAATATATAAGCCATTCCATATGCGTCATTAGGGTCACAATACCCTTCAATTATAGCTAATTAGAAGTTCAACAATCAACAATAGAAAACCCCCAATTTGAAACCCTAAATCTGAAATTTTCTGCACAAGCGGAAATTTTCCGCAATTAACCACAATTAACGCACAAGAGAGCTATATAATGCCATTTAGAACCATCAATTCCAGCTCAATCATATCATCATAGGAAAACAGAAAAATTCCAGAAAAAAAATCAGAAAATTAGGAAACTTCACTCCAATCCACCAAATCTTCCGAAAAATCGCGTAAATAGCTACTATAAGGCACCAATTGGCCAAAATTAAAACCAAAAGATGAGTTCCAAGCAAGATACCTTAGTTCTTCAAGAAAGGTTGTAGCTTGTGAGGTTTTCTTCCAAACCAACACCACTAAGTTCTTCAAACACTCTTAGGAAGATGATTTTATGGACTAATTTGGAAATTAATCGGTTAGTTTTCAAGATTTGGCAAGGATTTGTAGATGAAAGGTTGAAGAATTTTTTCTCCTTTGCTTGCTAGAGGTTCGGCCAAGAGATGGTGAAGAATGAAGATGATTGAGTCAAATTTGGACTTTAAGGAAAGTAAAGAAAGTTTAGTCAAAAGTTAGGCAAGCTTGGTCCAACCAAAATTGGACACTTGGCACTTTGTCTTGCTAGAGTTATCTTCTTGTCCCTCATGGCTAATCCATCTAGGAAACCTCTAATTATCTCCTAATACCTAGTAGCAAAAACCCTTTACGCAAAATTTAACCTAATTGGTCAAATTTCTCTCACTTAATGCACTAGCGGGTCCCACGACCAAAAGACGTTCCAAATTTCTCACGAACTACCTTATACTAGAAAATGGATTTAAAAGCTATATTTACTGTTAAAATGTTGAGAAAAGTAATAGAATAAAGAAAATAAAAGAAAACGGGTGCACAGGAATAAAATAATAAATAAATAATAAAAAAAAAAAATTTTTCTGTGTTCTCACAATTTATCGAAGGTACGATGAAGTACAAGATTGGTGGAAGCATCAAATCATATAGCAGTTATACCAAACCTTACACCATAAGAGTGGAAAGTTTGAAGATGTCTATTGGATATCAACCTTCAAAATTTTAGCAATTGATGGCAAAAGCATTCCTAAACATCATATTGCACACTTTGTAGAAATCTGTAACAATATTGGCACTGATGGTGACTTGCTTGTTAAACAATTCGTCCACTCACTGAAAGGTAATGCCTTTGATTGGTACATAGATCTAGAATCTGACACCATTGGCAGTTGGGAGTAGTTAAAGTAGGAGTTTCTTAACCATTTCTATTGCACAAAAAGGACTAGTTGCATGATTGAACTCTCAAATACGCACTAGTGGAAGAATGAACCTGTCATCAACTTCACCAATTACTGGAGAAATCTGAGCCTAAACTACAAGGATCAAATTTTTTAATCTTTTGCCATTTCGATGTGTATTCAAGACATGCATTGGGGACTCAAATACATCGTGCAAGGTGTACAATTAGAAACATTTGATGAATTATCCACAAAAGCTCAGAAGGAAGAAATCAATCTTGACGAACAGGAACTGCCGATTTCTAATTCTCGCAAGGCTAAGAAGAAACAAGAAGTGATGAAAGGGGGCAAGTTTCCAGTCAAAAGTTAGAAGAAGGAGGCCATGGTTAAAAGTGAAACACCTTTCAAGATTGTCCCCAGAATTACTAAGAAAGAAGATAAAAAATCCAATACGCATCAAGAGTAAGGAAAGAGAAAACCAACTCTCAAGGAGATGCAAAACAAGGAATACCTATTCCTTGATTCTGATATTCTTGGTATGTTTGATGATCTGTTAAGTATGAACTTATCACACTTTCCGAGATGAAACGACCTGATGAGGATAAGAATACTAATGACACAAATTATTACAAGTATCACTGTTTGGTTGGACATCCCATTCAAAAATGCATTGTTTTTAAAGACAAAGTGATGGAGTTGATAAGACAAGGAAAATTTTTTCTTGAAGAAGACAAGGCAAGTGTGAATCAAATTTCCATTGATTCACTATAGTCCATAAAAGTTGAAAAACTTGCCAAGGAAGTTGAAGAGGTCATAATACCTGTATTGGCAACTATTCAATTTGGATCGTTTGATCCTATAGAAGTTGAACAAAAAATTGCCCCTTCAACTCTTCATGAATATGAATATGAAGATGAGAAGTTATTACAATTAGATGTGGATGATTAGGGATGGCAATTTTCAACACAACCTGAAAATACGACACGAATCTAATACGAAATCAATAGGTTTGGTTTTAAATTTCACAAGTTCGGGTTAGAATTGGGTCGGACCCAATAAACTCGAAAAAAAGGTCAAATTCAGGTCAAAAATTGGTTGATCCGGGAACCCATTTCTGAAATAAAAATAAATTAATAAATATAAAAGAATTATCTAAATACCAGACTAACTAAATCTTTTTTGAGGCAATATTCACTTAGCTCTAAATCATTCTCACCTGAATACCTAATCGTTCTTCCCCTTTTCTCCTCTAAAGTCTAAACGGCTAAAATTCATACCTCTACCTTACACCATCACTGCCTTGCCCTTCACGTCACCTGTCACTAGTAGACACCAGTTAGTAGCAAGCGACGACCATTCTTCTCTGAAGTTTGAGCAGCAAGAAACGACCAGCGACAAGTGATTCCAGATCGATTATTGAAAAAGTGAAGAAGGTATATACATTTAGATCGAGTTTAGTTTCTGGATTTTATCTATTTTTTTAAAGTTTTAGATCGAACTAATGAGATGAAGTCATTTTTTATTTTTATGGATGACTTAAAAAGGCTTACGTGTGGTTTCGATATCTTGATTTATGGTGATAACGTATAGTTTGATGTTGATGTTTTGCTCTTTTTGAGCCTCCGTTGCCACTCCAACAGTGTCTAGTTTCCTTCTCAAAATATAAAGGTTTGGTGGAGCTTAAGGCTAAAAGGGTTCCTCTTCCCGTCACCAGTGAGTCTTGTAAAGCGTTTGATTATCTTTAGTACAAAGATTGTCGGGAAGCCATTGAAGTAGACAAAAAAAATGTACTAGCATGCTTTGGAAATGTTGGCTGAGAGAGATCTTTTCTTTTCATTTTTTTTGGTTAAGTAAGAAGAAAGTTGATAGTAGAACAGATGAGAGTGATGACGAAAGAGGTAATGCACTAAAGGTGCTAAAGGAAGTGCTTACAACTGTTTCAAAAGCTTTCCGCAATTATTTCTATCATAATGTGTTGACACTAAATCAGGAAAGACAAATGTAAAAATTTATGGAGCGGTAATAGTTATCTTGTGAAGTATAATTCTTCACAGATGCAAGTGTATTGGTATGATAAACATTATTTTCTGGTTTGACTTTTTGCATGTGGACTGGTTGTTGGATTGTTGCTGTGAAGTTTTGAAATACAATGTCATTCCTTTTCCTTTAAAGGTTGTAAATAATCATCCAATGTCATTCCTTTTGCTTTAAAGGTTGTAATTCATACTATGCCATTTTTACTATTAGGCCTCTTACCTCTAATATTTTCATATTATGCATTCTAATATATAATCATTATTTCTAATTTTTTTGATTTGATTATGGAAAAGCTTAATTGAATTGCATAATTTTTTATGATTAATAGATGGATACAAGTATGACATATCCAAATTCAATCACTATTGAAGAAGATAGTAATACTGGGAGCAGTAGTGATAGCATTGAGGAAATAGGCCACAACAACCGGCAATCTCAATGTCCTGACCTTAATGCAAGAGGGAAAAAAGAAGTTACCTCCAAAAGTTACAATCAATGTGCTTGGCAAGAAGAGGAGATTAAGTTCAGAAGTTTGGGATTACTTAGACATTATTCCCAAAAATGATCCAAATGAAGAGTTGAAGTGCAAATGCAAGAAATGTGGGAAGGAATATACTACCGAGAGTAAAAGTGGGACAGGTAATTTGCATTGACATGTAAAGAGGTGTTTAAAAATGATAACAAAGGACATTGGGCAGTATCTAATCACTTCTGACAAAGGTGCTCTGGTCACACGAAATGCACAGTTTAGTCAAGATAAATTTAGAGAATTACTTGTGCATGCCATAGTAAGACATGATCTGCCATTTTCATTTGTGGAGTATGAGGGAATTAAAAATGTCCTTACATGTTTGGAACCCCAAATTAATCATATCACTAGGAACACGGCCAAGTCGGACATTAAAAAATTGCATGCAAGAGAAGTTAATAGATTTGGTAGTGAATTGCGTGGATGTTCTAGTCGAATAAGTTTAACTTCTGATGCATGGACATCTATTATTACTGATGGATACTTAAGTTTGACAACACATTTCATTGATAGTAATTGGGTGCTACAGAAAAAATTTTGAAATTTTCTTTCATGCCTACTCCCCATAATGGTGTTGCCTTGGCTGAAAAAATTTATAGTTTGGCTAGTAGTTGGGGTATTGAAAAGAAGTTATTTGCCATCACATTCGACGATGCTTCTGCAAATGATTCTTGTGTTGAAATACTTAAGAATTAGCATAAGTTAAAAAATTCTTTGATTTGTGATGGTATGTTATTTCATGTGCGATGTTGTGCACATATTCTCAATTTGATTGTGCAATATGGTTTGAAAGAAATTGACAAATTTGTGGAGTTAATAAGAGAATGTGGCAAATATGTCAAGGGTTATCAAACAAGGAAGTTAAGGTTCACTGAATGTGTAATACAGACTTTTCTTGATTCTAAAAAAGCCTTAGTTCAAGATGTTCCTACTAGTTAGAACTCCACATATAGGATGCTTTTCAATGCACTTTATTATCACTTTGAATTTTGTCACTTACAATTAAGTGATTCAAATTTTCGATGCATGCTATCCATCTCTTGAAGAGCAGGGAAGAGTTGAAAAAATTTGTAACTTTCTTCAAGTTTTCTATGTGGCAACCAATACATTTTTGGGGTACAAGTATCTAACTAGTAACTTGTACTTCCCTTAAGTTTTTAAAATTCAATTAATGTTGTCTGAGGTGTGCAATAGTTTGGATGATTTTATGAGGAGGATTGCTTCCCAAATGTTTGTAAAGTTTAAAAAATATTGGTCCGAATTCAATCTCTTGTTGGCAATTGTTGTAGTATTTAATCCTTGGTATAAATTTTAATTTATTGAATTTAGTTATAGTAAGTTGTATGGTCTGGGGTCTAATGAATTATTCAAGGTCAGGAATGCACTTTTTGATGTCTATGATAAGTATGTGAGGACTTCCAACATACCCGGTACATCATTTTCATGCTCTTAAGGTAGCAATGAAATCTATTCTCATGGAGCCAAGGAACGAGAAGACAACCAATCATTTGATGTTTTAGAGGTATGAAAATTAAAATTTTGTGATTTTATTGCGTTCTAAATTATGATTGTTATTATGGTTTTTAACTATTTTGTTTTATTAGCATATCTCATATATCTCTATTTGTAACTTATGTAAAAATTTAATCAATTTGACACTTTTGAATTTGCCTCTACTGCACAAAAAAAGCCAATTGGAATTGTATTTAGATGAGCCAAGAGCTAAGCAATCCTCACATATTATTGTTCTTGATTATTTGAAGACTCAACAATTTCGATTTTCCGATTTGAGTAAATTAGCAAGGGACATTCTATGTGTTCCAGTATCAATCGTTGCCACTAAATCTGCATTTAGTCTTGGTGGTAGGATTTTGGATCAATTTTGTAATTCACTATCACCCCAAATTGTTGAGGCTTTGGTTTGCACTAAGGATTGGTTGTTTGGAGATAAAATGTATTTTTTTTCATTCTTATAATGTAGGATCTCTAAATATGAATTTGGAGGATTTAACTCAAAATATTCTGTCTCTAAATATCAATAAGGATGAGGTTGATGTAATAATATTTGAGGATTCAATTCTAATGTTGTTAATCTTTAATCCATGATGCTTGGTGCACGGCGAGTTAATCTTCAAATTTGATTAAGAATATTTCATAAGACTTAATACATGGTTTAATAACCATAATGTTATATTTGTTGCTCTTGTAAGCTAAAAATTATTCAAGCAGCAGAGTTAAAATGGAATTGCAACATTGTTAACGTTGGCAAATGCATTTGCAAACTTCTCATTTCTGTATTTCTTGCTCTTCCTGAAGCCAGTTGGACTATTAATAAGTGAACTATGACTTTGTCTTTATGCATCTTTCTGACTTGCCACTTGTAGTCATATGTTTCATGTGGATTGTAATTTATTGACTTTAAACTTGTATTTGGATGGCAGCCTTATGTTTGGATTGTTCTAACTAAATTTGTTTGACTTGTGTGAAGTTGGAGTTATTAGATTTGGAGAGATGATGTATTACATTATTTCTACTTTTATAGTGTCTTAATCTTAATTTAGTTTAGATTTGATTTGGGATTGTTTTATCAGGGTCTTTATTACTTGATTATGTAATTAATCTTGTGTGGCATTGGTTCTGTTAGAAATTACAGTGGTAGATTAGTAAACTAGAGTTACATTTCGGGTCACAATGGGTCATCCAAATGACTCGTCAACTTGAAAATTTCATATTGACCCATCAATAGGTCATATTGGGTCACCAGGCATGTTGACCGATCACGAATTGGCGGGTCGTGTTCGGGTCAACATGTCTCCTGTTATACTCGAGTCTTGACTCGACCACCAATCCATTTTTAACCTGATTGTCACCCCTATGGATGATGAAGGATGGACTCTAGTCAAGTGAAGAAGGAGGTGAAACTCTCGTACATCTAATAAGGCAAATAAGGCCTTAACAAGTAGGATGGTTTGGAAGAGAAAAGAGAGAACATGGGGAAAATCAATACCATTCGTAACCTTCGAGAAAACCAAGTTTTCAAGCAAAAGCTGCGAGTTCCTACCACTTTAAAAGAATTCATGCCCAAAGAATTATTTAATTTTGATGTGGTCTCGTGTTACACAACTCAAGTTGATGATATTGAAGAACAAAAAGATGATACTCACAAATCTCTTTATGAGATAACTCATGTGCCTACTGGCAATGAAGATGTAGATATCACAAACATCACTTTTACTAGTGAAGACTTGTTACTTAGATCAACACTACATGATCATCCCTTTGTTTGTGATTGGTTATTGTGAGGACTTGTAAAATTCCTCATATTTTTCTTAAAATTCCCTTTTATTTGGAATCCATTACTTTATAATAGCTTTACTACTCATTCACTCCCTCAATAGTTGCAATCAATCATAGAATCAAGGGTTTTTCCTTTAAGTTCCTAGTTAGCGTAAATTAGGATTTTTGTGTATTTTGATAGTGTGATTAATCGGTATAGACTGTGTACTAAATTTGGTGGTTAAGAGTGAGTTTTATATAAGAGAAAGTGTGTGATTAGAAGTGATAATAATAAGTTAGTGAATCATAAGTTAAAACACTAGTACGCGCGAGTTAAGGAAAAACGGTTTGAGCCGACGTGTACCGTTCGCTACCGATTAAATACACCACTTGACCACTACCTTATTACCTTAATCTCCTTGCTATTATTTCATAAATATCAGCCTTCATTACCCTTGAGAAGGGTCAAAAATGTTGACCACAAAAGAAAGAGGAAAAGAAGAAAAATAGGAGATTTGATCCTACGGCAACACTTGGAGGTCATCTACCCAACTTTGACCAAACCAATTCCTATCTTCTTATCTTTCTTTTAGCTTCATTTCTTCCTCATATCCTCCATGGTGGCCGAGAGTTAAGGAGAGAAAAGAGAGAAGAAACACTTCCATTCCAATCTTGATTTTTGGCCTTGTTTGAGTTGAATCCAAAATCTAAACCGATTAAACTTTCACTTGGGAACTTAGAAAGCTTTGTATGGTAAAGTTTTGGAAGGAAGGGTTGTGGTTTTCACCTACAAGCAGCCTTTGTAAGGTTTCATGGTTTCCTTTCCTTTTCTTGTACTTAATCTTGTTAAAATTTGGATAGAAGCTTATGTTCTTGGCTTATGATGGTTAATTAGTTAGTTTTGAATGATATAGTGGAATGTTGAGCTAGGGTTTGAGATTTTCAGTTGTGTTTATTGTTGTTTATATAGTGTATGATGTTGATGAGCTTGGATAGGGACTTGGGGTAGTGATTCAAGACATGAATGTTATTTTTAAGCATTGAATCATCAAATTTTCAGCCTTAATGATGAATCTGCCCTGTTTCTGACCTGTATGTTCTTCCATGTTAGAGGCTGAATCAGGTCTAGGTTAAAATATGAAAGTTGTAGCAAATAGAGTGAACTAGCTGCGTACAAAATTTCAGCTCAATCGGAGCACTGTATCTTGTGAAATAACTAAAATACCCCTGACTACCCAAATGCCCTCTTTCACAGGCAGCTTTCTATTTTTCTATGAGATTTCACATTTTGACCTTGAAAATGCATGAACTAAGTGTTTATATCTTCATAAGAAATGTAGCTCTCTGTCTTAGCTTCGAAACACCATAAAATTTACCCCAATCCGATAAGCGTAGCTTCAATTGTGACAAAAATACCGAGAGACGTCAAACCTGCTGTTTCGTTATTTGTCTTTAAAATTAGTTTCCGGTCGCATTGCTAGAATTGTCTTGTAATTGAATGACATTGAGCCTAGTTGAAGGGCTATTGTGTTAACATTGCTTATGTGTGAATTTGGGCTAAATTGAGGAAAATAATGAAGTCATAAATGGCTAAAAAATAGCGAAATACAAAGGGCATGCCGCCCAAATTTTCACTCGAGGGTTAGGCGTGTGTACTCGTGACTTGAGCGAAGATTTGAGGATGAATTGAACTTGATTTGTCTAAGGTATTCGAGTCTTCTTTCGTAGAGGTATATAAGTTGGAATTTGGCCAAAACTCGTACCCTTGGAAAAGTGAAAGTAGCGACCAATAGAAATACGTTTTCCTCGTCTTTTCGACTCAAATGGGAATTCCAAAGTTGTAATCGCTTCATTGCCAAAACTAAAAGAGCGAGCATGAGTTTCTAGGACATGATAAGTAATATGAATATTACCTAAATGAGTTTCAATTACTTGATTTTCGTTAAACGAAACGCTTAAGTTTCGAACCTTAGTTGATTTCAAGGCTCTTAAACGATGTTTTATCGCAGATTTGGACTCCAAACGAGGAGTAATACCTGAACGTGATCCGTAGAAGCACTACATCTTTGGTGAGTGCTTCCAAATACCTGATTGAACTTGACACTTGTTTTCAATACTTGACCAATGTGATTACATGATATGTAATTGGTTTGATCGGGCAAGAGTGTACTTTATCGCACTTGCCCTAATGTGATATATTCTTGTTCATTGATTGAAATTGAATTGATATACATGCATATGACTTGTATCTTGTCTGGAATTCCAGAAACCCTGTGGCTAGTTAATTGAGTCGAGTTGGCAAGGGCTTGGTTGATTAGATAACTAACCTTGGGTCTTTAGTTTTGTCAAGTGGAGTGTGATCTCCTCGACTAATCGGTATACTCGAGTATTACCACCAGTGTTTATTTTGGAGTTCGGGCCCGGTAAAAGGTTTGGTCGGTGGACGGAGGTTGGAGTTAAGTGGTGTACTACTGAACTAGTTACCTTACTTGAAAGTTAACGGAGTGTCAACTACTACTTGATCAAGCTATGGTGGAGCTAGTTTACAAAAGCAATTGTATCCTTTTACTTGAATTGTTGAATACTTAATGTTTGGCCATACGAAATGTTATCGCTCATTTTTTTGACTTGTTATGCTCGCTACTTTGCCACTTTGATACTTTCGCTTTTAACTAATGGTCAATTTGCTATTTGGAACTTCACTGAGCTTTAGCTCACTTTATTAGTTTTGTTTTCCTTACAGAGGGTACGAGCGAGGCGTGAGACTGGTACAGGCTAGCATAGTCTAGTTTTTGAAAATTTTGTAATTGTACTCGCACTAGTTGTTCGATTAGGGTTGAATGTATTTAGAACTCCAATCTTTTGATGTATTTGGGATTGCATGGAAGTTTGAGACAAAAATAAATGTATTTGTATGTTCCAAACTTGAAAACTGTTGTTCCATTTACGTTTGAGGTCGTGAATTATTTTACTCGAGATTAATGAGCTAGTCCTTGCGAGAGTTGGGCAGACGGTCCGCTAAACTCTGGGGTACGCCTTAGGGGGAGGTGAGGTCGTCACAGTTATGCCAAAAAATAAAAAAATGAATAGAATTTTGATAGATGGAGGCTCTGCTGTCAATATTCTTCCTCTAAAAATTTTGAAGGAACTTGTCATCCCCATCGATGAACTAGTCAATAGCCGATTGATGATTCAAGATTTCAACTAGGGGGCAAATAGCTATTGAATCGTTAAGTTTGGAAATAGTCATAGATGATATGGCATCCAAATCACTATTGTTTGTGATAGATTCTAAAACAATATACAATATGCTATTGAAAAGGTGTTGAATTCATGAAAATGGTGTTGTACCTTCAAATCTTCATCAATACTTCAAGTATTGCAAACTTGGAGTGACAAAAAGTATGAAACCTGATGATAATCCCTTCACTAAAGTAAAAGCGCATATTGCCAATGCTAAAATTTACATCCAGAAGCATGATGTGAAGAATAAGTTTAAGCAACCTCCATTAATGGTTAAAACCCAAGATCTCAAACCATCAGATGCAAAAGGGAAGAAAGTGGTGATCCCAAAACTAAAAGAGATATTCCACAAAGAAACTAATGTCTTATTGCTGAAAAATCAATCAGTTGTCTTTTGCTACCCTCTCAATTTAAGATTGGAGCAAGGACAATTATCTTCAATTTAACACAAATTTCTAAAAGGATTAACTCTCCTTGTGGCTAATATTGATGCTATGAAGATACTGTTTCCTTTACTTAAAGGGTTTGATAATCCAAATAAGAAGTTTGAAATTAAACAAGACGCGCTACCCAAGTCAAGATCCAAAGAAAGTTTTGATTCTATTACTTATAAATATGCCAAAGGTGGATATGACTTCAAAGAATATGTAGCATTGAATACTCTATCTCCTTAAGCTACTAGCGACTTGACTCATAGCTTGAATCCTACCCAAAAGATGCTGAAGAAAAAAGAATATGTGATCGGAAATTCTAAATCTGGCCTTGATTTTTCCTGTTCTGCACCAATTTGCATTAAGATCAATAGAGCTAGTAGGCAATATATTACTATAAGGGATGAGTTTTTTGAAATAGTTAGTAAGCCGTAGGCTTTCATAAAAATGGAGATAAGACTCCACGAGTATCTGTCTTTAAGAGGTTAGGACTACAAAGGGGACAAAAGCCTCACAATTATTATAACAGTAAGTGGAGGATAAAA
This sequence comes from Coffea eugenioides, assembly GCF_003713205.1. Taxonomy (NCBI): domain Eukaryota; kingdom Viridiplantae; phylum Streptophyta; class Magnoliopsida; order Gentianales; family Rubiaceae; genus Coffea; species Coffea eugenioides. Next base: position 48,606,504 of record NC_040036.1, on the reverse strand, counting down.
AAATTATTGAAAGAATTTGAAGAGTCTTGTAATTGTTCCCATAGCATTTATAAGTTTGACAACATTATTCCTTCAAGATTGAGAAGATGTACTAATCATATAATAAAGTGTAGAACTGAATTAAAGATCAGGGAACATACCATTATGTATACAAGACCAAAAGAAGATGATGAAGAAAGTGTTATTTCATGTAATCATATAACCATATCTGATAGTAACTCCTTTGAAGAAGAAAAAGGTGCTAAGAATGTTCCACTTGAACTTGAAGAAGGTGTTAAAACCATTGTAGATGATTTAAAAGAAATCAATTTTGATATATGTAAGTGCTTTATGAGTAGGCATATGTTGAATTGTTTAAGAGTATCAAGATGTTTTTACATGGACTTAAAAGGAAATGCCAGACTTGAATCCAAAGATAGTAGTTCACCATTTTGTGGTTAAAAAGGGAGTCCGGCATGTAAAACAAGCACAAAAGCAATTTAGACTCGAATTAGTTCCCTTGAACAAAATTGAAGTCAACAAACTCATTGAAGTTGGGTTTATTCGTGAAGTTAAATACCTTACATGGATTTCGAGTATTGTACCTATACAAATTCGCATTTCAAGAAGAATGGGCAAATCCGCATTTGCGTCGATTTGAGGGATCTTAACAATGCTTATCTTAAAGATGATTTTTCTTTGCCTATCACCTAGCTTATGGTTGATGCAACTATTGGGTATGAAGTTTTATCATTTATGGATGAATCTTCTGACTATAATCAAATTTGCATGGCACCTAAGGATGAAAAACTCACCGTATTTCGTACTCCTAAAGGTATTATTGTAATAAAATAATACCCTTTGATTTTAAGAATGCTGTAACTATATATCAAAGAGCAATGCAAAATATCTTTAACAATATACTTCACAAAAATGTTGAATGTTATGTGGACGATTTAATCGTTAAATCAAAGAAAAGAAGTAATTACTTGGAGGATTCGAGGCAAGTTTTTGATCAATTGAGGGTGTACCAACTCAAAATGAATATCCTCAAATTTGTATTTGGAGTCACATCAGGAAGTTTCTCGATTTTGTAGTCAGCCATCGAGGTATTGAAATTAATCGGACCAAAATTGATGCTATATTGAGAATGCTTGAATCTCATAATATTCATGAATTAAAAAATCTTCAAGGGCGGTTAGCCTATCTACGGAGATTCATTTCAAATTTTGTTTAAACAATTATCTTGGATGATCATCACAAAAAATAGTAGCATTTCACCAAAGTTATACCCAATTATTTTTCCTTAACGACTATAATTCTAAATTTTTATTTTAAAAAAACTTAAAAAGTGAGATAATGAATTCCAAATAATAAAAGCAATAGAAAGATAGGGAGTATAGGGTTGGAAAAGGTAAAAGGTAATGAATCCTAAATAGTAAAAAGGAGTATAAAGATAGGGATATAGGATTGGGGATGGTAAAGTCAAGGGGGTTATAGTTGTGGGTTGGGAAGAAACTATCAAAATGGGTGATTTATGTAGGTTACATGGATATAGTTTTACATGATTTTAGTTATTTTACCCATTTATGGTCCACTACCAATTTTATTTATTTTTTCCCATATTCATTGAGCAACAAAATAAGATATCATTGTAATCAACAAAAATAGAAAATATTATATTCATAAATAAAATTTTACCTAAAAACAAAAAAAAAAATACAGAAGAACCAAAAATGGTGAGTTTCAAATTTTGCAATCTATAAGAATCTCAAAATAATTTATGTCTGAATGCAAGAAATCAATTAACACTCAATGAATCAATTAAAATTTTGATGGAAATGAAGGAGGAACTAGGATGAGATTTAACAAAAATTAAAAAAAAATGAAATTTAAAGAATAGGAAAAGAACGTTAAATATGGCTTTGCAAAAAGTAGAATATAATTATTGTATTGGTAGTGATTTAAATTTGTTTACTAATGAATTTAAATCTACATCTAATTTAATTAACTCTAAATAGGTAGTTCCAATCTATCAATTTAATAGCCACTAATTCATGGATTTAATTGGGTTACCCATTTGAAACTAATAAAATTGCGTACCTACACTCATTTATTGAAAACCGAGTTGAAAAATTGGTCACTATTTACAACTATAAATTGGTGAAAAGAGTAGCATAATAAGGGGTAAATAGGTTGTAAAATTGGCTAAATGATTGTGCAATTTGATAGTAGGGTAGGGTGAATGGAAGGTATTGTTTGTGGGAGGGAAAAGAGTTAGAGGGATGAGGGAAGTTTGGTTAGAAAGGTGAGGAAGGGGGGAATGAAGAGTAGGAAAATATTGAGGGGTAGTGGCGCAAAAAGAGAGTGTGGAAGAAGAGATAATAATGTTGTGCTTTATGTACTTTTAGTATTTCTTTAGACAATTTTTGTGATATTTGTTCATATTTTTATTATACTTTAAAGTTCTAAATAAGATATATAAATACAATATAAATTAAATACTAAAATAATACTCTTTTAATTTTTTAAACCTTTTTTTCATTTAACTAATATAAATAATTCAATTATTATATTAAACGGAAACCCGTGCATTGCACGGGTTACAATACTAGTTGGTCTGTGTAACGTTCGTTCCAAAATTGTATCTAAAATCTTGACTAATAGGTTGAACAAACTTTTGCCTTGATTAATTTCTCCATGGCAAATTATTGATAACATTCTCTTGGCACAAAAGCATGCGAATGAGATCCATAGAAGATTAACAGTGCCGAATTTGATGTTAAATCTAGATATGGAGAAAGCATATGATAGGGTGAAATGGTTATTCTTATTATTTATGTTGAGAGCATTTGGCTTTTCAGAAAAATGCAGTGGATTTGATTTTTTGTCTCGTCTCCAATAACTGGTTCTCTATTCTACTTAATGGGGGGTCAACAAGTTTTTCCTAATCTACTCGTGGAGTTCGGCAAAGGGATCCTATTTTGCCTGCATTATTTTTGTTGGTCACAGAATTTTTTGTTAGAGGTTTGCATTTTTTGTTTCAACAGGATACACAGATTTTTTCAAATTGGGGGGGCAAAATACCATATTTAGCTTTTGCAAATGATGTGAATATTTTTACTCATTTGTCGAAAAGGAATTTAGAGTTCATTCAAGAATTTTTTATCAATATCAGAGATCTTTTAGGTAGAGAATTAATCCGATGAAGAGTGGATTTTTGTGTTCTTTGATGTCTGAGAAGCAAGTTGATTTGATGTCGTCTATACATGGTTTTCATCGTCAATTTTTTCTTTTTATTTATCTTGGTGTGCCGATTACAAGAGGACGCCCTTCCTCTATCATGTTTGATGGTATTCTTGCAAAGATGTGGGCGAGAGTCTTTCAATGGGGTACAAAGTTATTGTCAATAGAAGGTAAATTAATTTTGATAAGGCATGTTTTGAATTCAATGCCGATTTATTTTTTACAAGTACTTAAGCCTCCTAACTTTATTTTTATTGCTTTGGGGAGAATTTTTAATTCTTTCCTTTGGGACAAAACAAAAGAGGACAAAAGAATACATTAGACAAATTGGGAGAGGGTTTGTTTCCCTACTGATGAGGGTGGTTTGGGGGTTAGACTACTCAGTGATATGGTTAAAGCCTTTTCCTGTAAGCTATGGTGGCGTTTGTGTCAGTGGTGTTCTATATGGTCAGATTTCTTTTTTTCAAAATATATTGGAGCTCAACATCCGTTATTGGCTAAAACATACAGGCCTACTGGTACATGGAAAAGGTTGTTGGACTGGAAGGTGGCAGAGGCACAAATTTGATGGAGTTTAGGGGCTGGTATGGTGGATTTTTGGTAGCATACCTTGATGCAGGAATGTTCCACTGGTTTAGTTGGTTTCGATGGGTACGGAAACACCCTATTTTTTGGTAGTAGAATTCTATGGCAGGAAGGATGGAATGTTGATCGGTTGAGATGCTGGTTACCGAACCAAGTGGTTTCTTAGATTTTGTTGATATCTTTTAATACTCAGGTTAAGGACAAGATCCTTTGGGCTTCTTCGAAAATAGGAACTTTTTCTTTGTTTTCGGCATGGGAGGTGATTAGGCAGAGGCAAAATAGTTCTTTGATAAACAAAGTGGTATGGAATATGTTAATCCTTTGAAAATTTCCTTTTTTGCGTGGAGGCTCTTTGCCAACCTTGTTTCTCTAGATTCAATAATCCGTAGGAGGGGCTTGCCTTTGGTGTCCAGATATTCGTGTTGTATGGAAGAAGAGGAAACTTTGGCACATCTTTTTGTTAATGGTCCACTTGCAATGGAGGTTTGGGAGTATTTTGCTACTATGTGTCGCGCCCCATTTTTGAAAAGAAAAAATAATTTAGTTTAAAAAATGGATTTTGATTTATTTTGAATGAAAAATGAGTTTTTGATTAAAAAAATGAATGAAGAAAAATGGCCTAAATGGGACTTGAAAATGCGACGATTTGACCCAAATTATAGTTTAAAAAAGGGTTTTTGAGTGGAAAATGAAGTCGCCACTCGGTATTGAATTGAGGTGTACCAAGTCACCTAAAAATGAATTTTTAAAGAAAAAGTAGAAAACCCTTTTTAAACGACTCCTAATCTACGAAAATCAAAGAAATGTGTTCGGGAGTCACATTTGAAAAAAGGGAAGGCAAGGATAAGAATCCAAGGCACTCTTTCAACCTAGCCAAGGCTAGTTGCGCGATTTAGTCAAAGATTTTCTTATTTTAACCTAAAGATTTATTACATTTGGATGTACTATATGAATGCAAACCCTAGACCTAAGAGGGTATCGGGGGATCGAAATTTCTCTTCAAAACTCAATTGGTGCCAATCACATTAATTGTGACGTCCAATGTGGACTCTTTGGAGAGGTCACGAATAATGCAAAAATATGAGACTCTAAGAAAATAAAAGGAAAATAAAAATAATTATACAAATATACGTGACCCAAAGGAATGCATCATGTTGGGTGCGGGAGACTAATGTTCGTGACTCAATTTTCCCTTTAATAGAGGGAATACGAGCGTGCTAAAGCTAGAAAACCAAACTCGTCCATATCCCATACTCAAGGGGTGTTTCCCTATATAATCATGCAAATGTACTAGCCTAGTTCTAATTCTTAAATGGGAATGCAAGTCTAATGTCATGTTTTCATACAAAGGGGTAAGTAATATACATATAAGGGAAAATATGGGGAAGTGATACACGTATAAGGAGGGATGTCATGCAAAAAATGCTAAAAGACCCTAAAAAGCGAAAAATATGCATGAGATGAAGTGATTTTATCACACAATCATGATCTAACGCTCGATGGGCTCCTAAGGGGCTAGCGTTGGACTAGCCCATGTCTACAATTTCCCACTAGTATTGGACTAGTGAGAAAAGTCGGAACCAAGGGCCACAACTAGCGTTGGACTAGTGTGGATTCGAGAAATTGACCACAACTAGCATTGGACTAGTGTGGTGACGTCACACATCGGTTACAATCAAATAAATCATGTAAGACCTAATAAAAGCATGTAAACACATAAATCACATATAGCACATAACACATAAGCATGATATCTAGATGCAAGACCTTAAGAAAGCGGTAACACATAGCACATAGACATGCAAAACACACATAAGGCAAATAAAGCAAATAAAGCTCTAACTATTACATTCGGGGGAAACCTACTACAATCTAAGAGGGGAAACGGAATAAAATAAATAAAATAATAACCTAACTATTACAACTTTGGCATTCAAGTGCCTTTCAAATGATCGAATTTGAAAATAACTATACAAAACTTAAAACAAATAAAGTGGATAAATAAATAAATAAATAAAATGAAAACATTCAAAAGACATGCAATTAAGCACATAAATCACATAGACACATAGGGTCAAATAAAGTGAAAATAAGGGATAGAGTGTACCTCCCTTGCAATGGTAATCAAATGAAGGAAAAATAGCTTCAAAACAATAAAAGGGTCAAGGCACCAATTAAATAGTAAAGTATAAACAAAATCACCAAATCCCTCCCAATTTCAACTTAAATGAAATCAAATAACGCATAATTTCCAAAAAAAGTAAATTATTGATCATATTTCAAAAATAGAAAAACTACCAAGGACCCAATTGCAAACATTAACCCATCATTCAAGTCCAATTAAAATATTTTGAGAACTTCAAAGATCCAAGAGTAATAATAAGGTCAAGTAATGGTTCAAAACGCAATTACTCTAGGACCTAATTGCAAGAAATTGGAACATAATTGGGCTTTTTTAGCATTACTAGAAGCCAAGAGGAGTAAACTGAAATTTTCAGAAGTTGTTTTGCATGTAAAATCCATGCAATCACGTAGAAGGCTTTCTGCAATAAGACCAACAAACTGCTGCATTCTTTGTTTCACTTTCCAACACCAGATTCAGATTCAATCACATACCTTAACCAAAGTTTTCTTGATCTAACATCCAAAACCTTAAACTAAACAACAAGACATAAATTTGACCTCCAAGCAAGCAAAGACATAGGAGGAAATTATGCAAACATTGAAAATACTTCATGCAAGACTACGGATGAAGTGGCTGCAACCAAAAAAACTTGCTGCACTTTTCGTTTCCAAATGCAGATTTCTTAATTACAACTTTGATTAGATATTTTTCAAAACCAACCCTACAACTTTAGGCTAAGCAACTACATAATCACCACCATCGAAACAAGCAGAAAACTTAGAAAGAGATCATGCAAAAATTCTGGAAAAATATACAAGAATGGTTCGGATGAAGTGGCTGCAACCAAAAATTCATGCAAGACTACGGATGAAGTGGCTGCAACCAAAAAAACTTGCTGCACTTTTCGTCTCCAAATGCAGATTTCTTAATTACAACTTTGATTAGATATTTTTCAAAACCAACCCTACAACTTTAGGCTAAGCAACTACATAATCACCACCATCGAAACAAGCAGAAAACTTAGAAAGAGATCATGCAAAAATTCTGGAAAAATATACAAGAATGGTTCGGCAATTTGGTTGTTCATTTTTCAGCAAAGTATTCGAACATGATTCAAGTGTTTTTAAGGACTCAAACATGCAAACTCAAACCAATCTTCCACTGCCCCTTTCCACACAAGACTAACTAACAAATTAGAAGAGGCTAAAGCCTGGTGAATGGTCACGGAAAAGGAAACAGCAAAGTAGGTGCGGCAACCTTTGCTCTGCTGCAATTTTTTTTTGCAGCTTGATACTCGCATGGATGGAATGCCGAAACGTCGCACAGAATTCATCATTCATTAATCAAGCTCACACACATCTTCAAACATAAATCTTAACATAGCTTTCAGCATGACTGCCTATCCCCTAACCATCCCAACCCGTAGGAACCAAGCCAAGAAACGAGAAAACACAAAGAAATGCAGCATGGTTCAAACTTTGCTTTCCTATTGCTGGTTTCTGGGTTTTACAGAAGAGCATTTAAGGCTCAAACAGCGCACCAAAAGGTTTCAACAGACTGCCGGGTAAACAAAAATGAAAGTGAAAGAAAATCAGCAAGACCGAACGAATGCAAGCTGTACAGAATAAAGTAGGAAACCAGCGGAGGGCCAAACGGATAGAAAAAAAACAAAACAAATCACACAAGAAGTGAACTCAGCAATGAAAGTTTCTAACTTTTTGGCAAATTCATCTCGGTAAGCAAATAAACCTGACCAACTCGACTCAAATGTAACTTATCCGACAACACCTTCAAATAATAGGCGACAGCGATTTCTAATGCACTCAGGAAAAGAAAATACACATACAGATCTCCAAGGTAGTCATCACTCCATACCAGTTTCTAGGATAGTAATGAAAAATCATGCTGATATAAACGAAACATGAGTCAAGAAAACAATAGCTACCTTCAATCCAAATCTGATGCACCGTGAAGATGCTCCCTGGAAAAGGTTCTGACTTTGGAAGAAATTCTTCTCGGCTGCTCTTTTCCTTTCCGTTGATTTTCCGTCTCCAACCTCCTTCTCCGAATCCCCTCAGTTGCAGCGCTCTCCTTTGCACTCAACCTGCAGCTCCTTTCTATCCGTAGGTTTTCTTTTCCTCTGCTTTCTTAGCCCAGCCGCTAACTAGCCTCCCGCCGTTCCTCTTTTCTCCTTTCCTCACTCAACCAGCCGTCCTCCCCCAGATCCTTACTCTCTCTCGGTTCTCCCTCAAAGCCGTCCCCTCCTTTCCAAGAAAAACCCCGTAGCCTTCTGTTTTTTTTTTTCTCTCTACCCACAGCCGCCAACTAGCCTCTCTTTTCATCAGCCGTTATCCCTCCCTTAAACCCTCTCACATCTCTCCTTTATATAGGCATCCGAAATCCCCCCGTACCCTAAGACCAAGGGATGAGATTTGGAGCTGCATTTTGGCTCTTCCTATCAAAACCATCAGATGGCATTTGATTTTGTACCTTTTATGTTGTTGAATCAAAGCCAGGTGATCATGCACTGGCTTGATCCAACGGAGCAACAAAAATCAATGAACTTGCTTGCAATGTTATACGGAGAAAGGGCCAGGATCCTGTGCAACCTAAAGTGCATGAGCTTGCTCTCTCTCTTTTTTTTTTTTTCCAATAATCATTTAATTAAACAATAACTAAAAATGACAATTTAAATAAAAAACTTGAATAAAATGAACAAAAACTAGGAACAAAAGATAAAACAAAAGACTAAGATTTTTTCATGTGTTTGATTAATGATTTTTCCTCTTTTTTTTCAATTAATAAACAGTAAAAAAGAAATAAAACATATTTTATTTTATTATTTTCTTTTTTTTTGTGAATAATTTTCTCTTTTGACAAATTTTATGCTAAAAGTCTTAAAAATAAAGATAAATAGCTAAAAGGGCAAAAATGAATACAAAAAATAAAAATAAAAACTAAGATAAAATAATAGATAATAATAATAATCTAAAATGCTATACAAACGCTAAAATAAATAAATAAATAAATAAATCTAAAACCAAAAACCATGAAATTAACAAATAAAAGTAGATAAGAATTATCACTAAAACAAAGATAAAATAGAATAAAAATTATTTAAAAAATTGGTGTCTACACTATGTTTGGCATTCCTTCGCTACCTTTTGAGAGTTTACAGGCGTTTTGTTTGGTATGTTACTCGTCTCTTGACCATATTTCAGTAAATCATATTAGATGTATAATTCCTTTGCTGATGTGCTGGTTTCTTTGGAAAAGGAGGAATAAAGCCAAGTTTGAAGAGACTAATTTTTTGGCTCAGCGGGTGATTTTTGAGATGGAAGGTTTTTTTAACGAGTTAGGTCAAGTTAGAAAATTGAGTAAATCTTTTCTACACTGACGGTGTATACACTATCATCGTTGAATTCATGACATGTGTTCAAAAGTTGAATTTCAAATTCAAATTTTGCATAGTTGTTAATCATCCAACGCTGATAGTGTATACACTGTCAGTGTAGGAAAGATTAATTCTAGAAAGTTTACTAGGGTCCAGTTTTATGGAGATATGAATTGCTATTGGGTGCATTTTATCTCAGTTGTACCTCGTAAGGTGCAAATTATTCCTGTGTCTCAGAAATGACCTCCTCAAATGCTATATAAATTAAACGTAGATGCTAGTGTTGTTAATGGTAGGGCAAGTGGTAGTGGGGTGCTACGTGGTTCAGATGGTAGACTTGTCTTTGCATTTTATAAGGAGTTTGGGCCCTTTGGGGAGTTTCATGTTTTACAAGTAGAGCGATTGGCTGTATTGGAAGGGTTACAAATACGTGCAAAAAGGTGAATTCAAGGGATTAGGGTGGAGATTGATTTCGCCGTGTTGGTATCGTTGGTTTAGTCTGGAGAAATTTGAAGATGGTCATTCTGCAATGTGTTGTGAATGATTAGATGGTTATTAATTGTGCTATCAATTTCTATTGGGCATGTATTTTGTGAGGCTAACATGGTTGCCGATAGGTTGGCAGCTCTGAGTGGTCAATCTAGTCAGGTTTTTGAGTCATATCAACAGTTGCCTATGGAGGTTCGAGCATGTTTAACTCTAGATGTTAGGGAGTTTCCATCAGTTAGATATGTTTATGTCTAGATTTTTTTATTTCTGTAAATCATAAGGCTTATCTTAAACTCATTGTAATTTTTATTTTATGGAATAAATAAGGGGGCGCTGCTCCTCCTCGAGTTTGGGGTTCTTTGCCAAAAAAAATCTTGCTTTTGATATTTAGGAGCTAGTATCCCAATTTTTAGATTCTTTTCAATTCCTTTCCATGTTAAATTGCTAATGACCAGTCTTACTATATAGACTTGAACATGCTAGATCCATTTCAGGACGCTGGCTTGTGTGCAGTTAGAATCTTCAAAGTGGGCTAGATAAGATAATCACCTTTTGATGGTACAGTACAAATTTTGATTCTATAGTTTGATGAAAAGAGAGGTTAATTTATCTCTTAAAGGGATGGATAGGCTGAAATAAAATATGAATAAACTATTGAAAAAAGCAAGTACGAAATTTGTTCCTAATCAACCAAAAGGGCTCCATTAGAATGTTTAATTTTTCCCCTTTCTTTCCTCTAGGCGGGTGGTAAATGAAATCTTTGAGAGAGATATTAACATTAGACAAAAATTGGTTTCTATTTTACTTTTTTCTGATTATTTGGTGATGTAAACCACTTACTGTTAATAAATCTGCTCAAAAGTATCTTAGGGTTTTTAATTAGGGTGCGTTTGGTTCTACAGAATTGGAATTGAATTGGAATTGGAATTCTATAGAATTAGAATTCTAGGAATTGGAATTCCAAAATGTTGGAATTCTTTTGTTCGGGAAATGCATAGAATTGATACAGAATTCATTTGGAATTCTAAATTCTTTGTTCATGGTAAATCCAGTGAAATAATCTGATATTAATCACATGGTTCATGGTTGCACAAGTGAAGTCAGTCCCTGCAAGAGAGCTTTTTCAACCTTTTGCAAAGAATGCTGAAGATCATATATTCTCACAACTTGCTGATATATTTAAGGGTCTAGTTGTCTATCGACACCAAACAAACATCAAGCCATATACAACATGTTTTGCACCTTTAAGTTGCAAACTCAGAGACCTGAAAGCAAGATTCAAATGATAAAAGCAAATTACCTCACAATCCACCTAAAGAAAGTATAGGTCATGATCAGTCCAGCAAAAATATAAAAGTCAACAATCACATGTTTACAAGCAGAATGGACATTCTTATGCCACCATCATTATTTGGACCATCATCTTCCATTCCATCTTCCTCATCTTCATTTTCCATTTCATCTTCATCTTCATCATCAATCTCATTGTTGTACTCTTCGCATCTCAGCATCAACCTCATCCAAGGATCATTTGGTTCTTCTACTCGAATAAGATTATGAAGGATGGCGCATGCATTAATTATCATGACATCAGTATTGATATCAAAAAAAGATGCATCTCTCAAAATGGCCCATCGCTTCTTGAACAAACCAAATGTCCTTTCAATCACATTTCGAGCAATCGAGTGCAATTCTCCTCCCATTCACTGCATTTTCCCCCCCAAGACGTAGATATCTTACAGTTACATGTCTTCTGATTCCAGGCTAATCTATGCGGGGCTGCTGTTTCTTCTCCCTCTGCTAAGGACTTAAAAGCAGACGGGAAACGCAATGTGGTGTACAAACCTACGGCCAAGCTCGTCTCCAAGACAACAGTTTCTGTCTTGGCAAATATGGTCAGCATTCAATATTCACACCATTGGAATTACAGGGCTGCCAACTTCCCCTCTCCCTGTCTGTGCATGTGTGAGGATCATGGCATAACTCTAAACTGCATCATAAATGTATTACAAGTTAGTCATTTAGATCTATGTTAGCATTCTCCAGAAATCTATCTTGACAAGCATGGCTAGTGAAACTATTCTTTTAAATTCTTGTCCATCTGTGGAGTCCGGACTTAGTTATATATTGGTGTAAGCTAATGGTCCCATCAATAGCGAGAAGATGGCACTAACCTGTAATTAAACATGATAGGCTGAGGAATTACTAGGATAGGAGATGTTTAAACGCCAGAAGCAGAGGCAATTAAGGAGTACTACTAGTTAGTATTGGGAATCAAGCTAAAAGCAAGAGATAGAAAATCAAGAGATGAATAAAATGATAGTACTAGTAGTATTATTAGTTTACTTCCAACCAAAGGTGGTTTTTCCAAAAGCCTCATAATCAATAAAAAAATGCCCAAGTACCCAAAGAAATGCGGTAAGCAGATCATTTTACAGTTCAAAGAAGCAATCTTGATTCTTAGAAGTACAAACATCAATATAAATTTCTTCTGCAACTCCACATGTAAGAGAAAGAAAGAAATGTTTAGAGCAACAATAATCAAATTGAAAGACGTAAACACACAAATATATTGGATGAGATATAATTCACTATAATAGATTTTTTCCACAACATCAGCATCACCTTCTACTTTCTACATTTATTTAATTGCAAGGTAAACTGACAAATTTTAGCAGCTAACTTGTACATAAGTACTCTCAAATCCTAAACATTCAGGCATTATTCCGAAAAGGTTCCAAGCCAAACTTTGACTAATTAACTAAGACTCAAACAAACAAGACACTCGAAACCAAAGACCAACTTGTTCTTTTGTTCACATAACAGTGTAAATTATAAGCTTAATATAATAATAATAACCGTATAGAATCAATACCACAAATTATCAAAAAAAAACCCCTAAAAAAATGTTTAATTGGCAAAAATTAAATTTTGATGTTACCTTCGTAAGCTCTAAATCCATCTGGAAAATCTGGAATAGTAGGGAGAGAGGAATTAGCGATCCAGGAGAGGAAGGATGAGAGAATGCACGGTGACGACAAATGTGGGCAACACCAGGCCAGCGGAGGTGGAGGCACAAGTCAACACAAAGAGGGGAAGGAAAAGACTGATAGAAACTAATTGGAACCCCATAATTTCAACTTGAGTTGTGCAAAAGGCAGGGAGTGGGGCATGGAGGGGTAGAGGCGGCAGCAAAAGTGCCTCTATCAGCGTAATTGGAGGAGGAGGCGGCGGCGACGAAGAATGCTCCATCAGAGCTTCTGATATGGCGATCGATAATTGAAAGGGAAGGAGAGAGGTTTGCGTTTTTTCCATCCGTTTTATAGTTGACCCATTTTTGAGTTTTTACTCGTACAAGACCCGCGTGTCGACCCGATTAGGAATTCAGCTATGGAATTGGAATTAGAATTCTTTTGGTCCGGCAAAGAATTGAGATTGTGGAATTGGAACCTCTTGGAATTAGAATTCAATGCTAATTCTATGGAAAATGCAGCGTCCAAACACAAGAATTAGAATTGGGGTTCCAATTCCAATTCTAAACCCCAATTCTATGGAAAACCAAACGCACCCTAGAGTAATCGTCAAAGTTTTTGTTAGTATTCTATTTATTTTTCTTATCTTTCAAGTCTGCATTTCTTTTGGAGCAATTTTGCTTTTTAAATAGTTTTCTTGTGTCATTATTTTCCATTTTCTTTTCTTTTTCCTCAAATTATGCATTTTTAGCAGATTCATGTTTTAAATGGCTTTTTTTGTTTAATTATTTTACCTTTTCCCATTTTCTTCTCTGTTTCTTAGATAAACAGAGGACATGGAATGAAGAATATTTACACCAACAATGAAATGATAAATAATAGCGAAACTACCCAAAACAAAAGAGATTTAGTGAGTTACCTCAGAAGCTAAAAGAACTTCTTGTAGATGGTGATACATAAAAGCTTAATAGACGTAGACATGACTTCACAATTCATCCTTCGCCGACGTATCCATGTAATATTTCTTAGTCTATATGCTATTAACTCTAATAAAGTAGAGAGGATTTGGAAGCTATTATTGCAAATAGACCTGTAAAAACTTTAATCGATAATTCTTCTATTGAGTGGATGCGCGAAAAGTTTGAACCTAATAGTTCAGCTATTGTAAAATCATTAAGTAGCAAATCTTGCACTTTACATGTGGTCTAGCTAAAATTAAAGGTACGAAGCCAAAATACAAGTGCCATTTCCTAATTCAGGTGAACAAAGTAAACAACAGCGCATGTATCAATAGAGATCCAGGACCTGCAACATTTGGTGGGCTATTGAGGGATGGACAAGGTGTTTGGTAAAATGGACACACGGGCAGCATTGATAAAAGTACCACTATTGAAATGCAGCTGCAGAGCATTAGAGAGGGTCTAGGGATTTCAAAGAACAATGGAATGAGTGGCACCAAGATAGAAATCCACAACTTGGACTCATTGCTTTATAATTTGCCCAAGTGCTGATCTAAATAAAGGAATACAAATGCTTGTAAAAGATTGTCAAGAATTATTGAGGCTGGTTGGAGGCACTTTTGAATTTGCCCTTCTTTTTTAGAAATGCTGCCGCAAATTTGTTCACGGAAAAGATAAATTAATATTTGCTTTATAATTTGTCCGTGGAATACAAAATTGAAACTACAATCCTCATTAGTTCTTTTTCATTCAATGCCAAATCAAATAGTGTTTTCCATTGTTCAACTGTAGTAGAGAGGGACATTTGTGTTTCATTTACAAATTGAGATTCCTATTAAGGTAAATGTGCTTCTTTTTTTTTTTTTGGCTTCAATTGGCAACTTTCTCAAAAATTTTATGCTAAATCAAGGTTTATGAACAAAAATACGAATGTACAGGGAAAAATAAAACAAAAAGTAGACTGAATGAAAAAGAATAAGAATCATTTACTCTTGGTGATTTTAATTCGTACAAAGACTATCGCAAAATAAGCCTTGGCAAAGTTTCTACAACCAATAACAAAGACCTTTCCTAACCGGCAAACCACGTGACCCCTCAAGAGTCGGACAACAATAAATAAATAAATAAATAAAGACCAATAGATTCTTCTGTTCTCTAACCTCACCCAGCCAAGGCATTAAGTAAAGGTTCTCATCTTTGCAAACAGCCTAATTCTCATTCAATATCCTGAACATAATAAATGAATAAAACTCCTCAACTATTACACCACAAAGTGACAAATTGCACCAATAAGATCCTAATACTTTCTTTTGCAACACTAATTGAAACCCCAAAATAATTTTTAGGCCAACCTAAGAATAGGGAAACCTATTCTTAAAATCATGATTAGTTAATTCGAAATTAGGGTTCATATCTACCCCTATCACTACTCTCATCCTTCACCATCCATCCAACATTGACAAAATCGTGTATGAACTATGTGAAAATGACATGCAGTTTCTATTTATTATGCTTGAAATCAACAAAAATAGAGCAAATTTCAATTTATAGATACCCAAAAGCATACCTTTTAGTAATAAAGTAGTGTCATCAGGTGATTACTTTAAACCAGCAACCTATCTCTACAAACTGTGAATTTCACTTTGTCAGTTTCACCGGCGTCACATCTTTCCTTCTTCTCAGTGGCATGAATTTCTCTCCTCTCCTTCTCATAGCGTTTCCAAGCTGCTATGCTTCCTATTTGAAGAGCGCAACTTTTGAATCTATTTTTCTTTTTAAATTTTTTTTTGTTTTAAATAGTGGACCTTTTTTTTAACGGCGTTTACATCTATTTCCTCATTTTTCACTTTCTTTTCTATTGCCCTAAACGACAATATTCTTTTAAAGTGGTTGCTGGCTTAATCTAAACCATCAGTCTACCAACTTTAAATTCAAGCCATAAAATTGTGTCAACTGGAAAGTGCCTCAGATTGAGAGAGTTTCGGATCCATGAATGAACAACTAGGTAAGAAATAGAACAAAGGAACAACCAAAGACACATAGAAGTTTGAAATTAGCCCCAAGCAAAGAGACATATAGTATTAGGGTTGTGAATTACCTATCTTAAAGCTTACTTAAGGATATTTTCTTAGGATTTAATGCTACTAATTCTGCTTGTTATCCCCTCTTCAAATCTTCTTGAGTCCCGTCCAATCCTCTCGTTGATGCTTAAGATGTCCAACCAGCTTGTACTAAGTATTTTGTAATACTGAGCGAATGTATCCTTATATTATATAAGATTGAGTTTTGGTCAAATAGGGGGTTGAATTTCAATCGCATGATAGGGGTTTTTTGGGAATGTGGGATGTTGTGTGGTTTTCTTAAAACTTTTGGTACAACTGAGGGAAGCATGTATTTGGTTATGTTTACCGAAATATCCTTATTTTGGTACATTAAAAGTTTTGATTTATATAGGCATCTGGGTATTTCTGGAAGATAAAATTATTTTGTAACCATTTTTGCACCGTGTACAACTCATATATGCTTATATGTTGGTATAATTACTGGAATGGTATTATAGATACATTTAATTTAATTGTGGCTTTTATTGTGCAATTAAAACAAAGACATGTTGCTATAACTACTCGTTTGAGGTTATTTCTTTGTTTGAAACAACTTGGCTGATCGTTTCCCAACTCATATGAGCTCACGTCTAAAACAACCCATTCCTTTTCCCATTTACATCTAATTAAATAGCCAAAAACATGGGTATTGAATGAATAAACGGCTGAGCATCGTTATGGTTGTTTCAATGCTTCCCCTTTCACCTTCTTCAGTTTCTCCCCTTTCGGCTTCTGGAATTGGGATATTTTTTGCAGCCTTTATACTAAACATCTCGGAATGGTTTTCAGCCGCAGCTATTCGTGGTGGTTTAGCTTGAGATTAGATTTGTTCCTCAATTTTGTTGTTTATGTGGGTGGTTCTTGTGGTTTGTAGCATCAATGTGTGGTCAGATCCTAAATTTGAAACTTTGGTTGTGTAGTTTAGCTGCAAGATAAAGATTTTTGCACAGACCCTTTCGGCTTCTGGAATTGGGATATTTTTTGCAGCCTTTATACTAAACATCTCGGAATGGTTTTCAGCCGCAGCTATTCGTGGTGGTTTAGCTTGAGATTAGATTTGTTCCTCAATTTTGTTGTTTATGTGGGTGGTTCTTGTGGTTTGTAGCATCAATGTGTGGTCAGATCCTAAATTTGAAACTTTGGTTGTGTAGTTTAGCTGCAAGATAAAGATTTTTGGACAGAATCGGTGTCCTCTGAGATTTAACTGGTTTGCTTATAATGATAGGTTCGGAGCAACTTTAAGAAAAAACTTTCCAGGAGGTATTTGGAACAAGGTCAGCTTTCTAGGGTACTCTAGCTTACTACATTAATCCGGTCATGGTGTGTTTTCTGCTATATGAAATAAGAGATTCACTTCCTCTTTCCTTTTGGGAATAGCCAGTAGCAGGACAGAAATCCATCGATGTAAGGCAGGGCAGGAGAACGACTAGGATCTTATAGAGTTTTTGGCTTTCAAGCATTTTCCTCGCTCGTTTTGTTAGAGAAAGTGAATGGTTTGCTTGATGAGGGAAGAGATGAGCTAGCTATTTGCTTTCTTAGAAAACTAAGCGACTAATTTACTGTTGAGAGGTCAGAAATTCCTACAACAAACTCTTTCTTTTTCTTTTAGTGACATAGTGAACCTTCTTGCTAAATAAGTAGCCAACAGGGAATATCCCTTTAATGGGAATACGGCTACCTGCCTTTCTTCCTACGCTGGCTAAGCAAATTAGTCCTCAACTAAAAAAGGAAGGTTCTACCAGGGTTGGGGTTAGCCATTCCTGTTAGCCTTGATGAGCTCCTCTTTGCTTTTAGGTAACTGTAGTCACTTGCTAATTGATTATAAAGGTAAGCTTATTCACCTTGACTTGTTTTTATAGTTTACACACTTTTGTATTGGCGCTTTTTACTTTATGTAGGATGAATCTGATTAATTTCCTGAATCACCAGCAGTTGACTTTGGGCATTGAGTCCTTACTCCTTTCGACAAGAGCGCTTGCTTCTATGACACCATCGCCGGTACCGGCTGCTCCTCCGCACCATGTCCTGGATATGCCATTTAACATTTGTACAGCAAACACGTTTTACATAAAATATCAAACTCCAGCTTCTTTAACTATTTCTTCTCAAATTATCTCTCTAATTATAGGCACCAAACACTCGCGCGATGCGCGAGCACTCCCCCCTAGTATTAATTATACTAGAATGATGTCCTGAATTGTGTATAAGTGGTCTGAATTCATTTATGTCGGTATTTTGAGAGATTGGGATGATGGGATCTATGAGAACTTGTAAACCTTTTGAAAGTTTAAAATTTTGAAAGCTTTGAAGATTTTTTCAAAGATTTTTAGAAAACTCTTACCAAGGATGGAAATACTTTCTTTTCAAGAGAGAGAAACTCTCTTTGGAGAGAGAATCCATTGTACGACTTATTTTTGGTCTAGGCATCAATAGAAAAAAAACTATTTTAAAATTCAGCAGACAAAGAAAAAAAATTAGGGAATGAAAATGCTAATTGCAAAGACATATGAAATAGATGAATTCAACAAATTAGCCTAAAATAAAATCTAAATACAAGGAGAAAAAAATATCATTGAACATGAAAGAAAGTGTACAGTTAAGAATAAGATGGAGAGCAGTTAAGATTGAGAATATAGAGAAATAAAACGAAGAATCATGGGATTCAGGATTTTAGGATTTGCTTTCTTCTCCAATATACTGGAATTGCTCAATTCCTGTGGCATCAACAAATTTGTTAATTCTAGCGCTCAGTAATGGGGATTACTTTGTTGATTGGGTCGACGTGATGATAAATTTATACGGTCACAATATACCCTATGCATTTATTGGGTAACTAATATAACATTTGTCCCTGTACTTAATTTCTTAATTCATGCTTTATTTTAAAAGGCCTCATTCAGGGAGTGGAACACCCAGTTGCTATAATTCTTGTCTATGTATATGCAGAGGAAAACCATAAATGTGAACATGCACGGCAAACTATGAGCGCTAGGGCGCTAACTCGAAAAAAATTTTATTATGGGGAAAAAATTAAAGACGTTTCTTGTTCATAAAATCATATTCACCTCTCAAGAAGGTGCTTATTAATTTCCACAATCTGCCCATGTATGCTAATGCTAGTGAAAAATGATTTCTAGTTCAGGTCACTGTTGAAAATGATTTCATAAAAGGGAAAACACTGCAATTAGAGGTAAATTAGTGACACGAAATGGTTTTCTTTTTACTAAAACAAAAAAAAAAGGTACAAAATATCTGAAGGTTTTAATTAAGCAGATATTGCGGGCGGTAAGTATAACTTAAAGAAAGATAAACGCAGTGATCAGTACATAGAATTTACTCAATTAAAAGTTTCCTCTTTTCATTTTACTCATTTTAGTAAATGTACTCCAGATGACAAAATTTGTGTGTCCTAACTACGTTACCTACTGTATGAGCTGTAAACTATTTCTTTACTAGTAT
This sequence comes from Coffea eugenioides, assembly GCF_003713205.1. Lineage (NCBI taxonomy): Eukaryota > Viridiplantae > Streptophyta > Magnoliopsida > Gentianales > Rubiaceae > Coffea > Coffea eugenioides. Next base: position 48,587,194 of record NC_040036.1, on the reverse strand, counting down.
ACAACCTCTGACTTAGACGCTCATGTAAAGTATTCCATCATCTGGTAACAGGAGTTCCCAGAGGCTCAATTCGTCAATAGACCAAGTTTCTATGTTGTCTCCCAATTCGGAAGGTTGCCAGTAGCTTCATTCACCATCTTTACAAGAGTGACCTACAAAGATATCAGTAGATATAAACAAGGTAAGAAATCAACCACAGTTCAACATAAAGCTTTTCAGCTATTTAAAATTAAGTATGATGGATCATACTAGCAACCATGCCTACAATGCACTCCAACCATATGCATTCAGATCCAGGATAACACTTGAAACAATCATCAGATGTCTCTGAGACTTAGTTTGCATTAAGAGAGAAATCTGATCCAGACAAATTGCCTGTTTGTATGACGCAAGCATTACTACTTTTTATTCATCAAAGCTAAGATTAAGACATTTTTAGATTTATATTTCTAATATCCAATCAACCATGTGACAAAAGGGTAGATGGTCAAGGAAATATTAAGTCCTCTTATTACAGAGGTAATGCATGTTAAAGGGAAGACAAATGGTGATGCATGCATGTAAATCCATGCCAATTGGCAATCGCTTCATATCAGAAAACTCAACAAACAAAGACATGAGTACTGACATGTTATAAAACGCCCTTCCTATCTCTCAATCTATGTTCAAAAGACTAGGATCCGTGATAGGTTAGTGGAGATAGATTAAACCTTCAGTTGTTCCTTGGACAAAAATTAACAGTGCAACTGGAGCCGGAAAGAAGAATGTTCAATGTTTCATGGAGCTAGAAGCCAGGTTGCAAGAGTAATCTCCAGTTCATGACTTAGCTGGCAGTAAGCAGCCTTTGCCCTTCTATTCTAGATGGATTCTCTTCTTCATCCCTTTTTCAACCAGATTATGCACATTATAACAAGAGCTAGCCAAAAGGAACTTTTAGTATTTTGAAGGGCTTTTTGAAGCTTATCTGTCTCAAACCATCTTTTAAATTTTACACGCATCCATCCCCAGCACAGGCTCCCTGCCTCCCATCTTAGAATACACCCTTCTACGAGCAGTATTAGGTTTTTCACTTAACAACTAAGCTAATGTTGGGATTTCACCTTTAAAAGCAAGAAACAGGCAACAAAGTAAATTTTTATTTTATATTTTATCTGTATACAATAAGCCTGCATGATTAGACATGGCCAAATTGCTATTCGACTTCACATGATTCTGACTTTCATTACATCACTGATGTGAAATATATCTTATTTTCATTTTCAATTATTTTTAGGAATAGTCTTGGTCATATGTTTCATATTCCATCACCACATTCTGACCAGCAATGTCTAGCCTGCTTAACTTTGTAATACATATAACTCAGGAAGCAGTCAAACTCCATTCAGCGTTAATGAAGGCTCCCCTCTCCATGACACAAGAAAGCCATAATATAAGTGGTAAGACAGAAAAGAAAAGGACTACAATAATACCAAAGTCCTATATTATCTAGAATGGAGAATAGGACCTTCGCTCTGCCTGCTTTGACACCACTCCATGTATAAACCCATAAACTTGTATTTCAAAAGGAAAATACCCACTAACTATAACCAGACTTAAGCCAGTCCAGACCTTCAACACCGATGAAAGACAAGACAAGGATATCTAGGAGGCAATAAAATCAAATGAAAAGAAGGACAGGTCAACAGAAGAATATCTAGGAGGCAATAAAATCAAATGAAAAGGTAATACATAATTATTCACCAAATACCCAAAAAAATAATAAAACAACTAAATTAATAAATAAAGTGAGTAAGTAGAAATAAAAGATATAAACTGAAATTAAAATTAGAGGCAATGTGAACAAAGTAAACACAAACAAAAGTGGCTAAAAAGATGTAACAATACAAAGCAAAGCATCTCGCTCAGCTGTTTCATGAAACTAATTGCTCAAAATTCCATGGCCAATGAGAATTGACACAATCCTATTTCGTGATCATCCCTTTTGGTTGCCAAGATTCTGTTTTTAGCACATCATACACGTCCACAACACTATGATAGCACATCATAGTTTGAAGGAAAATGAACCAATCCTCTCTATCTTCTCTCAATTCTCAAATTCTTATAAACATTCTCTCTCCAACTCTCTTGTAAATTATTATTCCATCAATAAAGAAGTTTCAAGTACAACTTTGAAGTTTTGAAGTTTGCCTCCATCTAAGCTTACTTTATCATCTTTCTATGCACTTTAATTATCTAGGGTATTAGTGGTATCAGAGCCATGGCAGGCTAAAGCTGCCATCGGAGGTTAGCCATATTCAATCTCTTATAATAGATTGAAACCACCATAGAGTTTCAGCGTGAAAGCTGATCAGTATTATGTTCATATGCAGAAGCATATACATTGTTGTCAACTATATGCATATGATAATTCTATTCATTGACCTACGCATATCAAGAGGCACCTCAAGATTGTGTTATTTGTTGTGTCAGCCTCTGTTTCAATGAGTCTAATGATGCAATAACCAGCTTGACTATCATATTTGTCATACATGATCAATTAGTTGTATTTTTGAAAACATCAAAACAATACTTTCACCAAAGTCAGGTTCTCCGTGGCACATACATTTATCAAGATGATCTCATCAGTTTTAGGTGTGTTCAAACAAATGGAGATAGAAGTAGTTCTACTAGCTTTGTAACCACTATTATCTGGCGTTATGATCTTATATTCAGGTCCCATCCAAATATTGCTAACCATTTCCAGCTTCTTGCCTTATGTATCTGAACCTGCTTTCTCAAGACAGTACAAAAAGCCCTTAGGAATAAGGTTGCAAATAAAACAAAGTCAATTTGGTACTGTTCTTTGTTAATATGTTCCCATTACAAATTCAAGTTAGCTTCTTAAGAACTATTTCCCTGATATGGACATGGATGAATGATCCTCAAATTGGCAAATATAACAGGATCAGACTCTCACAACTTTTTAGCTATTATATGAATGTAAAAACTAAAATGAAAAGCATAAAACCTCAAACAAATAATAAAATGTAAAGCAGTATGAGTTTACTGGTATAAAGTTCTTTCTAGGTCAAGGAAAAACTGATTAGCAGAAATTGGAATGAATGAGGTCATAGTAAAAGAACTCAAAGTGATAGCCTATATAGGCTTGATCTCTGCACAACTATAACTTGTCCACTTTGGTGACTGACGGTATAGAGTAAATTATGCACTTACTCATATATTTGCACCTGCTTGTGCACCGCTACATATCCCTAATCAACTTATGTGATTCGACAAACATTAGCAGTTTCAGGCACTGTCTATAGTTTGGTAACAAGAAAAAAAATCTTGCTATAAAGTGGCTTGATTAGGCTGTCAAATTGGAAGCAATGCCAACTGCGTCCCAGCTGGCAAGCACTGGAAGTTGAGGAATAAGATTAGGTGCTCCTAGCCAGCAGGTTATGCACATACTTAACTCCAATCCCAGTATTATGTACTTAACAGAATGACTTGACATGGCGAAATACTGTTTACTTGAGATAATTACACAGTGTGTATGATAGCTTAATTTGAACATCATAAGGGCAAGAGCTTTGAGTCATTTAAACATTTACCTATAAGACCTCTGCCGTTCTCCTAAAACTACCTATCATGCTTGAGCATAACTCGGTTCTCTCGTAAACGCATATTATATTCCTTTCTAAATAGTGCAGAACAAGCTTTCTGCATTAAGTTTCAGCCTTGATTCTGTACTTAAAGATTTCTATTTTAGGACTTCAAGTACATAATTCAGTTAAAATTAAAACTGAAAGCTAAAAACAAACACAGTAGCTAGTGAAAGATGGGGAAGATGAGTAATACATGCCAGAAATTAAATGGAGAAACATTAATCAAGCAAAAGGATTAAAGTCTGCTTGCAAACTCATCAGTTGATTAAATTGTGGAGCCCAAGACCTACCACACTCTCAGGAACACCAGGTGGAGGCAAGGAGATATTTTTTGGTGGAGGACCAGTGAGATGTGACCTTTTGTCAAATCTCCACTCTCCAATTTTTCCATATGTCAGCTCACCCTGCACGCATCATGTTCGAGAATTTTTATAATACAGGAAAATAAATAGCATTTTTCATAGTACATCGAAAAGAAAAAACCAAGCCTCAGGAATTAAAAAAAAAATGCAATTAACAGTAAAAGAAAAGGATGTTATTATAGAAGCATCAGTCTCAGCTGTAAACTTCACCTTCATGTTGTAGTCACAACCGTAAGTGTAATGGAGGATAAACTTGTTCCTGGTTTCTAGATCCCATGGTGGCTGAAAGATTAATACAAATGGATCAATTACGAATACTTTCTACTAACACTACCCCCAATTTGACGAATCATAATTCAATCAAAGCTAGTAGAAAGTACAGATTTGGAAACCTGTAACATGAAGTCTTTCCAAAGAATATGCTGCACACCATGCAAAGCAGAGGCTACAGCGTATGCATACCTTCACGAGAGAGAGAGAGAGAGAATGAGGAGGAGGAAAAGAGAATGTGTCAAGAGTGATCATATAACTAAAGCCCAAAATATCCCAATCAAGTGCATCAAAAACTATTTTATAGAGGCCTGCTCACATTTCTAGTACCCATCCAAAAGTTTTGTCAGTCTCAGCATCATTTTTCATCCTCAAGGAAACATTCATCCACGTAGGTGAAATTTTCTCCAGCAAATCCTGAACAATTTGCCTAGATGTCAGTAAATTTTGTGCGGCCAAGAAAAGAAATGAAACTGAAACTAAGAAACAGGCATCAGAAGAACATCATAGCGTCCACCATGTATGATCAGGAACATATGCCATAAAAGACTTCTAGAGCTAACAGAAATGGTTATCCCACGGAGGACAATTTCATCCAGGACGTTGCAATACTCCAGGATTTACCTTTTTAATTATGACAGGAGAATTTCCAATTGGATCAACATTACTAACAGGGCCACTCTCCTCAGGGAAAAACTTTCTGATGATGTGCTCATTTTCAGTAGGTTTGATGTAGAAAAAGGGGAACGCAGCTGGAAATTCATGATGAGCCAGATTGGGCAGTGGATTTAGAAATATATGATCTGGCTCTGCCATAAGTATGTATCTGCCAAGAAAAATATAATATTACAATAATGAAGAATCTGACAGTCACTGATTAAAGCAAGGGCAACTCACTCTTCATCAATGGTAGCCTTCTCAAGCCATTGCACAAATGCCCATGGTCTATTAAGAACGACATAACCCTGCACACATGAAAGAAGAAAGTACTAATTAAGTAATACTGGAATATTCTGATAAAAACGAATGTGGAATTTTCATAAATGCCACAGCTAGCATACCAAAAGCAAAAGAAATAGAAAAGAAAATGGGGAATATTTACGCGAAGAGACAGTACTTAAAGTCTATAACAGCATATGACAATGGCAATCATAATAAGAGTAATATTTCAGTTTCAACATTCCTTTAATGCAGTTACAAAGTTCATTATCAATATTAGGTCTTGAACACACATATTTTGGCAGATTCTTCTTCTAGAGCAAGACAGTTTCTTTTAGAGCTTTAAACTTTCTAGTGGAGATTTGTACTGGCATTCTACAAGAAATTGAAGGTGAAACTACAAAGAATGCATTAAAATAAAGAGGTATGCAAATTACATAGTTATGGTAGTTTAAAATTTCATGCTAGAGGGCATGTGCAACCACAATTTGGTGGGTTTTTGTAAGTTTTCTTTTTTCTTATCATGAGTTCACACTGGAAAATCTAGACTAAACACGAAAACAATAAATTCATCCATGCAAAAGAAAAATCCTATGACTGCTCAAATATGTTAAACCCTCAACCCTGAAGTGCTAATTATGGTGCCATATTTTAATACTTGAATGTGTGTAAAATGTTTTCTGAGTAATTAATTAACCAACAGAACAAAATATGTAGGTGACGTTTGTAAGGTGAATCATAATGAACTCACAAGAACCTAAAACTGACTTCCAGTAACAGTTTACTCCCAACTGAGTTTCCAATACCGATTGAAACGTACTCCCACTTCCAATACATTAATGTAAAACAAAGCCATTATCTTCATATGTTGTTCTATGCTATAATCAATACTTTATTCCATGTCTTTTCATGCAAGTACCAAAGTACTTATGCAACAGTAGATTCAATGTTAAAAAACAGGGGGGTCAATTATCTTAAGATCCTTTTTGCTGTTATAGGTACTTACTTAAGTTTGGGGCGATGGGCGCAAAAGCAAAAAACGTCTTTTGCAAACATAAATACTACAATAACAGAAGACAGGTGTAACCAGAAGGCAAAAATGGAGAAGTCCCAAGAAATGGTTGCTCACCTGATCTAAACCTTTGGGAAGAGGATCCACAACAAATGTAGGAATCTCGTCCATTAAATTGTCAGGACTTCCTGAATGCAAAATCCGAGTAAACTTACCCATCTCAGATCCAGGTAAATCCTTCTTCTTCTTGTACCAGTAGTACATTATGCGACACTGCCATTTACTATAAGGAGCATCAGTTGCCGTTAATGCAACATGAAAAAGCAACCTTTCCTTCTTTACTTTTCGTGCATACAGAGGCATCTGAATGACAGGATCAATCAGGGATGGAGTCTCCCGAGTACTAACAGTCTGCTTTCCAGAACCCACTGCTCTGTAGTGAACGATTGTTATCAAATTATACGTCACAAAGAAAAATCCGAGAGATAAGAGAACCAAAAGAACCGGTGTTGCCCTTCCCATGTTTTCCCTTCCAATTATAATTGGCTTATACAAAATCAGAACACAGATGAATCCAGAGTACTTTTCTCCAACACCCCCAACAAAAACAAAAGAAAGGCGGCTTGTTTAACCTAACTCCAATTCGACATAGAATTCTCTTCTCCAACAGGGCCCCGATGAAGTAATTAAGCAGCTTACATAATTTAACTCCCCCAATCACTGCAATAAAGCCTAATGCTATACAAATTACAGACACTCAGACCCCTTTTCTTCTGATTCTCAATTATACACACGAAAAATCAGCCAGAATTCAGGCTCTCTATTGTCAATCTGCATAGTAGAGAGAGAGAGAGAGAGAGAGAGACGGAGAGACAGATACGTATCAAATTAGGTTCAGCAAGTTAAAACCAAACTCTATAACATGATTGAAACAAGATAACCTGCCACATATCTAAACAAAATAACAATAATTTTCTTTTAACATGAATTATCGAAAGACCAAACATCATAGCATCATTTGAGGAATTGCAAATAAACATCTCATGATTGGGTGAAAATCACACTGACTAAACTAATCAGATTCTTTTGTCCACCTAATGCTGCAAAATCACATAATTCCTATAACCCTTATACTTCAAAATCCCATACACATTTACTATAGCAGACATTTAGTTTTGAATACATTTTAGCCATAAAATTTGATGTTTTAAGAGATGGTCAAGTTTTAATTTACCTGGAGAGACGAGATGTTTAAGCTCAGAAAAAAACCATGCAGAAATTGGGCGAAGAAACAAAAAGAAGCCGAGAAAAATATATATGAAACAAAGAACAGAAGATGCTAAAGTAAGAAAAGGACAAAAGGGATTTCACAGAAGTGAACGAAAGGTATGACAAGGAAAACAGCAGCAGTAGAAGAATCCCTATGATTTCGACTTTCCCTGGCAAGTTGGTGGATTCAAGACGCAAGGTATGAAAGCAAGTGTACCATTTTTATTGTCATGTATGAAAATAATTTTACAAATATTGCACTCCCTGAATTTAAACAATTTCCCATACTAACACCTCAATTTATATATATATATATATATATATATATATATGAGTAAATTTTATATATACTGTCAGTGAATATATTATATATATATATGATAGTGTATACACTCACAATATATATAAAATTAATCATATATATATATATATATAAGGTTCCTTCCCTCCCGTTAAAAGTAGAGTTGGTCTAATGTGCACACATTCTCCCTGAATTTAGACATTTCTCCATAAATTTCTATATATAGAGAGAAAATTCCTTTCTTCCCATAAAAGTAGGGTCGGTTTAACGGATATCCAATGTATACACACTAGAATATATTTCATATGTCATATTTTTTAAAATGTAAGATTAATTAAAAATTAAATAAATATAAGAGATGGTAAGCAAGATTAGATAGGAACAGTGTATAAATAAATGTAAAAGAGGATAATAATTATTAGTCTATGTATATACATTATATGTTCAATGAATTTTGGATGTATTATCAAATGCCTAATAGGCACCCATTAAGAAAACCCTTAAAAGTATCATGTTTTTTATTTTGGAAGGTCCAAAATGTTTGTGATATTACGAAGGAAAAATGGCCAATTTAGTCCCTAAACTTTTTTTCCCCGTCGATTTAGTCCTTATATATTATTTTTAGCCAATTTGATCCTTAAACTTATATTTCGGTTTCAATCAAGGAACTTAGCGGCGGAGCCACCGCACAATTTCCTTCAATCTCCTAATTGAGCAACCAAAAGGGGTATTATTGGAATTTCAATGGTGGGGCTGTAACAAAAATTAAAAAATATAGACTACCAGACAGACTTAAAAAGAATAATGGAGTACTACCGTCGTAGTATACTACAACTACAACTACTCCTCCGCTACTAGCAAAGTGCTACTGCTACTGTAGTAGTAGTAGGATTCTGGAGGACAGGAGAGGAGAAGAGGGGAATTGCCTCTCCGGGAATCCTAATCCAACGCATTCGGACCGGCACAAGCCTTCAAAACAGGACTCCAGATCCACTGCACCAAAAACTTCTGACCCCTGACCCCTCCTCCCCTACACGTTGTACGTCCTTTCCTCTCTGTCCCTCATCACCTGCCCAATGTACCCTTCCCCGCCCTCGTCCCGTACAGCCCCTCGCACAGGTTCCTGATCTCCGTCGGTGCCGTGGGGGTCCTCCTCCGCTTACCACGCGTTCACCAGTGGGTTCGATGCCAGCTCCGCCAGCTCGTGCCCGACCAGCTTATCATCCACATTCGGAGGGGCACTGCTTCCCGGAGTTGCCCACCCAGGCGTACGGTAGCATGTAGCCCACTACGGATAGGAAGGTGAAGTAGTGGAAGCCGCAAACGGCCCGGCAGAAGTCCTGGACAGTGACGTCCCCGGAGGTGAGGATGAGGTAGATACGGTTCTTGGGGTCGACGAGGAAGGGCTTCGATCGGACCGCGGCAGCGATGACCTGCTGCATGGAGAGGCAGGTGAGGTGGGTGCCTTGGGAGCAGCGGGTGTCGGAGTACTCCCCGGTGACGAGGACAGAGCTGGAGATGTTGGCGCCGGTCTGGTCGGTGTAGAGGGAGACGGTGTGCCACCACTGGGAGACGGAGGGGGAGGGAGCGGCGCGGCGATCGGAGGTGGAGATGGAGAGGAGGAAGTCCTTTATGAGGAGCTGGTGGGAGGCGGCCTGACGGGTATTTTACATACGTGCAAGCTAAAAAATATCGAATTACACCCGTTCACTGCAAGTATACAGATCAACTAGTAGTTTAGGGTATATATCGGGTCGATCCCACAGGGAAGAGTGAACAATTACCGGTATTACTAAAGCTTCTCTATTATTTAGACTATCAATGAATTATAACAAATTTATCCTACTGAAATTATACAAAATAACAAATAAATGCTCCTTAGGTTGTAGTATCCCTAACTACTCATGCAAGTGTTATATTTGGATCATTGAGTACTACATCTAGGCTAATTATGGTGTAATTTCCTTATGCATTTGAATCCTACTTTCGTAGTGAATCAATTATACTTATAACTAATCCATACCTATTCTCATGGTTATGAAATTAGCTACAAATTCATTTCTTCAGTGAAATTACATGAAATGAATCACTAAAAACCACATAGGTGCACCTCTACTTTCGTGAGTGTACTCCCTATGTTTAGCACTTATTGAACTAATGTTAAATCTCAATTTTCATTGCAGAAATAACACCTTAGATAATCACAATTAATGGTACCAGATTAATCATGATTTAAAGAGCTAAAGTGCTAAATAACTTGCTCAAATCATAGCAGTTAAATAGCCAAATGATAAACACTAACAATCATAGAAAGTTCAACCAAACCCAAGGCATAAACTTTAAAAACACATAATAGACATAAATTCCAGAACTTGCATATTAACTATATTTAAGAATCCAATACAAAAGATAAAGAGTTGGAGAAGAGATAACCCATGTCATTTGAGCTTCAACTTCTCTTTCTTCATCTCTATTTTCATCCTAATCTAGCCATTATACAAGAATGGATGAACTACACTTACTACACTATCCTACACTAAGGAAATGGAAGAACTACATTTCTGCACTCTTCAAGCTTCTCCCGTATGTTTTTAGACCTCAAATGTCTCTGCATATAAGCTGATGAAAAGTCCTTCCCTTACCAGTCAAAAATTTCTGCTATGATTCTCCAAATCTGAATTTGTTAAGGGAGTCAAAAATAATGGCTTTTGACTTGGAACCTTGGCTATATCTCTTCCTTATGTCTTCTGAAGCATGTGCAGCCTACGTTTTCTCTCCAACTCTAGCTGGAAAGTAGTGTGAAGATGAGAAAAATGGCTAAGCAAATTACAGAAATTCGGCTGCCAGACACGTTTTTACTTTTGACCTCACTTCAACTGCATTTTTCTCCATGATGAAGGCCGAACTGGCTTTTGTGCAAAACACAAAAGTTGTAGCCCTTTGAATTAGAGTTCCAATGCTTCAAGAATCATCTAATTTGGAGATCGGTGGACTGAGATATGGTCAAAATACCATAGACTGGTCAATTCTGGGGCTTTCGACCATCCAGATAAGTTTCTGATTTTCGACCTTTTGACCAAGAAAACGGCTGAATTGGACTTTGATGTCTTCATACCAAATGTAGATATATCTCTTAGCTTCAAAATGGTACCAAGATCACCTTGATCCGATCATTGTAGCTCCTGATATAGTCAAAATACGAAAATATGTCTGAGTTGTCAAAGCTGACTTTTCTTGATTTTTGTCCTCAAATTGCATTTCTTCCTTTTACACTTCATATTTTATTTTCCCACTTTAATCCATCATCAATCATCCAAATATCTTCTCAATGCACTTCATTTGATGATTGAATCATTAAACCTACAAAATATGAAGTTTTTCCCATAAAAATCCATAAAATGCAATATTTAGCCACTTTAACATAAAATGTATTTTTTACCAAAACCTTAGTTATTTTAGTTATTAAACTAAATAATCAAACCAAAATTAACTAATAAAACACACTAAAAATACGTAAAATAAACCCTTGTCAAATACCCCCACACTTAAACCATTGCTTGTCCTCAAGCAATAAAAATACAAACCAACAATGATCCAAAATTTGAAAATAAATATATGTAGCATTTCAACTTCATTTCCTCAAAACAGAGTAAATAACCATTATGTAATTATTCAATTAAGTTCAAGTACTCATAATATCAAGTAAAGGAGAGCCAATTATACCATCATTATAACAAATTCAAATCGATTTTTCATCCTTACCTGATTTCACAAGCAAGCAACTCATATGGTCAATAATAATGCTTCCTAAACTCATGATCATCTTTTAATTCTGTTTAAAAAGATATTTATTAATATTACATATCTAAATATTACTTAAGACGTGAGAATGCCTTTTGACGCGAGAATCGACATTTTTAGATGAAGATCACCGGTTACTCAACACTTCACATACTCAAGTTGCTTTGCATACTCTTAATTCAAGTACCGTTTTACGCGAAAGTCGACATTTGTAGATGAAGGCTCCCGGTTACTAAGTACGAGAATTATTGGAGTAGAATAAATCTTTTTTTCTCGTTTTTTTTTTCTTTCCACTTTTTTTTTTCCTTTTTTTTTTTTACAGCAAAAATAATAATAAATTCCTCAAAAGAATAATCATGAGAAGAGTATTGCACTTATTGACCATATTTATCACTTAACTTATAAAATCAAATAAAGCGAAGAAATTTCATCAAATATGCAAAAAAAATATAGGCATAATTTTCTCCACTTTAAAAGATATACTTTCCTACAAATGCAAAAATTATAATCGCATAATAGTCATTTCCAAATTAAATGAGAAAAGAAATGTTTAAGCCACACATATTTATCTCAAATGTAGAAGAAATTTGAACTACTAATGGTATGAAACTTGTTACCCCTTGGATAAAATTGAAAAAAATATGAAACTTTTTGGGGCAAGTTTGCAATTTTGGACAAGATTTTAGAAAAATTTTGAATTTTAACACAAGTCCAATATTTGCAACTAATAATTCAATCACATACAATGTATATAATCTCAATTCTCCCCCCACACTTAACATACACATTGTCCTCAATGTGTAAAAAGGAAAATCAAGATAAAGAAAAGTAATACTCCCCTATTGTTTGCGATTGAATATGAAGCTTCAAAATCCATTGTCCGTGTATCTCCAACGCTCATGAGTTTCATTGGATAACCATTAGTGATGTAATCCTAAAAATGAAAAATGAGAAACAAAAGTGATAACAAAGGTTTAATAAACAAAATGATGATCCGTAACTTCAATCCTTTGTTTTCGTGATGTACCTAAAAAAAATACACAATAAGCAACTCAAGGTACAAGAAAATATATATGAGGAAAAGAAGAAAAAAGAAAATCAAGGAATCTGCATTTTTTTTTTTTTGCTCCGAAAACGCGACTCATCAAAACGCGCCACCAAGCCTCGTTTTGTGAAGTCGCGTTTCTTCACATATCTTGCAGGATCGAAAACGCGACTGTGTTATAAAATGCGACTTGGAGTCGCGTATTTGAAGGCGCGTTTTTTGGTTTCTGAACAGGCTGGAAAACGCGACTTGGTAGAAAACGCGACTTTCTGTCGCGTTTTGAAGGCGCGTTTTCTTCATTATAGGCGCAGAATTGAAAACGCGATTCTCTGAAAACGCGATTCACTGGCGCGTTTTTTAGAAAAACGCGTTTTCTGCTGCGAAATTTAGCAGAAATTTAATTTTTGAATAATTACAAATGATACCCCAATTTCTCAAAATGCATCATAGATCATTTGTTTGCTAAAATACTCAATGCATGCACATATAAAATGATCAAAATATGCATTTTAACCCCTTCTAACAAATCAAAAACAACAATTACTCAAATCGAGGGGTTAAGTTCCTTGATCAAACTTCGTCTTTTTCACCTCATTTGGTCACTTTTGCTTTTATTTCCAATACCTACAAATGAAAAATAACGAAATAACTCAAACACATACTTTAAACATAAAATCACACCAAAATAACATAAATAGCCAAAACATTGGGTTGCCTCCCAATAAGCGCTTTTATTTATAGTCGTTGGCTCGACTATTGAACCTCATTTTTCAAGGAGGTTTAGTTAACGAATAATTCACCATTTTAGGTCGTGGTGGATCATTAAAAGGTGACTTTATAGCAAAAGTCACATATTCTAATGATGTGAGAGATGGAAGTGGCTTACCTATTTCAAGTGTTTCATAAATATTACCTTGAAAATACACCACTTGAGAACTTACCAACGGGAATGCCATGAGAGTATCTTGGGCAGCAATACCCTTAGAACCTATACTTTCAATGCACTCCTCAAGAGGGGTGAAAAATGAGTCATTAAAACTCACCTCTTGAGACTCAAAGTTAGTTCCAAAGATATTATCTTGTGAAATGGACATTTGCTCATTGAAACACAATTGAGATTCATCATTTTCATCAACATGCAATCCATTTTCACATACAACATTCCTACCATTCATGCTAGGATCATTTTGCAATTTATTAGAAGAAATAACCTCACACAATGCATTCAATTGCTCATTTATTCTGCCAAAGTGAGAAGTTAATTCATCTATTCTTTTCTCAATCCTATCAAAACGGTCGGAATTCACATTAGCTAATTTTTCTATAGCTAACTCCCAAGATGGTTTTGCTTTATATTGGACATTTTCAGATTGGTAATCATAAAAATATGGATAATCACTATATGCAAATTGATTTTCCCAACCATAAGAAAGAGAATTGCTCCAATTAGCATTGTATTGATCAAAATAAGGATTGTAATGCTCTAATTCATCATAGCAATCCACATTTTGTGCTTGCATACATGTATTAGTTGCATGATAACCTCCACACAAGTCACAAATCACATGATAAGAATTAAAAGCATTAAAATTCCTCCCTTGTTTAATTTCATGCATAATTGTGTCCATTTGAACTTGTAACATCATAACATCAAATTTAGCCTTTAAGCACCTTATACCATCTTCAAAAGACATACCTTCAGTAATTTCTTGGTTACCTCTGTTGAAGGAGCTTTGCACTAGGTAACCATCCATTGCCAATCTTTCATTTCTCAAGCTTTGTCCTCCCAGTTCACCTACCCTCCTCATTATCTAAAATTACTTTTAAACAATCTCAAAAGTAAGATTACTTAAGAAGGATAGATTCCCAAGACACAAAAAACAGAAAAAAAAAAATAAAAATAAAAGTTGACTAAAAAAAAAAATGACATAAAACACATAAGATACAACAAAAACAACAAAAATAAGAAAAATTGTCTAAATTAATAAAGTTGCTCTTCACACCGATATTGCCAAATCTTCCCCGGCAACGGCGCCAAAAACTTGACGGGTATTTTACATACGTGCAAGCTAAAAAATATCGAATTACACCCGTTCACTGCAAGTATACAGATCAACTAGTAGTTTAGGGTATATATCGGGTCGATCCCACAGGGAAGAGTGAACAATTACCGGTATTACTAAAGTTTCTTTATTATTTAGACTATCAATTAATGATAAGAAATTTAACCTACTGCACTTATACAAGAAATTAACAAATAAAAGCTCCTTAGGTTGTAGTATCCTAAAACTCATGCAAGTGTTATATTATCATTGAGTAAGCTACATCTAGGCTAATATGGTTGTAATTTCCTTATGCATTTGAATCCTACTTTCGTAGTGAATCATTAATAACTTATAACTAATCCATACCTATATCTCATGGTTATGAATTAGCTACAAGTTCATTCTTTTCAGTGAAATACATGAAATGAATCACTAAAAACACCATTAGGTGCACTTCATACTTTCGTGAGTGTACTCCCTATGTTTAGCAACTTCTTGAACTAATGTTAAATCTCAATTTTCATTGCAGAAATAACACCTTAGATAAATCACAATTAAATGGTACCAGATTAATGCATGGATTTTTAAAGAGCTAAAGTGCTAAATAACTTGCTCAAATCATAGCAGTTAAATAGCCAAATGATAAACACTAACAATCATAGAAAGTTCAACCAAACCCAAGGCATAAACTTTAAAAACACATAATAGACATAAATTCCAGAACTTGCATATTAACTATATTTAAGAATCCAATACAAAAGATAAAGAGTTGGAGAAGAGATAACCCATGTCATTTGAGCTTCAACTTCTCTTTCTTCATCTCCATTTTCATCCTAATCTAGCTATTATACAAGAATGGATGAACTACACTTACTACACTATCCTACACTAAGGAAATGGAAGAACTACATTTCTGCACTCTTCAAGCTTCTCCCGTATGTTTTTAGACCTCAAATGTCTCTGCATATAAGCTGATGAAAAGTCCTTCCCTTACCAGTCAAAAATTTCTGCTATGATTCTCCAAATCTGAATTTGTTAAGGGAGTAAAAAATAATGGCTTTTGACTTGGAACCTTGGCTATATCTCTTCCTTATGTCTTCTGAAGCATGTGCAGCCTACGTTTTCTCTCCAACTCTAGCTGGAAAGTAGTGTGAAGATGAGAAAAATGGCTAAGCAAATTACAGAAATTCGGCTGCCAGACACGTTTTTACTTTTGACCTCACTTCAACTGCATTTTTCTCCATGATGAAGGCCGAACTGGCTTTTGTGCAAAACACAAAAGTTGTAGCCCTTTGAATTAGAGTTCCAATGCTTCAAGAATCATCTAATTTGGAGATCGGTGGACGGAGATATGGTCAAAATACCATAGACTGGTCAATTCTAGGCTTCAGCTTTCGACCATCCAGATAAGTTTCTGATTTTCGACCTTTTGACCAAGAAAACGGCTGAATTGGACTTTGATGTCTTCATACCAAATGTAGATATATCTCTTAGCTTCAAAATGGTACCAAGATCACCTTGATCCGATCATTGTAGCTCCTGATATAGTCAAAATACGAAAATATGTCTGAGTTGTCAAAGCTGACTTTTCTTGATTTTTGTCCTCAAATTGCATTTCTTCCTTTTACACTTCATATTTTATTTTGCCCACTTTAATCCATCTTCAATCATCCAAATATCTTCTCAATGCACTTCATTTGATGATTGAATCATTAAACCTACAAAATATGAAGTTTTTCCCATAAAAATCCATAAAATGCAATATTTAGCCAATTTAACATAAAATGTAGATTTTTACCAAAACCTTAGTTATTTTAGTTATAAAACTAAATAATCAAACCAAAATTAACTAATAAAACATACTAAAAATACGTAAAATAAACCCTTGTCACGGCCCACCAGTCGTACCAGATGAGGTAGATGTTGATCGGGGAGGAAAGGGTGAGGCCCATGTTGTAGCGAAGGTTGACCAAGTCAGAGGAGCCCTCAAATTTCTTGGAGGCGGAGAGGGACTTAGGGGCAAGCTTTGGGTTGAAGTAGGAGTCCGATTGTGTTTGGGAGAGTCTGCTGCTTAGCGGAGGAATTGGAGGCGGCAGCAGCAGCATTGTTGAAGGAGATGATGGTCGTTGCTTCTTCTCCTCCTCCTCCTCTTACTGCTGTTTTAGTAATCAACATTTTGTGTATAATTTTTTTTTAATGTCACTTCTTTTTAATTTTTGTTACAGCCACACCATTGAAATTCCAAAAATACCCCTTTTGGTTGCTCAATTAGGAGCTTGAAGGAAATTGTGCGGTGGCTCCGCCGCTGAGTTCCTTGATTGAAACCGAAATATAAGTTTAAGGATCAAATTGGCTAAAAATAATATATAAGGACTAAATCGACGGGGAAAAAAAGTTTAGGGACTAAATTGGCCATTTTCCCTATTACGAAAGTCAAATCACATAAGGATGGCAACCAGAGCAAATGAATTGGGGGGAGGGAGGGGCAGGGGCAAGGGAATTTTCTCCTTTATTTTAGATGGAGCTGGGATGAGGATACCCCACTCCATCCCTACAGTGTCCCTGGATACTAAAATAAAGTTTAAAAAAAATAAATATCTCTATATAATTTTATACATAGATACATAGACACAATATAACTACATATTAATAATATATGCATATATATTATAATATGATAGCTAAAAATATCATAATTTGTATGATAAAATGATGACTTGGTTAATTTTAGTTTACTTGACTTTTTTACATATTGTAAGTTGTTTACCAAAAAATAAAAACAAATATGATGGTTTTACGTTTAAATTTGCTGTCAATGTTATAACCACACATCAATAATATATGCATATATATTATAATTTGAGAACTAGAAATATCATATTTTGTATGATAAATTGATGATTTGGTATTTTTAGTTTACTTAATTTTTTTTTACCTATTGTAAGTTGTTTACCAAAAAATAAAAACAAATATGATGGTTATAAGTTAAAGATTTGCTATTAAAAATGGAGAAATGAATTAAAGACATAAAAATAATATATATATATATAATACACACACACACACAATCGAGAGCAAAAGTTATCTCGAGTGTCAAGAATTTTCCTGGGTTAGCCCTCCCCGGGCAGATCGACTGGTTTCCGTAGTCCCCTCATAAGGGCAGGTCACTAGTTCGACCCCCGGGGAGCTAACGCGCTGTGAATCTTGGGGCGGGACTCTAACAGTCGCAGGGGATTAGTCGGGTCCAATGGTTCAGGACACCCTGTGCCGACAAAAAAAAAAAATTCAAGAATTTCCCTGGCATAACACTCACACAGAAGAATTTCCCTGGCATGATTGAAGGTAATTTCTTGGTGGCTCAAAAGTCATGTCAATTTATTGGTACTTTGACGATTCTATTTTTGTGTTGACAAATGGCGACTGGGCAGTGGTCTGCAAATTTTTGTCAAAACATGATGAAGGACTCATCATGTTGCTTTGAAGTGCGATGTCAAACAAGGCATACTTGGCACTGAGACTAAAGTTCTGCTGATACAATGAATTTGAAGGTAAAGAACACGACAAGAATAGTGAGGTAACGATTACATTTTAGGAAAAGTTTTTTGGTTAAGATGGTCCAAATTCTGAATTCGGAAAAAAAATGTTTAGCTCCAAAAACATCATATTCGTCGTTTTAACCATTATGTACGAGGCCCACGCATCGTAATGATTTTCATTGTTGAATGAATAGTTTAACAACCTGCTCAAAAAAGGCTTAAACTTTGTAATTTACTCAACTTTTGCCTTGTTTGAAGCCAACAAGTTTTTTGCCAAGTTTGTTTGCTACAAGTTTTTTAAAATTTTAACTATAGTAACCTCAAAAAACTTTTCAAAGTTTTTAAACTATTCATTTTAAAATATTAAAAAAAAACATACTTCAAAAAATTTTAAAAAACTTGTATAGTAAGTTACAGTAAAGTTTTAGACAAACATTCAAAAAACTCACTTTCCAAATGGAGCCAAAATTTTTCAACTAAAGAATTAGGGAGGATAATCCTGCAGCATGTTGCTTTGAAATACGAATGTCATGTCGGAAATTAATGAAGGCATACTTGATATTGAGACTAACTTCTGCTCATACAACGAGTTTGAAGGTAAATTACGACAAGAATAGCGTGAACAAAATTAAGGAACATGATTAAATGTTAGAAATGATTACTTTTAATGAATGCCTTACGGTTTAGATGGTCCAAATTTTGAATTTGAAAAAAAAATGTATGGGCTGAGTAGCATCATGTTTATAGTCTTGAATGTTTATGTGTGAACCTCATAAAATATTATATTCTTTTCCATGGATATTCTTTCGTAAAACCACAAAGCTTTAATTCAATGGGTACTAAAAAGGGATTAAATCCTTCTTTGAATGGCAGATCGAGGAGTTCAAACCTCGCTTGTGATGAAAAAAATCTAAAAGAGGTGCTAAAACATCTTTTTGGTCTAATCTTGTTATTATACCTGCTAACCCCTTATACATCTTCTTTAGGCTCCCTAATCTCTTATACAGTCTCTTTAGACTCTCTCTCCCTTTAGAGTATGATAGATTATATTATAGGAATGCTATCATTGCAACAAAAAAAAAAAAGATATTCTTTCCTACAATATGGATATTCTTTCCTACCTTGGTAATGATTTACAATATGGATATTCTTTTTAACATTATCATTGTATACGCTGATGTATACCTGTTAGCCCCTTATACAACTTCTTTATACTCACCCTTCTTGTAGAGTAGGATAAATTAGGTTATAAGAATGTTATCATTAAAAAAAAAGGGATATTCTTTCCTACCATGGTAATGATTTACAAGATAGATATTCTTTCCTATATTGTCATTATATATGTCGATGAATTTGGATGTTTGTCACGTCATTTCAATTTAGATTTAAATATTAACTCATTAGTGTATATATGGCCAATGCATGAAACATTTATTCCTACAATATTGGATAAACTATTTCACAACTTGCTCAAAGTGCCTTAAATTGTTCAACCGTTCTTGCTATTATCCCATGCTTCTGGACATGCGGGATCTCTCGGAATATGCCGGTCTTCTAATTAGATATAAGTTTTAAATCAAGCATAAATTATTATTAACGGTCATAGCTAGACTTTGAATGGACAATAATTTGTTTAGGGATAATTAATGAGATCCTATGAAACCTGATTGCATTAATAATTGTGAACATTATTAGTTGACCTCATGAAATGGAATTTAATTTTCTATAATAACTCGTGTCTTCTTGTAGAAGAAATATAATAAACTTGGGACGGAGGTTATAGCTGGCAATTTGCATGAAATTAAACTATAGTGGCATTTTATAAGGGCGGCGATTAATTTTTTCTTTTCTTTTCTTTTCTTTTTTCCTTTGGTCTCGAGTGAACTGGGTATGGAGAAAGATGAGATAAGCTATTCAAGTTTAAAATTAATAGGACTAAATTAAGATCGAGCATTTAATAACTTTTCTCTTCATACGCATCTGATAGTAAGATAGAGAAATACATGCTTGATAGTTTTGCTCAAAATTGATTCGATATGACGCAGATTAGTGCCCAATTTATCAAATAGAATTACTTACAAGAATGAAAGAGTTTGGATCGCTATTTTTACGAGTTTTTGTAGAAAAATATACTGTAACGATTTGATATATGTGAAATAAAAAGATAATTAAAAAATATTTTTAAGAAAAATATAATTTTTTTCACAAAAAATCACAATCAAAACAAGCACTATATAAGATTTTAAGTTTGAGAAATGAGGTTCGTTGCATAAAAAAGTGACATTTGGTGGGCTGTTGCTTTTCTAATCTAATCTAATCTAAACTACAGTTCAACCACTAACTCCATTGGCCTCAAATTTGCGTTGCCTTTTTTTTTTTTTTTTTTGGGTTTTTTCCTCCATCTATGCCCTTTTATTTTTTCGGCCCCAAGTTGTGGCTGGCAGGCAAAAGGAACTCGGGTTGTAAAATTGTGTTTTACGTTATTCTATGGGGCAAACGAATCAAATCGAGTTGAGTTTTGGTTTAATCAATTTAAAGCTCAATTTAATTTTACGAAACTTGAATTCGAGCTCAAGTTCTACGAGTTCAAAATTTCAAGCTCGAGGTCAAGTTTAAAAAATTTAAAAAAATAATTATTTTTTTTTAAAAAAATAAATAAAAATAATAATTTTTCTTAACAAATAATAAAATATTAGAGATATATATGTAATTTTACTATTAAAATAATATATGTACATATATATATATATAATTGAACTGTTTAATATTTTTAAATTCGAGTTTGAGATCAAGTTCGACTTGATCAGTTCGAACTCAACTCGAATTCGATGTTGACCGAGTTTGTACTCGAGCCGCTCGCGATCTAATTCCATCAATGTATTTATTTATGAATACACCTTGTGCACCACATTGTTCCAAAATATCACAACCCAAATAAGGCTTTCTTGACATAAAAGTTAGTGTTTATGAATAAAATATTTTTTTATATTCAAATAAGATGAGCTGGTGTCATTGTACACCAAACGAATGTATCAGACCACATCGTACCTAATACCATTAATGTATTAGACGATATCTAAGTTGGAAAATTACAATAATTTTTTGTTTTTCACCATTTAGAGACTCCTCTCAAGGTATCTAACCAAAACCAAAAGCCAATAATATTAAATGCGATTCGTGTCAAAGTTTGAAGAATTCACTAGACAATAAATACTCCACCATAATTTAGTAATCAGTTTCAATGTTACGTGAATTTATCCCGTGGACAGTACGGCGCAGGATAAATAAATAGTAACACAACTAGCAAATGATACGATCGGAATATACAGAAACTTATTTTAGATGTTCATTATTAGACACATAGTCAATAAGCAAGATGAGAATTATTAAGAGAAAGAAGAAAACTCTTATTACATGAATTTAATTTGAATAATGAAAGCAAATGATAGTTTGTATAGAATATTAGAATTAACTTTCTATACACTTACAGTGCATATGCATTGTCGGATTTACAAGCATGATAACTAAATTTAAATTTAAAACCTAAATTTTGCATGCGTAACGTACATATAATGCGACTAGTGTACTAACCTAAAATGTAATAGGCAATGATTAGACCAAATGATGTGGTTTTTAGTGTTGGTGCATTACTTTTGTCCAAAGTACTGGTTTAATAAAGGGCTCCATATGTTTAATTGAGAGATAATCTCTTCACAATTCATTGCAACTTCAAACAAGAATTGTTGAATATCTCCAGTTGTATGCCTTATGAAGCTTAAACATCATCTGAATGAGATATAAATTGCATTTAACAAGGATTGTCGATACTATCAGAGCAAAACTTAGGATCCAAAGCAAACTTCATATTTTGAACAACTTTACCCTTTCTTAATTGAGTTAATCTTCTATATATTGATCGTTTATATACTAATATGGTTGGATATATAATAAATATGTACAATTTGGATATGAAATTGAAATACAAATTAATTATCATGAATCTAGTGCTGATAATTTAGAAAATAAACTAAGATTAATTCTTCTTAATTTACGTTCACTTGTTCAACAACAATCTTCCGGGCCCCACGGGCCACAACAAACGTTTTCAATTTGACCCACAATCAAAGTCACTAACGCAAGCCTCGTTTAAAAAGTTTGACTCCAGGCCAAAAAAGTCTGAACACGTAACTCCAACCCAACAATTCAATAAAGAAATAAATAATCCCCAAACCAGTACTTCAAAGATCAAATCAAAACCACGAACTCAATTGTGGTTCTACAAAACACTTCTGAAGCTACGAATGTACTTCTCCTTTTTCTCAAAATTTTTTTTGGTGTGATTGCAAAGATCATACAGTAATAGGAACAATATAAACAAATCACAACTCTAGCAAATCACGACAACACGAGTTACAATTCAATATCATTACATGGTAACCTTCATAAAATGAAAAAAAAATCACAATCAGTGAGACTCGAACCGATGATCTCTTCTTTTTTTTAAATCTGAAATCAAAGATTATCAAGAAAGAATGAACCACAATGAATCCCAAATGAAACTTGATGTTTATCATTTGTGTATTTCTACATCTTGTTTATTTTGAGACGTGTCATACATGTAACATCTATTCTTTTAAATTGTTGATTGATTTAAAGTAAAAAATGAGGCTTTTAATGTAAAGACAGGATAGGGGGAGGATGGGGCAATTAGTGGTGCCGTGGAGGAAGAAGGAGATATGTTGGCAGAGTGGGCTTGGTTAGGAAGAGAGCCGCAAAGAAAAGTCACAAAGAAGATATAGGAGTGTTGATCTGTCACTAAAATGATTGGAAAATTGGTTTAATTATTTAGATTGAAGGTGGCTATGACAATGGTGGCTAGTAACCTTTCTAATAGCATCATAGCATGGATGATAATTGATACTAATTTAGGATTTTAGGACTGGTGATGAAAGGGCTTGTTGTGGCGCCCATTAGATTTTAACACCATTGTTATACTAAATGAAACATCAATGCGAGATGTCAAAGTGAATTATATTAGCACTGAGATTAATTTCATCCATGAAAGAGAGGGAAAATAAGGGGTGGTTATAAAGCGGGATATCTTTTTTTTTTTTTTAATCTTTATCACTTAATTCATTTAATCGTAATCGTATTTTACATCTTTTTTCTTCACATTTTAATTGAACAAATAGATGTTATATAAAGAAGGGCAAAGTTTTTGATATACGTAAAATTTGCTCTGGATCTTAGCTTTTGCTGTCACAATATCGCCAATCTTTGACAAGTTCAAAAGAGGAATGAGCGCAAACAGTAATTGTGAGACATGTATGTCTTAATTATCGATAATTAAATTAAAACCTGAAATTTTGACATCGACACAAACATTAATTATGAGACATTGATTAAAACCTCGGAAAGTTGACATGAATACAAACGCTAATTATTAGACATTGATGTCGTAATGATCAATAATTAAATTAAAACCTGAAATAATTGACGCTATGACCTTAATGTGTAGTGATAGAAAATAACACGGCATGTAATTGTCCATTAGTTGGAGAAAACCTAAGAGATCCACGTAGTAGTGCGTACGTGGTTAGTTTATATGCACACACTCGGAACATGCAAGTGATGTATTTGTAGAATTCCATGATAAAGGAAGACAAAAAAAGACATCTATTAATTGGTAGGGCTTTCACGTTTAACCTGCCTCATTTCCATCATTCCAAAGAAAGAGAGAGAATACATTTCATGTGGGTAAATTTTTATGTGGGTAAATTTTTATGAATTCCAGTACCACACGCGTTATAATTTTAATATATATATATATATAATTTTGATATATATATATATATATAGACACATACACATACACTATCTACTATATATAAACCCTAAGAAAGGTTTTGAGTTAATATTGGGTTAACATTTATTATTACTTTATGAACTTCTTTTTTTACCCTTATAAAAACTACTTTTACTTTAATTACGTATAATTGCCCATGACTTTGTTACTTTTTACTATTTAAATATATGTTTTCAACATAACTACCCCTAAACATTATAACTACCAATATAAAATTATTTTATGAAAAATATTTAAAAGATTAAAGTTTGCTTCAGTAATAAAAATTTTATTTAAAATATATGACCATGAATATTATGTATTTTTTATTACACACACATTAGGTGTGCATTGAGTATTAGTGTATATATATATATAGTCTGAGAAAGGGGTTTGAAGTTAACATTGTGGTTAACATTTATCATCATATTATGAACTTCCTTTTTTGCCTTTAAAAAAACTACTTTTACTTTAACTACCAAAAACTACCCATAACTATTTTTACTTTTAACTATTTAAATATATGTTTTCAACATAACTGCCCCTAAACATTATAACTACTGATATAAAATTATTTTATGAAAAAATTTAAAATATTAAAGTTTGATTCTGTAATAAAAATTTTATTTTAAATATATGCCATAAATTTTATATATTTTTTGATTGCACACACATTTGATGGGCATTTAGCACCAGTATATATAATGTCTTTAACTGTTAGTTGTGTCATTTGGGATGTTGGGTATTGTTAACTACTTGTGAAAGTGTTCAAAATTTAGGGAAAAAATATCTAAAACATAGAAATAAGAAAATATGATAAAAATAGACTCGAGAGTTTTGGTGATTAAGAGTAGTCTGTAATTTTAAAAGTCACCGTGCCTACAATACACTTATTTTTCAATTTTTATTAGGTATCTGTTCGGTATTTTAATTATTCTATTCAAAATTTTTTGTATGCTCTGTAATCTTTTATTGATCTAGGAGAAATAGTTGGATTGATGGGGCCTACCCCTTCATCTGCAAGTATCTTAATTCAAGAAGACATAAACTTACAATAAATATTCCTAGTAAACATTTAGAATATATTAATGTTATCCACATAAAATTCATCTAGAGTTCCAGTACACTCTTTTCTTCTTGTTTTTTTTTAGGCAGGGAATTCCACTCTCTCTCTTTTTGTTTTCTTCTTATTTTTTTTTTAAATACCATAGGAAGGAGGATTCTCCCGGAGCAAAAAGAAATCAAAATAGGGGACAAGGAAATTCCCAATAGAAAGTTATAGGCAAAAATTTGGGTAAGTTTATTAGTGCACTCATTTGTAGACTAAATGGTGATCTTCTTAAAGGATCATGCATCATTTGACACAAAACTCTTTTTCTATGTCAGGTAACTCTTAATATAATTCACAATTTGGAAGTAAACACATAAATTATGGAGGAGATTCTGATCTATCGGATGAAGTTAAATCTTTAGAATTTAAAGATTTTGGATTCTACTTCTTCCCTCTCCACTTTTTAAATCTCACATCTTCATTAGAAATTTTTTTTTTAAGGTAAGACCATAAACTATATATAGTCCAGTGTTTGTATATATAGTTATACGAAAGATCGAGGAATGTCAAGGTAATTTACGCTTAATTCGTGATTTTGTATTTGTGGTGCTCAATTGGTTGGCATATTAGGATAAATTTTAGCGCACTTGTTAAAGTGACTAAAGAGTTGGATACCCATTGCTAGGAGAAATGCTGCCGCTTTGACACGTCCACGTCACGCTTGATTTTGCACATGGATACGTTGTACATGTGGCTTATTCTGGCAGAAGAGACAGAGGAAATGTCTTTAGTAGAAGCATACACTTGGCAAAAAATTTATTCCAACGAATACAAAGATTTTAGCTGCATTCTTTAATGTCATTATTGATGTTGTATCCATTACAAAAAATTTCTTAACTTCTCTATCAATAATTTATTACTGTGTAGACCAATTATTTGGCAAGCCTAATAATTAGTCTTGATCAATGAAAATTCTTCAAATAAAAATTTGAAATTCATTAATTTCACATTAAATATACTCCAAATGAGATTGTGGCATCTTTATTTGTCTAATTGGCTGTAAATTATTTATCAAAAATTAACTAAAATTTGCCAAGTCATTAGTTTGGACAGTGATAAAATTTTTACTTTTTAATTGGTTAAGATACCATTTTTCTAAATAAAAAAAATCGCCCATAGAATTTCAAGTGGTCTTGCAACGTTTCTGACTGCGAAGCCCATCACAGGTTAGCCGCAACTCTAATACTGATGCCCTCTTACCAGGTAAGTGCGCAAGTATGAACTGGATTAGGGCCACTTATTGGTCTCAGAAGTTCACGCCTGATGAGGATAAACAGTATGTGTACTCATATATTTCCATTCAAAACTTTTAACTTTTATTGTATCCACCAGGGAGGATTTTACGGTCCCTTTTAGGTATTATATATATATATCTTTTTTTCTGACGGAGTGGGTATTCGGGTCAATACTTACGGGGCCCGACTAATCTCACTCCGACCTGGAGAGGAGGCCCCACTCCACTCGAGCACGGTAGCAAGGGGGCTCGAACCCTGATTGCCTAGGTAAATCCACCGTACCCTAAAGAGAGGGAGCAGACCGCTCGAGCCAATACTTTTTAGGTATTATACACTTAAATTAAATTCTTGTATAATAAAATAAGTGTTTTAGGCCAGTAATTGTAACATTCACAATCATTTAAAATTTGAAATTCTATCATCATTTAAGGATAGAAAAATTAAGGAGTGGTCCGTAATGGACCACGGAATTTGTTTTCAATTTTAGCCGCTCGACGACGGCCTAATCAACTCACTTGCAATTATTTAGTGAATGATATGACAAATTGATAAAAAAGAATTGTTTACCATATCCAAATGAATGATCCCCTTGCACTATGTTTAACAAGGAAACCTCCATATTGCACATGATATGCTGGTTGATGCCTGCCATGTGTGCCGACCTTATATATTACTGTAATTCATGGTGAAAACAAAAAAAGCCAATTGTGGGACCCCAACTCCAGGGAATAATACCATGAAAGTGGTGCTATAAATACCCAAGCACTGCAAGCCTTGTTGCCAAAAAGAATTCTAAGAGCAAGTGAATTGAATAGAGGTTATAAACCTAGTCTTATAAAAAAAAAAGCTTTAATTTTCGTCCTACAGCCAGACTCCTTCTTCCTTTCCCTTTTTAGTTCGTAAAAAGATACTGTAAAAAAAAAAATGGCATTGACTCTGAACAGTGGTTATGAAATGCCAATTCTTGGTCTTGGTTTTTTTCGCATGGAAGGCAAAAATATAAAAGAGATTCTCTTCAATGCAATCAAGATTGGCTACCGTCATTTTGACTGCGCTGGTAAACTCTCTTTCCATCTCTACTTTTCTCTTTACATATAATAACGTGTATTCCTCCTCCTCTCCGTCTCTCTCTTTCTTCCTTTTAGCATGTAAACTTTCATGTATAAAAAGTTCTACATTCTTGTAGTTGCAGTACATCTTATTTTGTATACATACATACACATACATATATGTATATATATACATATATACATATACATATATATTTATTTATTTATTTACATGTGTATATGTATCTTCTTTCCTTTTTTTGCGTGTGAGATTTGAATTTATAATTGAAAAGAAAATGAACCAGTGGAAAATGTTGTAAATCAATCAGCATATTTAAGAAAAATGAAAAAAAAGGAGACCCAAAAATGTTTGTTTAGAATTAAGTACTCATGTTTGTAAGGTTGTCACTATGCAGCTAAATACCAGAATGAGGAAGAACTTGGGGAAGCCCTGGAAGAAGCGTTTCGCATGGGACTCGTT
Organism: Coffea eugenioides; assembly: GCF_003713205.1. Taxonomy (NCBI): domain Eukaryota; kingdom Viridiplantae; phylum Streptophyta; class Magnoliopsida; order Gentianales; family Rubiaceae; genus Coffea; species Coffea eugenioides. Next base: position 48,559,246 of record NC_040036.1, on the reverse strand, counting down.
AAGAGGGAGGAGCTTTTCATTACTACCAAGGTTGTTATATATTTATTTATTTTTGTTAATTAGTTTTCACGAATTATTCATATTACTACGAAGGTTAAGTTAACTTAACGCTTTCACATGCTAACACGGTAAAAAAATATTTTGCACAAGTACATCTATATGCATGTTTATAATGCAATTCCCAATAAAAATTGAATTTTCTTGCATCATTGGCACCCATAAATGAAGAACTTCTCATTTAATTACTATATAAATGTGCAATCATTACTAGATAGCAACTCCAAAGCTACAATTGTACTAGTAGTATATATCTGTTGTACCCAATATGTGATTTCCCTACTTTGACGAGGTATATATACATATAATAGCATGAGAACTGTTACCTTGTGTTTTGCTGCAGCTGTGGAATTCAGACCATGACCACGTTCTTGAGGCTTGCAAAGACAGCCTGAAAAAGCTTCGTCTTGATTATCTTGACCTGTATCTCATTCATTTTCCAGTACCCACAAGGCATACAGGTAATCGAACTTCTATGTTTACTCCAAAATTTCTTTTTAGTACTACTTTTTTTCTCGAGCAGAGAAAGAAGGTTGGAGAAGGGCCGTGAATTCAAAAGCACTCTACCCAATCGGAATTCCTAGATTTACTTGGGTCTTTTGTACCCAATTGCAGTTTCTGAATTTGCTCGGGTTATTTGTACCAATAACTTTGTAATTGCACGTACTGCATCGGTTGCGGTACATTTGGTGCATGCGTGCAAAAAAAAAAAAATCTGTGCAGGAATTGGAAAGCCAGCCAGCGTGAAGGGGAAGGATGGTGTCCTGGACATAGACACTAATATCACTTTGGAGACTGTTTGGCGTGGCATGGAAAACTTAGTCTCTCTGGGCTTAGTTCGAAGCATTGGAATCAGGTACCAAGTCTAGATAACAATTTCAGTTCATGTTGTTTACTTACTTTTCATGCTATTCATAATACACAATAAAAAAAACTTCGAGATTTTTACGTCCGTTTTTTTCTTCTTTTGCAAGACAAATTAACCTCCATTGCTTTCAAACAGCATAACAATTTGAGGATAAAATTACGAATTGAAAACAAATTATTCTAAAGTCCAAAAACTTCCGTCTGATACACTAAGGTGACAATCTCAATGAGGTAGGAGTATTATGTAGTGCTAGGTAATTGATGCTTCCTCCACTCTACCACGATTATACTATGTTATTTATATCGACTTATTTACTTTTCTTAAATATAAATAGCTAAAAAAATCTTACACAATTCCCTAAGTTACCAATTCGACAATCATAATCTCTCTTTTTTTTTTCCTTGATTCAAGAGAGACTCTAATCCGTCTGTGAATGTACGCAGCAATTACAGCGTTTTGCTAACTAGAGACTGCCTAGCTTATTCAAAGGTGAAGCCAGCTGTGAATCAACTGGAGTTGCATCCTTATTTCCAGAGGGATTCCCTTGTCAAGTTCTGCCAGAAGCACGGCATCTGTGTCACTGCCCACACCCCACTGGGAGGAGCCCAAGCCAACACCGAAATGTTTGGCTCTGTATCATGCTTGGATGACCCCGTTCTTCTGGTAATCACTTTTTGTTTTTTATCATATAGTTTAATAAATAAAAACTATATGATAAAAATGATAGTGGAAATGGGATTAACAAAAATTGAAGTGCAATTAACATTCCCTTTAGTTAAACTTATATTTAAGTTCATTCATTTTCAATGTCCAAGAATCATGTATGGCTAAAATCTTGCTATTGCTTCTCAGGGTATTGCTGCGAAATATAAAAGGTCTGTGGCCCAGATCGTTCTGCACTGGAGCATTCAGCGAAATGCAGCTGTGATTCCTAAGACATCAAAACTTGAAAGGTTGCAAGAAAATTTTCAGGCCCTTGATTTCGAGCTCAGCGAAGAGGACATGGAACTGATCAAAACTATAGATCGGAAAGCTCGATCCAATGACCCGGCCAAAGGTGGTTGGAACATAGACATATACGAGTAAAGGGATGGCTAAGATTGAAGTACCAGGACTTAGAGGTCCTGAGTTCTAATCTCCCTTTTTTTTATTAGCTTTTTAAATTCCACCCCCCCTATAAAAAAAAAGTCTTTTTAAAACGAAGGGATGGATGTTTGGAACAATTACTAGATACTTATATAGGCTTAGCCACATCTTATAAGTTATGCTGTAACTTATCATGGATGCTATAGTTGGAGTGTTAAATAAACTTGTGTGCTATTTCAATGTATTTATGTGGTAGCTGAAATATATATACATATTTATGTATAAAAGAATAAAGAAAGGTTTTTGTCCTTCCAATTCAAGCATTAATTGGGGGTGTACTGCAATTATTCCGTGGCTGTTGGCAATGGATATGTAATGTGAACTTAGTGGCGGAAATTTGAACCCAGAGAAACAGCCTACATCCATAAAACAATGGGGTTATTTGTCTTGCAAGCCCACAACAAAACTAGCAGACAAAAGAGTAGCCCTGATTACGGCTGCTATTAATTGCTCCAGTGGAGCCTGCAGCTATTGTCTTTCCCTCTTTCTTTCAGCTTGTGTGTTTGTTTCAGATGTCTTGTCTGCATATCTACGAATGCTGAAAAGGATTGGCCGGGGCCCAGGTGGGATTGATATGTAATTTGAATAATTGTGATTAACGCATGTAATTAGTTCTTTAGGTATATGGGATTAATTATTGCAATTACTGTAAGTTAATATATCATGCATTTCATAAAACAACTTTATTTGAAGGGGGATGATAAACGTTAGTATGTAATATTATTTTGATTTGTGCATTTGTAAGTATTATTACTTCATATATTTAGGAAGTGCTTGGTTGATCTTTTTAGTGTAAAAAAAATATGTAGATATGGCATTAGAAAATTAATGTTAATATAAATCGTTAAAAAAGTTGACTAATTAAATTATGAAACAATTTTGTTACTTTATTTGTTTCTAATTATTGTATCATTTTTTTGTAACTCATATTTTGTTTGTTGTTTGGTTGAAAAGGTTTGTCAATTGAGCAGATTAGCTTTTCCTATAATAGTGTTAAAATATTGAATCTTTGGAATTTAGTTCAAAGATTTTTCAACATTTTGACTTTTATAAACTGATTTCTAGTGCTGTAGGAATTAACTTCTATAAAGGGAGATAAAGAGCAAATAGTAATGTAAAGATGCATTATCAAAATAATTTTCTATAGAGATAGTAGATTCCATATATTTGAAAGTGATACATACCCAAGAAAAGAATTGTATAAGGAAGGTTCAAAAGTCTGATAGATTGAAAAATACGAGATTGCCACATAAGGCTTATGATCTTGAGTACCGCTGTACCAGCGGCTGCATTTTGGGTTTTTGATATTCTAGTACTTATGATGAATTTAGAGCAATGAATGGAATTGCAGTAGTGGCAGGTGGATTAATTCAATTCCTTTCCTTTGCTTACCTTTTAGTTCTTATTTCCTCATCACTTTTTTCTAATCTAGTTTCTCTTTGTAATCTGCAGGTACGCAGTTTAAATCACTCATCCTTTGGTTACTCATTTCTCCACTTCGCTGGCTGAATTATTTTTCTTAAAGCCATGGCTGAAGAATTAGAAAGGTTGTGCCAAAATCTTACGCTGAGAGATGATGAGGAGAAGGTGCTGCTATTGCTTGATGATAGTAACGGAGACTCAACTTTTCCCAGTGATCTTTGCATTCTAGGAAAGCTCTTCAGTCGGAAGCCCTTCAACGTAGAAGCTAAGATGGCTCCTAAGGGCGTCCACCTCGGCCCTCCCTCAGTTTCGCGGCTGGGCGAGGTGGTCTCCGCGAGTCCCGTGCCACCTCGACTTATTGCCTCGCTCCATCTCTCCCAAGGTGACTGCACCTCGATTTGGCCTTCTATCTGACATCTGACGTATCCCTGGGAAAACTGACTTTGACGTGATAGTGACATGGCCAATGCTATGTCCCTTCCATTAGGTCTAAGCTTGACACTGTCAGCCTAAGGCCTATGGGAACTGGAGTTTATCATTTTTCCCACCATATTGTTTCCTACAAATACCCTTCCATCCGTAGGAAAGTTACAGACACTCACTCTCACTTATATAAGTATTAGAGATACCAAGACCCTTGCTTTTAGTCTGCAATTAAGTACCCGAACTGACTTGATCGTCGGAGTGGGATCGAAAGATAAAGCCCAGTGCTGTGTCCGTGCTCTTTGTGCGGATTTGATAGGTGAACCTGTGACGCCCCGAAAAGAATGAGTGTGAGAACCCGAAAATTTTCTAATTTTCTAGTGTTTATTTTATTTAATCGCCCGCCTTTTCTACATTTTCTTTATTAGAAAAATTTCCCAGATAAAGTTTATGAGCAAAGATAGTTTTAAAATGATTTTTCTAGTATCGGTTAGTTTTTGAGAAATTAAGAGCGTATTTTGGACGTGGGACCCGCAAGTGCGGTAAATGCATTATATTTTTGACAACTTGTTGGAATTTTGTATTAAGTGATATTATTTTACAATTTGTTAAGATATTTGTATTGGAGAGACAAAAAAATAAGTTTTGAACCTAAGGGTGACAAGTGTCACCTTCCTATTAAACCTTGATTTTGACCATTATTTCTTACCTTTACTAATACTCAATTTTGACCCAAAAAGCACCCAAATTTCTGCAAGCTTGGCCGACCCTTTCTCTCAAGAAAGAAAGAAAACTCTTCAAGTTTTAGGCTCCAATCTTGCTCAAGTTGAACCATCCAACCATTTGATCTTGCAATTACTCCATAAAACCCCTCCACTTAGTGATTTTGAGGTGATTGGTGAAGTTATTTGGAAAGTTAAGGTGACCACTAGCTCTCTCTCTCTTGTTTCTAAGGTGAGTTGTGAAGAACCACCCTCCTTCTTTAATTGATGCTTAAATCATGCTTAGTGGTAGTATGAGATGCAAGTTTATGGATTATTTCTTGATTTGTGGTTGAAATGATGAAGTTTTATTATTTTTGGGGATTTTTCTGTTTTAATATAAGCATGATTGTGTGGTCATGTATGATGATTGGAAATGTTATGTAATGAAGCTAGAAGGTGGAAAAAGTGGACAATTGCAAGCAATTTCTGTTTTGAAAGAAATCTGGAAAATTAGGGTTCTTGGCAATTACATTCTGCCCGAATTTATAGCTCCTAGTTAGAGGCCGAATTGGCCTTGGCTTAAAACATGAAAGTTGTAGGTAATGATATTTTAGAGGTGCCTACAAAATTTCAGGTCAATCGGAGTAGCGTAGAATGAGAAAAGTCGAAATTACTATTGCTGTTCTGGTTTTACCCGAATGTAAGAATTGCGCCTGTAATTGGTTGTTTTGGCTGGAATTGCTTCCGAATTGGTTGTTGAGGTCTTCTGATGAAATGTATCCCTGTTTCTTAGCTTTCAGCTGGTTTTGGAATTTCTGGATTTGGACTTCCTCTTGTATAATAGTTGGATCATGGATCAGAGTGGCGCAGTGGAAGCATGGACGCTTCGCTTTTGATATGTAATTATTTATTGGAGAATTTGATGTAATATTTGAGATTTATCTTGTAATTCATTTGAGTTATATTGAGATTTATCTTATATTTGTTTGAGGACTGTAGTGAGCGACTGAGTCCCGGCGAGAGTTGGGCAGGCGGCCCGCCGAACCCTGGGGTACGCCCTAGGGGGAGGTGGGGCCGTCACAGAACCCCTTCGGTTCGGATCAGTCATCCGGGATGTAACAATGCATTAAGTAGGAATGGATAAAAAGAAATCCTCTCTCTACGTAGAGGAAGCTCTCTCTTGGGATAAAAGCCCCACCTCCCCATTGGTGGGAGTTCCAGCAAAGTTCAAACATTTTCAAAATCTCCACTAACCCGCACTTTTTCACAAGAATTTCCAACCCATCGTCACTACCAATCTTGTCTGTAACAAATGCAAGATTAATGCAGCACAACTATCGAACTTAGCGAACATTAAGGATGTCCACCCAAATGAAGCACAAGGCAACATAAAAACCACACTTTATGGTGAGTTGAAGCCAGGCAAAACTTGATTCCCCTTTTTCTTTTCCTTGCTCTTTTTTCTATGGTAGAATTTGTCCAGTCGTGACTTCCATTTCTTCTACCTGTTACCTTTTTTTTTTTTATCTTGTCTAGCCTTAAACCTGACTTTAGTTGAAAAGGCCTAGATTTCTTTAGTTTGGAGAGGGAATACCCTTTAGCATCTCTGGTTTTATCTATGGAGGGAGATCTGACAGAGTTGTTGCAAAAATTTTCACTGGCTGGGAATGAGCTCTCTGGAGCTATGCTGGAACTTGAGGACCTGAACAATGGAGTGAGAGAATGTGAAGGAAGCTTGATAGGAAGAACAATGGGGGAGAAAATAGCTAACTTCATGGGGGTGAAGAATTTTGTGACTGCTGTGAGAACCTGTAACTTTTCCATTTTCTAGGTTTTATTATCTTTCTAGGTTTTCTTATCTTCAATGGTTTGTTTTCTGCACTTTCTGTATCCGGAAAATTTTCTAGATAATTTTATGAGTAAATATAGTTTTTAGATGATTTTTCTAGTATCAAATAGGTTTTGAGAAATTAAGAGCGTATACCGGACGTGGGACCCACTAGTGCGAAAAGTTCGGAAAAATTCGGCCAACTAGGTTAAGTTTTGGATACTGGAATTAATTTACCGGGTGTTAAGAGATAATTAGAGGAGGCTAAGTGGATTGGTATAAGAGAGACAAGTTAGGTAAGTATTTAATAAAAGGTGACAAGTGTCACCATTTGAGTGGTTTACCTTTAAGACCACTATTCATGGTCTTACCATTTGACTTAAATAAACCAAAAATGACCAAAAATCATCAAAAATCCTCCATAAGTGGCCGGCCCTCTCTTTCTCTCTTTCTCTCTCTCTTACTCTAAGCACAAGGAAGAAAACTCTTCAAGCTTGCTCCAAATCATCAAAACCAACCATTGAAACTTGCAATTTCTTCATAAAACCTCTTCAATTAGTGTTTGTGAGTTGTTGTGTGAAGTTATTTGAAAAGTTAAGGTGACCAATTGCTCTCTCTCTCTTGTTTTTAAGGTGAGTTGTGAAGAACCACCCTCCTCCCTTAATTGATGCTTAAATCATGCTTAGTGGTAGTATGAGATGCAATATTATGGATTATTTCTTGATTTGTGGTTGAAGTGATGAAGTTTTATTATTTTTGGGGATTTTTCTGTTTTAATATAAGTATGATTGTGTGGATATCTATGATGATTGGAAATGGTATATAATGACTCTAGGAGGTGGAAAAAGTGATTAATTGCAACCAATTTCTGGTTTGGAAGAAATTTCAGAAAATTAGGGTTCTAGTGGGAGCATTCTGCCCGAATTTTTAGCTCCTAGTTATAGGCCGAATTGGCCTTGATTTAAAACATGAAAGTTGTAGGGAATGACATTTTAGAGGTGCCTACAAAATTTCAGGTCAATTGGAGTAGTGTAGAATGAGAAAAGTCGAAATTACTATTGCTGTTCTGGTTTTACCCGAATGTAAGAATTGCGCCTGTAATTGGTTGTTTTGGCTGGAATTTCTTCCGAATTGGTTGTTGAGGCCTTCTGATGAAATGTAGCCCTGTTTCTTAGCTTTCATCTGGTTTTGGAATTTCTGGATTTGGACTTGGATAGCCTGATTTATGATGTTTCCGCTAGAATACGTTCTGTGAATCTGTTTTTGTAATCCTGGTATAGTATCTCGCATTTTTGACCTGGTTACACTCGAAACTGTGTTGAGTGACCTTCTGTAATATTGTAGCCCTATCTCTTAGCTTCGAAACGGTGGGTCTTGCACCTTCATCCGATAATCGTAGTGCCTTTGGAACCATTACCGCAAAATGAGGACAAAAACTGTTTTTTTCAGGGCTAAAGCTAAATCATTTCCGGATTTTTCTGGTTTCCTCTATTGTTTGTGTATGCTTAGGGAACCCTGTTTTGGTAGTATGTAGAATTGGTTTATGACTTGTAATCGAGTCTTATTGTGTTTATTTGAATAGTTTAGGGCTTGACTTTCATATCCGGTCATTTCCTAGCTAAATGTTGTACTTGAATGCCATTAAGCCTAGTGAATGGCTTTTGGGAATGAGATTATTTTTGTACGAGATGTTGGGACTGTTTTGAGGAAATAATGAAGCCATGATGGCTGCAAAATAGGTAAACACAAGGGATATGCTGCCGAAATTTTACTTGAAGGCTAGTTGGATTTACTTGTGATTTGAGCGAGGGGCTTTTGGGTTGTTTGAGTCTAGGTCTTCATGTTACCTTTTCGTTTCCAAAAATCATGTTTTGCACCCTTGCTTTAGTAATTATTTGGGCGAGGCATACGACTGGTAGTCGAGCCTCACATGTGCATTCTGTATACTCGATTTTTGAAAGAGGAACCTTCAATTGTTTTCCTTGGATTATTTTAGGGTTTCTTGGTGATTAAAGCTCTCTTTTGGGAGGTATCTGTACTTGAACTGGTGAGTGTACCACTCCCCTTATTTGTTGATTAACTTGGGGTCTGTATATGCAATCTGTGATATGATCGAATGTACTATCTGTTTGTTCTGGTTGAGACGAGGGTGTACTTTATCACACTCGTTCTCTTGTCTGTTCATATGCCAATTTACTATGTAAAATTTGAATCTGTTATCTGTATCTGTATCTGTTCGGACGTCGTTTGGAGGCTGATATCCAACGACCTTTCTGTGACCTCTGAGCTCAACACCTGTGGCCAGTTACTCGAGTCGGGCCGGCAAGGGCCTGGTCGATTAGATAACGAACCACGGTAGTCTGTTTTGGGATCTTTGGGTATTGAGACCCCTTGATTCCGGTATACTCGAGTATTACCATTTCTGATCTGATTGGATTTCGGGCCCGGTGGGGGTATGTGAGGTGGAAGGAATCGAAGAAAGTGGAGTCTACGGTATTGGTTACTCCTTTAGCGTTGACGGAGTGTCAACTATTATTTCGATCAAGCTTCGATGATGCTAATGGGAATTTGGCTCCTGAGAGCCACCTGTATCCTTCTGATTTGAATCATTGGTTCCTTTACTTTACATCTGGCATGTGTACCTGATTTGTTAAATGTGAAATGCCATGATTTTTACTGCTATATGTCTGGTACCTCATTGAGCGCAAGCTCACCCCTTTCTGTTTCTTTTTGTTTCCTTACAGGAAAATAAATACTTTTGGACTGCAATTGATAAATGGTTGCCGAATTGAGCTAGTTGGACATATTTTTTTTGTATAGCTCATGTATTGAAACCCTAAATGTACTTTTGGGACCGTTTCCCTTTTGACTTGGCAAACCAGACATGTATCCACTTTTGAATACTTTTGTATGCCACTTTGGCTTGTAAATGCTAAGTTTCAAGATGTGAATGTTTATTTGATATTTGGTTGGGTTCTGACGGGTCGGTTACTATTCATGGCCGACTCCGGATTTCATTTTTTTATTTTGGGTTATTTTGCCATTTTGACTTGTTTACCCGCGTTGGTAAGTTCCAGATTGTATTAGCTTGTTCTATACCGATCCGTTAGTCCTGGCGAGAGTTGGGCAGGCAGTCCGCTAACCCCTTTGGTTCGCCTTAGGGGGAGCTGGGGCTGTCACAACTGCAGCATGCAGCTATCTCAGAAATATGACAGTAATGGAACTGGGGCCGAACTTGTTCCAATTTAATATCCCTAATTTGGAAGATCAAGAAAGAATAGTGAAAGAAGGTCCTTGGATGATAGATAACCAAATGTTGGTATTAAATAGGTGGTCAGAAGGGATTGAAGAGAACTATGGAGCTTTTGTAACTGCACCACTGTGGGTGCAGATATGGAATCTGCTAGTACATTTGCCAACCAAAGAGGTAGGAATAAAGATTGGGGCAGTTTTCAAAGAAGTCAAAGAGGTCATTGTTCCTCAGTCTGGGGGTAAAGAGGGTAGACACTTGAAAATATTAGTCCTAGCAGATTTGTCAAAACCCCTTCTCAGAGGAACACTGGTGCAACTGGCAGGGTCGATCAAGTGGTAGCCTTTAAGTATGAAAGATGCCCATATTTTTGTTATAGTTGTGGAATAGTAGGCCATAGTGAACGCACATGCAAAGAACAAAGAACTGCATTAGGGAGTCTCTCAGAGAACCAATATGGCTCTTGGTTGAGAGTAGGAAATAACAGAAGTCCAATTAAGGAAAAAACAGTGAGGGCTAAAATGGAAAATGATAAAAGATACTGGAAGTTTCAGAATGGAGAAATGATTGAGAGGGATAGAAACAAGATTCAACCAGGAGAGAGATTCCTGGAGACCCTTAAGACTACAGGAAAAGGAAGTAGAAGCAATCAGGATCTAACAAAGGAGTGGAGGATAAGAGAGTTGGGGAAGTTCAAAGTGGTCCACCTAATAGGTTGGAAGCTAGTGAAACAGAACAAGTATGCTGTACTGATCCCCAGTACTTGACTAAGGAAAAGCAAGAACTTTCCCTGTTAGTACAAGACAAAGTAGATGAGAACCAAACTCTGGCTGAGGTGGAAGAAATGGAAGAAGACAGAGATATGGAAACACGTTGGCTAGATCAGGAAAACAGAATAAGAGAGAATACTGTAGGGGAAGAAGTGATCCAGGAAGAGCTCCAAAGGAACTTGAAGGTACAGGAGGCTATTAAAAAGCAGGTCAAAAGATCATACAAGAAGTTGAAGTCTCCTATTAAAACAAGAAGGCCTTTGAAGGAGAAAAATGAACAGGAAATTAACCTTGCAGGTAATGGCAAAAGGAAGTTGTTGATTTGCGATGAGGAAATGGAGGAGGTGCACCAGCAAGAGACAATATGCAAAAAGGCCAAACCATTTGTGATAACTGACCTAACAGTAATGCCTGAGGAGGAGATGGGGTCCTTCCCTAATGGGGCCTCCCAAAGGAAATGAGAGTTTTGGTGTGGAACTGCCAACGAGTGGGGAGCCCCTTGACAGTTCCCCATATGAGGGAGGTGAACAACCTCTTCTCTCCAAATCTGATTTTCTTGAGTGAGACTAAAAATAGAAATCAGGTGGTAGATAGGATTGCTAGAGGACTTAGGTTCGATAATAGTGCTGTAGTAGAAGCTATGAACAAGGCAGGAAGGATGGCTTTATTGTGGAAGGAGGACACTCAAATCTTGGAAGTGAACCAAACAACTTTTACTATTGAGGCCACGATAGAGGATAATGATACTCACTGTGACTGGTGGTTTATAGGGATTTATGCGAGCTGTGATGCTCAGATCAGGAAGGAACAATGGAAAGTTCTGAGTGAAAGAAGAAGGTTGTGGGGAAATAGATTCATGATTGCTGAGGACTTCAATGATATTGTGTCAAATGAAGAAAAATAGGGAGGAATAGTCAGAGAGGAGAGGAGCTTCAAGGACTTTATGGATCAGAATAACTTGATAGACATAGGTTTTGACGATCACCCTTGGACTTGGAGCAATCATTGGGATAATGAAGGAGTGGTAAGGCAGAGATTAGATATATGTTTGGGCAGCTTTGAGTGGTTTCAGACTTTTGAAAAGGCAAGATACCAGCACATGGATACTTATGCTTCTGATCATAGCATGCTATTATTAGACATAGATCCAGGAAAGGAGAAAAAGAAAAAAAAGGTTTTACTTTGATAAAACATGGCTCCAAAGGGAAGGGGTTAAACAGGTAGTGGAGAGAGCTTGGCAGAAGGAGGAGCATAGTTCACGTATGTTCAAAATCACAAAAAAGGTCAAAAACTGCAGAGTTGAACTACTGAAATGGAGAAATACCTTCCAAGCAAATTCTAAAGAAGGACTATAGAGATAGAAAAGGAACTGGAAGGAGTAAGAGACTCAGATTCTGTTAACAAAAAGAAGAAAACTGCTGAGCTTAAAAACCAGCTAAAAGAAGCCTACAAAGAGAAAGAGAATTTTTGGAGCCAAAAAGCCAGAATTAACTAGCTGAGAGAGGGAGATAAGAACACAAAGTATTTCCATGCCTATGTTAAGGGGAGAAGAACAAATAATAGGATCAGGAAACTGCAAAGGGAGAATGGCTCTTGGACAGAAAATGAGGATGAAATAGTCTCAGAAATTTCAGATTTCTTTAGAGAGTTGTTTACCAGTGGAGAAAGGAGTGATATGTCAAAGATTCTAGAGGGTATCCCCCACTCCATAACTCAGGAAATGAACACCAAGCTAACTAAACCAGTAGAGGAGGATGAAATCAAATCAGCTCTTTTCTCCATGCAGCTTGATAAAGCTCCAGGCCAGGATGGCATATCCCCCTTGTTCTTCCAAAGGTTCTGGAGCATTATCAAGGGTGATGTCATCCCGGCAATTCAATCCTTTTTCAGCTATGGTTTTATGCTTAAATCTATCAATCATACTGCCATCTCTCTCATCCCCAAAATCCTGAACCCAACCTGTTTGAAAAATTTTAGACCTATTAGCCTGTGCAGTGTTATCTACAAAACCATTTCCAAAATTTTGGCCAATAGACTGAAATCTGTTCTGGACAACTGCATAAGCAACACCTAATCTGCTTTCATCCCAGACAGGCAAATCTTAGATAAAGTAATCTTAGCTCATGAATACATGCACTACCTCAAAAATAAAAGACAAGAAAAAGAAGGATACATGGCACTCAAGTTAGACATGGCCAAAGCCTATGATAGGGTGGAGTGGCATTTTTTGCAAGCAATGATGTAGAAGATGGGTTTTTGTACAAAATGGATCAATTGGATCACTAGCTGCATGAAGACTGTCACCTACTCCTTGAATTGCAATGGGGAAACTAAAGGCTTTGTAACACCAGGTAGGGGAATAAGACAGGGAGACCCCCTGTCTCCTTACTTATTCTTAATCTGCTCAGAAGGTTTTTCAAATCTATTGAGGAAAGCTGAAGAGAGGAACGAGATAAAAGGCTTGAGGATCAGCAGGCAAGGACCTATTATCACACACCTTTTCTTTGCAAATGATTCCCTCATTTTTTGTAAAGGTAACATGCAACAGGCCAATGAAATCATGAAGATCCTCGAAACCTATGAAGAGGCTTTAGGGCAACTGATCAACCTTGACAAATCTTCTGTCTTTTTTAGTAAGAACATGCCCCTGGGGCAAAGGAAAGAAGTGTGCAGCTCATTGGGAGAGATGGCAGAGATGAAACAAGGGAATATTTAGGACTTCCAATGATGATTTCTAGGACAAAGGACCAGATTTTTGGTTTCATCAGAAAAAACATAAAACGAAAGCTTCAGGACTGGAGGAACAAGCTACTGAGCACAACAGGCAAAGAAGTAATGCTAAAGGCAGTCTCTATGGCAATGCCTACTTATGTCATGTCTTGCTTTAAACTGCCAAGGAAGCTATGTAAAGATATTAATGCACTGAAGGCCAATTACTGGTGGGGAGAAACAAATGGTAAAAACAAAATGCATTGGCTGTCTTGGAGGAAAATGTCAATGAAGAGAAATGAAGGAGGGCTGGGATTCAAGGACCTAGAAGCTTTCAATAAAGCATTGTTGGGTAAGCAGATTTGGAGGATACTCACCAAACCAAACCTCCTAATCAGCAAAGTGTTGAGAGCAAAATACTTCCCTAATGATTCTATCTTAAAATGCAGAATGCCTCCTGGATATGGCAAGGTCTATTAGGAGCCAGAAGTTTAATTGATAAAGGTTTGATCAGAAGAATTGGCAATGGGAGAAGTACAAACATCTGAGAACATAAATGGATCCCCGGATCAACTTCTGATAAGCCTACTCCCCTTAGAGCTCTAAACAGTGACTTGAAGATGGTGCATGAGTTAATCAGTCATAAAAGATGGAATAGAAACACCATTTTTAAATCCTTCAATCAAAGTGATGCAAAGAAGATTTTGAACATTCCCTTAAGTTTGACAGGGAGGGAGGACAGTTACTATTGACAACACAATGCAGGAGGGGCATACACAGTCAGCTCAGGCTATAAACTTCTAACGGAAAAGAGTACCAGTGCAGAGAAGGAAGAAATAGGTGCAGCTGGTCCAAGTCTCACAGAAGGAAGCCAACAAGTTAGACAGATGTGGAACACTCTATGGAAGCTCAACATCAAACACAAAATCAAGCTCTTCATTTGGAAATGCATAAAAGGTGCACTGCCAGTAAGAGTAGCAATCTACAGCAAGACAGGACTGGGAGATTCAGTGTGCAGAACCTGCGGGGAGGGTTAGGAAACAGTGGAACATTTACTGTTAAACTACTCACACACGTTGGAGATATGGAAGGCGGCCCCAATACAATGGGATGGTGCTGAAGACCAACAAGGAGATTTCAAACGATGGTGGATCAGAGTCTTAGAGGCAAGGAAAAGGCCAGGGGGGATGGAACATATTGGACTGACTGCAAACATTTTGTGGCAAGTGTGGAAAGAAAGAAACAAGAAGGAATTTGAAAACCAAAACAGCTGCTCACCAGCAAGGACAATTGACAAGGCCCTCAAAGAATGGCCGGAACAAGAGAAAATTGAGAATGCTAAAGCCAGACTGAAGAGAAACAATTTCCAATCATGACGAACAACATCAGGGTCAGGAAGCTGAGGGTACCATAATTCTGGATGTGGCTACAACAAGTCAGCAAAGACAGGTCTCACTTGGGATTGGAGTCACAGCTAGGATGCATCCAAACACTAACATTGCGGAATGGGCACTCAAAGAGAGAAGCCTGGGAAATAAAGACTTAAATGAAGCAGTGGCCATCAAACTCGTTTTGTGTAAAGCTCTAGAATAGCAATGGAGTAGGGTTAAGATCTATTCCCAGAACAAGGAACTCCTGAGATAGTTAAAGTACCAGAGCCCCTTAGATAGTAGCATAGCTACTTTGATTGATGACATTTTGATACGAACCCAATCGTGCTTGGCGAACTCGTATTCCAATAACAGGATCTAGACACGTGACTTCAAGGTTTGATTGTGCGGAACCCTAAACCCCCTTAGAATCCCTTAGATGAGAACTAAGACTAATTCTTAACTCTCAAGAAAAGATTAAAGGAACTTATGGTCTTGGTAGAATGGCGCCACAAACAAGTGTGATTCTTTCTTGATAAGCCAAGAAGAACACTTAAAACAAATCTAAGATATTCAAAGGTTAATCGAAGCTAAGAATTCCAAACCAGATCTCTTGGAAGTGATTCGCCATGTTTGGAAACAAGATGTGGGTGGGCCTCCGCTACGCGTATTGTGTTCTAAATTATTGGCAACAAGGAGAGCTATTCAATCATGGAACAAGCAACATTTTGGGAATATTTTTGACGCTGTCCGTTCTTCAGAAATGGCGGTTCAACGAGCTGAGGAGTTGCTAGACCACGATTATTCCGAAGAGTGTCAAATTGAGCTTAATAAGGCACAAGCAGAATTGCGGTATTCAATGTCAATTGAAGAACAGTATTGGAGACAGAAGGCCAGGGTCAAATGGCTTCGTCATGGAGATAGGAATACAAGATATTTTCATGCGGTAGTAAGGCAGAGAAGAGCTCAAGGAATGATACACCGCATCAAAAAGTCCAATGGTGCGTGGGTGGAAAAGGACGATGATATAGCAAGTGAGGCAACGGCATATTTCAATGATCTTTTCACGGGCTCTTTGGAATCATCTACTGATATGCTACATTTAATTCCGCACTTGGTTACGGAAGAGGATAATGGAAAACTGGAAGCATTACCTTCAATTGAGGAGGTATATGGAGTCATAAAGTTAATGGATGGAGAAAGTGCAGCTGGCCCAGACGGTTTTACAGGCAAATTTTTTACATTTGCTTGGGAAGTGATCTCTCAAGATGTTTACAATGCGGTACTGAGCTTCTTCTGTGGGGCGGAGCTACCACGATTCATCACTTCTACTTCAATTATACTAATTCCAAAGACGCCAAATCCTCAGGAATTCTCTCAATTCAGGCCTATCAGTCTATGCAATTTTTTCAATAAAGTGTTATCTCGGATTTTGACAGACAGGATGGCTTGTTTACTGCCAAAAATCATTTCCCCACATCAGATAGGTTTTGTGAAGGGCCGCAATATAACTGAAAATTTTCTACTAGCTCAAGAGATGGTATCAAGCATGGGGAAAAAGAATAGAGGTGGAAATGTTTTAATGAAACTAGACATGTCCAAGGCATATGACCGGATGTCATGGGGTCATATTATTAATATTCTAAGGAGGTTTGGATTCGGGGAAATATTTATTGACCTTATATGGCGGTTACTCTCTAATGTCTGGTTTTCAATCATTATAAATGGTTCCTCCTACGGTTTCTTCAAGTCTTCGAGAGGTCTTCGTCAGGGAGACCCATTATCTCCTGCATTATTCATTATAGGATCTGAGGTTTTATCTAGAGGACTGAATAACCTCACCATGCAATCGAGGTTCCTGGGTTTCAAAGTTCCATATCGGTGTCCGACTATTACTCACTTGGCATTTGCGGATGATGTTCTTATATTCGCAAATGGATCCTCTTCTTCTCTGAAGGCAATCATGCAGGTGTTACAGGCATATCAAAGGTGTTCGGGGCAGCTCATAAATGTGCAAAAAAGCTGTTATTTGGTCCACCCATCGATGCCACCGGCGAGACGAAGGGTGATTGAACGTATCACTAGGTTTGCCTGGCAGTCATTTCCGATACGTTATTTGGGATTCCCTCTTTATTCTGGAAGATGCAAATCTTCATATTTTGGAGAAGTGTGTCAGTCTATTCTAGGGAGGATTTTGTCATGGAAATCAAGGCTGCTTTCCTTTGGAGGCAAAATAGTTCTAATCAAGCACGTGTTGGCTTCTATGCCAATGCATCTAATGTCAGCTGCTGTGATCCCGGCCAAGGTGTTCAAAATTATAGAAAGTTCGTGCTCGAACTTCCTGTGGAGATCATCAACCGACGACTCGAAATTCCACTGGATACGATGGTCTCATTTGTGTTACCCGGTTGAGGAAGGGGGAGTCGGGTTCCGGAGACTACGAGACGTATATCAAGCTTTTTCATGCAAGCTTTGGTGGAATTTCCGAACAGGATCATCCCTGTGGGCATCGTTCATGAAAGCAAAATATTGCGGAAGCCTTCATCCTTGTCAGATCGAACTCAGAACAACGGACTCGGCAATCTGGAGAAGGATGATCAACGTAAGTAGACAAGTGGAGCTCTCAATGTTATGGGATGGAGCTTGTCATTTTTGGTATGACAACTGGTTGGGAAGTGGTGCGTTATTTCTACATGCAAAAGTTATCCCAAATTTGTCATTCCAAAATTTTATCACCAATGGTCACTGGAATATAAATCTCTTACATTCGACGATGCCAAGCGAGAAACTTACTTCCATTTTGGCACACCCGGTACCAGAGGACGGGAGGGAAGTTGAAGTCTTTTGGATGCCCACGACATCTGGTAAGTTCTCTCTCCAATCGGCTTTTGGGGACGTCAGGCAGACCCGACACAAGTCAATGGCTTTTACTTACATTTGGCATCCTCAGATTCCTTGGAAAGTCTCATTCTTCATGTTAAGATTGTTTCTGAGAAGACTACCATTACCAGATAGGTTAGGTAAGCTTGGCTTCCAACTTCCCTCAAAGTGTTTTTGCTGCTCCTCGGCATCTGTGGAGTCTATTGAGCACCTATTTGCCAACGGACATATTGCCTCGGTAGTTTGGAACTGTTTTGGAGGCCTATGTGGATTCAGGTGTCCAGGATCTTTTTTACGTCCTCGCATCGTAGGATGGTGGCTACGTTTACATGACTCTGAGACACGACGACTTATCGACCGCATTCTACCTAGTGTACTTTGCTGGCAGATTTGGAAAGCAAGAAATAAAGCAATGTTTGAGGGTGTCCAGATGCAATCGTCTGCTATTTGTAAGAACATTTTCTCAGAAATACAGTCTATGGTGGGGATTCATTTCAAACAAGAACTTCAATTGCAGTCTTTTCATCATTTGTATGATCGATCGCATGTATCTGTCGGTAGAATTGCATATAAATTGGTTCGCTGGGAAATAAAGGAGACAGGGAGGTTGATACTCAACACGGATGGATGCTCTAAAGGTAATCCAGGAGTGGGTCCCACCATGGTGGAGTTCTCCGAGATTCATTTGGCGTACCAGTGATTGCTTTCTCGGCTTATCTTGGACAAACTACATCTCTCCGTGCAGAGACTTGGGCCCTTCTTATTGGTCTTCAAACATGTAAAAATAGGGGCTTCGAAAATATAAGGGTTCAATCAGATTCATTGCTTTTAGTTGAGATCATTCAGCAGCGTATTCAATGTCCATGGGAGATTCGAAGGGAAATCAGACAGATTTTGAAGCTCTTGGAAGATCCTGCTCATTTATCACACTGTTATCGAGAGGCTAACACAGTTGCTGACGCTTTATCCAATGTCGGAACATCTCATCCCCACCAACAAGTCAAGATTTATGACAGCTTCACTATGCTCCCAAGGGTAGCTCGTGGGGCAATTTTTCTAGACAAGTTGGGTTTGCCCTCAGTTCGGAAAATTAGACGTCTGTAAGGAAAAATATTGTGTATATCTCTTTCATTAATAAAATAAAAAAGTTCAAATAAAAAAAAAATCGAAGCTAAGAGACTTACTCTTAAAACTGAAATTTCTTTATTGATGAATGAATGAATAAAACTCGGACAAGCCTTCTTTTTATATGCTTCATGAACCGAAATCCTAAGTAGCAATGGAAAACGATATTACTCCAACTAATCCTAAACCTAACTTACTAAGAAAACTAACAAACTGAATTTGGAAAGTGGTATTTCGCCCTAAATGGACAAGGGCTGGTCGGCTAAGGCCTATATGGGCTGCCCAACCTTATTCTCAAGCCTACACTAGACACTAAACTCGATAGTGAAGCCCATCATGCAGTCCGTCCTTTCTCTAGTCATCCGGGGCTTCCTCATGAACTTGGAGTAGGCTCACCATCATGTGATTAGACTCTTGAATCCTCCCTATGCATGTATGAACAATTTGTAGAAATGTTTGGAGGTTCTTTCGCATCTTCCTTTCCCTTGCTCGATTTATCGGTCCAAGGCTCACTGATGGTGCACGTAGATCATCCTCACTCGAGCCTCTTGAAGTGACAACTTGAGCTCTTGGTGGTTCCTCATCAGTCCCCTCCTCTTGAGAAGGATTTGTCCTCAAATCGAAGTCATCACCTACATCAAATGGGAGCAAGTCAGCGACGTTAAAAGTAGAGCTAACACCATACTCACCTAGGAGGTCAAGTTGGTAGGCGTTGTCGTTGACTTTGGCAAGGATTTGAAAGGGTCCATCTCTGTGAGGCATCAACTTGCTTCGCCTTTTCTCAAGAAAGCGCTCCTTGTGCATATGTAGCCACACCCAGTCTCCAGGTTCGAATAGTAGTTGTCTGCGCCCTTTGTTGGCATGTCTAGTAAATTGCTTTGTGCGCTTCTCAATGTTTGCTCGTGCCTTCTCATGAAGTTGTCTTACTATTTCGGCCTTTTTTTTTACCATCAAGGCTTACATGTTCACTCAAAGGTAAAGGCATGAGATCTAGTGGTGTTAACGGGTTGAGATTCTTGCAGTAAGAAATGGAATTAAAAAATTGTCCAACATGTAGCTCAAGTGTACAAGTACCATTGGAAATTTTCATTTCGAGAAATGAAATTTCTTGTTTTGCCAAAATCATTTTCTTTTTAGAAATCATAATTCCATACTGCTTAATAATATTATGGAAATCATTAAGCAATTGGAAGTGTGAAAACTGAGTAGTAGAGTGGGTAGAGCGGTTATAAGCAAATTCAATGTGCGGTAAGCATTTTTCCCACGTTCTCAAGTTGTGCTCAATTAAGGCACATAACATGGTAGACACGGTCCTATTAACTACTTTGGTCTAGCTATCGGTTTGAGGGTGACTAGCAGTTGAAAACAACAACTTAGTGCTTAACTTAGACCAAAGTATTTTTCAAAAGTAGCTCAGAAATTTAACATCACAGTCAGAGACAATAGTGCGGGGAATACCATGCAAACAGACTACTTCTTTAAAGAATAGGTCAGCAATATATGGTGTATTATCAGTTTTGTGACAAGCAATGAAGTGTGCCATTTTTTAGAACCTATCTACTATGACAAAGATGGAATCATGTCCCTTTTTTGTTCTAGACAAACCAAGAATAAAATCCATAGAAATGTCAACCCATGGTTCACTAGGTATAGGCAAAGACATGTAGAGACCATGTGGGTTTACCTTGGATTTGGCGCAAAGGCATTGAATGCATCGTGCAATCTCTCTCTCGACATCTCTTCTCATGTTTGACCAGTATAAGTGTTCCTGCAAGATTGAGAGAGTTTTAGCTATCCCAAAGTGCCCCATTAGTCCTCCACTATGAGATTCTTTAACCAGTAATTGACGGATGCATAGTCCTCCCCATTTAGGGATGCATAGTCGGTCCAAGTAGTAAAGAAACCCGTCGGCTATGAAAAACTTCTCCTGGGCCTTTTGCTTGTATGCTTCAAACACTAACTTAAAATCTTCATCAGTTGCATATAAATCTTTGATAAGCTCAAAACCAAGTAGTTTAGCATCTAAAGTAGCAAGAAGAGAGTACCTTTGTGAGAGTGCATCAGCGACTATGTTAGACTTACTAGTTTTGTATTTTATAACATATGGAAAAGTCTCTATGAATGAGATCCATCGCACATGCCTCTTACTCAGCTTGTTTTGAGATTTGAGAAACTTGAGTGACTCGTGGTCGGTGTGGATGACGAACTCCTTGGGTCAGAGGTAGTGTTGCTATACTTGAAGTGCTCGAATCAAAGCGTACAGCTCCTTGTCATAGGTGCTATACTTCAACACTGCACCATTCAGTTTCTCACTAAAGTAAACAACTGGTCATCCTCCTTGAATCAACACTGCTCCTATGCCAATCCCTGATGCATGACATTCAATCTCAAATGTATTAGAAAAGTCAAGAAGAGATAATACAGGTGCGTGTGTGAGTGCGTGTTTAAGAGAGTCAAAGGATTTTTCCTGTTCTTCACCCTAGTGGAACGATACATCCTTTTTAATTATAGATGTCAAAGGTGCTGCTATGGAGCTAAAGTCGCGCACAAAGCGTTGATAGAAGCTTGCAAGTCCGTGAAAGCTCCTTACTTCCCCAACGGTGGTCAGCCTTGGCCATTCTTGGATGGCTTTGATTTTACTCTCACCCACCTTGATGCCCTGTGAACTTACAACAAAGCCTAGGAATGCTAGTTGGTCAGTGCAAAAAGTGCATTTCTTGAGATTAGCATAAAGACATTCATTTCGAAGAACTTCTAACACAAGTTTAACATGTAGCAAATGTTCTTCTAGACTTGTGCTATAAATGAGAATATCATCAAAATACACTACTACAAATTTGCCTAAGTACTCTCGCAAGACATGATGCATTAATCGCATAAAGGTACTTGGTGCATTAGTATGGCCAAAAGGTATGACTAACCACTCATATAACCTGTACTTAGTCTTAAATGCAATTTTCCATTCGTCCCCCTCTTTAATTCTAATTTGATGATATCCAGATTTCAGATCAATTTTCGTGAATATAATTGCCCCACGTAATTCATCTAACATGTCATCTAGTCGAGGAATGGGATGATGATACTTTACCGTTATGATATTGATAGCTCGGCAATCCATGCACATCCTCCAAGACTCGTCCTTCTTTGGCACAAGAATGACTGGAACAGCACAGGGACTTAAGCTCTCTCTTGCCCATCCTTTGTCTAGAAGCTCCTCCACTTGCCTTTAAATCTCCTTGGTCTCCTCAGGGTTGCTCCTATAGGCAGGGGTGCTCCAGGGATGAGGTCTATTTGGTGTTCGATACCCTGTACGGGTGGCAATCCACTTGGCACATCATCTGGAAAAACATCCTCATACTCCTGCAAAAGCTTAGCAAAAGAACTAGGTAATGAAGGGTCAAATGTGTTAGTATCATTCGAAACTTCCTTGGTGTAAAATAAGAGCATGGTTCGGCCTTCAAGTAACCCTCTCCTTACATCCTTGGCTCTTGCACTCAACAATATTTTTCCCTCTTGTTTTACCTCATGACCCGTCCCATTTATTCCCTTTTCTCTCTCATTTTGCACGAATCTTCTCCTCTTTTCTCTTTCATGTTTTTCCACTTTTTATCGCTCATCAATTTTCTCACATTCCTGCTGAATTTTCATTTGGTCCTCATACACTTGCTTAAGTGTGAGTTGTGCAAGCGTGATCTTCTTTCCTTTATGTAGGAAAGTGTACATGTTGATACGACCATCATGGCTAGTACTCCTATCAAATTGCCATGGTCTACCAAGTAAAATATGGCTAGCCTGAATAGGTATCACATCACAAAGTACTTCATCCTCATAAGCACCAATTTTAAAAGAGATGAGTACCTGTTGAGACACTCGGATGTCTCCATAATTGTTTAACCATTGCAGGCGATATGGTCGGAGGTGCTCGCGGGTGGGAAGTCTTAACGCATCGACCATCACTGAGCTTGCTACATTGGTGTAGCTCCCAGGGTCTATCACCAAACTACACACTCTACCATTTACATGGCATCGGATGTAGAAGATGTTCTCCCTTTGGATCTCCTCTTCCTTAACATGTGCGGCTAGTGCGCGCCTTGCAACGAGTCCTAATCCAATAGACTCCTCCAATGGCGGTTGTACGACTGCTTCCATTTCATCTTCCTCATCTAGTGGTGGCATTTCCTTATACTCTTCCTCATCATCGGATATTACCTCTCCGCTTGGAAGCACGATCATTGTCCTTTGATTTGGACATTGGCTAGCAATATGGCCAAGTCCTTGACACTTCCAACACTTGGTGTCGCGACTCCTTGCCCTAGGAGGTTCGTTGGATAGCTTGGAAATGAATTTTCCCTCCTCCTTGTACGGTGTTGCCTTCGGTTTGGTTGGTGTGGCATAGCCTCCCAATGGCTTGGTCTCCTTCCTTGGAGTGCTAGCTCGGTTATACGATGGTGAAGGCGTAGGGAAGTTCTAAGCTGGCCTCTCCTCTTAAGCCTTTGCTCAATCTATAAGGCTTTCTCGAGCATATCCTTTAATTCCACGTAATGGTGCATCTCGACCTCATCCACGATCTCCGCTCGTAGACCACTAAGAAATCTTGCCGTGGTAGCTTCCCGGTCCTCCACTATGTCCGCTTGGAGCATGATGATCTCTATCTCTTTATAGTAATTCTCAACACTTTGATTCCCTTGCCTTAAGTTTTGTAACTTGTGGTACAAGTCACGATGGTAATGGCTAGGAACAAAGCACTTGCGCATAAGAACCTTGAATTCGGACCAAGTGGTGATCTCAATATCTCTAATACGCCTTCGACTAGTGGTAATTTGATCCCACCAGATGATGGCATACTCAAAGAATGCCATGACCGCGAGTTTCATTTGTTGCTCCTCCGTGTAGTCATTACAATTAAACATGAGCTCCACTTTCTTTTCCCACTCAAGGTAGACATCCGGGTCGGTCTTACCTTCAAAGGACGGCACTTGCATTTTGATTCCTTTGATCGCCTTTCCTCTTGGTTCTTCTCGTTGTTGGTCCAAGCTCTTCGTCGGAATAATTGGAACTATTCGACTCATGTTGGACTGATTTCCTTTAGTTTCTACTCCCTTGTGATCCGCTTTGGGTAGCTTCGACTTTGTCAAGGCATTCATGGACAATTTCTAGTTTTTGGTCCATGATTCGTCGGACATCTCCCCTTAGAGATTTGACAAAGAGTTTGAAATCAAAGGCCGAGGGACTATCTCCTCCTGCATTAGACATGCTTGGGTATTCCTGCAATAAAAGGTTAGTTTTGAAAAATAATCTCCTCGCTCACTCCCTTAATGTTTACTCTCGCGCTCGTGTATCACACACTCTCGTCTAGAAGCTCACGAAAATTATATTCTCAAAGCTTGATTTTACCTTTGAAGAGGTTAGATCAGCTCAATAAGTTGTTCAATGGCCTACCAAGGGTAAGTTCACTTGGCACGTGAGATGAGCTTTAGGAACTCGAAACAGATTTTGGAAACTTGACTCAACTAAGACAAGTAATGGATCAGATTATTGGAACTTAACACAAACGAGACAAGTTGTGGACTGATCAGTTATGACAATGGACAAGTAAGAGCTTAGGGAGTGACTCAAACTGACTCAAATAAAAGCAAGGAAATAATGGCTGAAGTATGCGGATCCTAGAAGGACTTACCCGACTTGCACTAGGCTGTTTTGAAGGTATAAGACAATGCTTCTTGGACCCTTTTTGAGTAGGTGTTGCGGCTGATAGGCTGGTTTCCCACGTGGCTTAAGTCGCCAATCAGAAATTGGGATTCCAAGTAGAACTAGGATTTGTTTTTACAAACCCAAGTCAACTAGGTTTCCAAATTCTAATAGGTTTCCTTAAATTGATCCGAATCTGGTTTCTTTTTTGTTCTTTGTTACATTTTTTTTTGTAAAAGTATTGATGCAACCAGATTGCTTCTTTTCTTTCTCCTAATTCGGCACAACTCAAGACAGAATTCAACTATGGCTTTGGACAAGAACAGCCACGACTTCAAGAATCAAGAACTAGGTTAATTGGTTTCAAGAATTTCAAGAAACACCCACGGTTTTCAAGATTTTGTCCAAGAACTTTTCGGCAATTCAAGAATTGAATCAAGACTTTCAAGAACAAGGTAAAACAGCCTTATAGTAGTGCAAGATACAAAAATTCCCAAACCCTCTCGTTCAAGAAACCCGAATTTCCTCAACAAGATTAGCGACCAGATTTCTGTTTTGTTTTTGTTTTTTTTTTGACTCAACAATTGAAGACTCAAAATTACGAACAGTAACGGAAGTAAACAAGAATAGGACTAGCGACACAATTTTTGTTTTTGTTTTTCGTTTTGACACAAGACTGACTTAGAACGACAAAAATATGACTCAAACACAACAAGTAAAGGTAGGATATAACCTGGAAGTTGTCAACTAGCTCTGATACCAGATGATACTAACCCAACCGTGCTTGGCGAACTCGTTTTCCAACAACAGGATCTAGACACATGACTTCAAGGTTTGATTGTGCGGAACCCTAAACCCCCTTAGAATCCCTTAGATGAGAACTAAGACTAATTCTTAACCCTCAAGAAAAGATTAAAGGAACTTATGGTTTTGGTAGAATGGTGCCACAAACAAGTGTGATTCTTGCTTGATAAGCAAAGAAGAACAATTAGAACAAATCTAAGATATTCAAAGGTTAACCGAAACTAGGAGACTTACTCTTAAAACTGAAATTTCTTTATTGATGAATGAATGAATAAAACTCGGCCAAGCTTTCTTTTTATAGGATTCATGAACCGAAATCCTAAGTAGCAATGGAAAACGATATTACTCCAACTAATCCTAAACCTAACTTACTAAGGAAACTAACAAACCGAATTTAAAAGTGCTATTTCGCCCTAAATGGACAAGGGCTGGTCGGCTAAGGCCCACATGGGCTGCCCAACCTTATTCTCAAGCCTACACTAGACACTAAACTCGATAGTGAAGCCCATCATGCAGTCCATCCTCTTTCTAGTCATCCGCGGCTTCTTCATGGACTTGGAGTAGGCTCACCATCGTGTGATTAGACTCTTGAATCCTCCCTATGCGTGTATGAATGATTTGTAGAAATGTTTGGAGATTCTCTCGCATCTTCCTTGCCCTTGCTCAAGTCATTGGTCTAAGGCTCACTGATGGTGCACGTAGATCATCCTCACTGATGGTCTAACATGCAGAAGTTGTTTCACATGTGCTCTTTTTGCTTGGTTAGTGAAAAAAGTATAGACAGTAGTAAAAGATTAAGCTCCTATGCCTTAGGCATTCTTTTGGATGAGGAATAGAATTTTCCTCAGTGGTATTGAGCACTAGATGTACATCTTTTCGAGCCTTTGCTCGCACATGTAAATTCTCTTTACAATGAATGAAATTATCCTAATGTTTCAGAAAAAAAAGATCAGTTATCCGGAATTCATCTTTTCAATTGGCGCTGTTTGTGGGAACTCATTAAGTTTCTCCATATGAAGTCCACGCGCTCCAGAAGTAAGAGACTTCTCCTTGTTGGGGCCGATCCAAGCGCTGTGACCTAGCGGGAGGATAGTCAAGAGCACCAGGAGCCTCAGCAAACTCTCCAACCCATCAACGAAGAAGCCCTCGCTAGGATGGCTGAGTTTGTTGCTGAAAATTCTGGTATCTTTGAAGAATTGGGGAGATTCTTCAAGAGGCAAGGAAAAGAAAATGTCGAGTCTTCTAACCGTAGATCAGTCAAGTCCCTTGATATTTCTTCAAAAGAGGAGTCAGACGATAGGCACGCTTTACAAAGTCCTCCTAATCGTGCCTCCTCCAGGTTCACATCCAAAATTGCCTTCATCTCAAAGGCATTCACACAAGGTCTTCTCGGAAGATGTCCCAGTGAGAAGCCTAGGTGGCCTGAGGGATTTGCCACCGATTATATGAGAGTGCCACCTTTCACCGATGATATCAATGGGGAGGTAGTTCCTCCCAATTTTAAACTCCTCGTTCTATAGTCTATGATGGGTGAGGTCACCCAAAGGATCACCTCCACGCTTTTATTTCAGCCTTCAGGTTATATTGTGTACCCGATCCTATTATCTGTCGAGCATTCCCCGTCTTTTTACAAGAAATTGCCCGAAAATGATTCTGGAATTTGGAACCTAGGAGCATTTCCTCGTTGGGTGAGCTCATAGATAAGTTTATCCACCACTTCATTTCATCTAGGCTGATGACTAAAACCTCGGCCTATCTGATCAACATACAGCAAGCCCCGGGAGAGACTCTGCGTTCATATGTGCAGAGGTTCCATGACAAGAGCATCCAGATACCTGACCCAAATGAACAGGTCACCATTGCTACCTTTACAAACAGATTAGTAGCTGGGGTGTTTAACACCGAAATATATAGGGAGTATTCCCAAACACTTCGGGAGTTATGGCAAAAGATAGACAAGGCATCCAAAGTGAAGATGTTAATCACATGAAAAGGAAAGTCCAGGCAACCCGGATCAGCCAAGATCCTAGGAGAAGAAAGGATCAAAACTGAGGCAAATCTGGATCAGGTGGTGGAGGAGCATAGAGTTTCTCTCGTGACCGCCGAAGCGTCTTCGACCGGATTGCCAAAGAAAAACAACCCATCCCCAACTCTGAATTAACCCCCCCTTAATACAACTCGGTCATACATCCTTGCTGTAATGGAACAACATCACCTCGGGCAAGCCCTGCCTAAGATGATCGAAAAAAGAGAGAAGAGGAATGCTAACCTCTACTGTTCGTACCACAAGGACATCGGACACAAGATCGAGAATTGTAATGACTTGAAGAAAGAGATAGAAAATCTAATCAAGTAGGGACACTTGAGACAATTCTTCCGGGGTGATAGAGGGTTTAACCACCGGGACAACCAACCGTCGGGATCAACAGCGCGAGGACAAGCGAAAACAAAGGAATTATAGTTGAACTCCCCGGGACCCTAGGAAGCTCAAAAGGCCTTCTCGAGATAGATCCCCTGATTACGAGTCCAATATAGTAGGGATCATTAATACTATTGTAGGTGGCCTGACGAGGGTGATAGTCAAAACTCTCGGAAGAGAACATATTGGCAAGTTAATCCAAATCAGACAAAGCCGAGTTCTCGTCTCATGGAGGTTATCACATACGGCTCGAATGATCCCGTCCCAACTGTATCTAATAACCATGAGACCTCAGTGATTGAAATCCTTATTATTAATTACATAAAAAAGAAGGTGTATGTTGATCCAGGAAGTTCGGTAGACATCTTGTACTATCAGACTTTTAAAAATTTAAAATTGGCTGATGGCCAACTTGCTCTTGTACGAATCCCCTTAGTAGGGTTCGGGGGACACGTAGTCTACTCAGAAGGGATGATTACATTGATGATGACTGTCGGACACCACCCGCGCTGTCGAATTGTTCCCGTCAACTTCGCTGTTGTCAAAACTGACTCTCCCTACAACTTGCTGATAGGTCGACTGACCTTGAATGTTTTGCGGGCTATATACTCAATATACCATATGAATTTCAAGTTTCCAACCTCAGTTGGTATTATCGAGGTGACCGGTAATGTGTATGTAGTTCGAGCATGCTATCTCGCTACCTTGTAAGCTGTTGCCTCCTCAAGTGTCGGACCGAAATTCGAGGGAAAGCGATCAAATATTTTGTCAATAGATTCCTTAGATCCTCATCAGGCTAGGAAGCCTGAAAGGCTTGAGACCGGGGATGAGGTTGAGGAAGTTATTTTAGATCCAGAGAAGCCTGACCAGGTTGTCCGCATCGGCACAAGCTTACCCCTTAGTCTTCGAGACGATTTGATCAATCTCTTCAGGGAATACCGAAATGTCTTTGCTTGGAGAGCCAAAGAGGTCATCGATATACTCCATCATCTAATGATACATAAGTTCAATGTTGACCCACGGGCCCGTCTAGTTAAACAAAAGAGGAGATATTTCAATCTTGAGCGCAGCCAGGCCATCTTGGAGGAAGTCGACAAACTCCTCCCTGCACAGATGATAAGAGAACTCCAGCATCTAACCTGACTATCTAACCCGATCATGGTAAAAAATGAAGTCGAGGGATAGAGGATATGTGTAGATTTCACCAATCTTAATAAGGCCTTGCCCAAGGCTTGCTGTCCTTTGCTGAGAATTAATGCGTTGATCGACTCAGCAATAGGGCACGAGATCCTCTGCTTCCTTGATACTTTCAAAGGATACCATCAGATAGGGATGGGTGAAGAGGATCAAGAGAAGACAGCTTTCATCACTGACCGAGACGTTTATTGCTATACCACGCTGCGTTTCGAATTGA
This sequence comes from Coffea eugenioides, assembly GCF_003713205.1. Classification (NCBI taxonomy): domain Eukaryota; kingdom Viridiplantae; phylum Streptophyta; class Magnoliopsida; order Gentianales; family Rubiaceae; genus Coffea; species Coffea eugenioides. Next base: position 48,530,369 of record NC_040036.1, on the reverse strand, counting down.
AGAATGGCGGAGCCACTTATCAACGCCTATCTTCCAAGAGCAAGATTGGTCACAATGTGGAGGTATTCATCGATGATATACTTCTTAAGAGCAAGACCACTACTGTATTCCTATTTGATATGAGAGAAGTTTTCGGGACTCTCCGAAATACCCAGATAATGCTTAATCCAAAAAAGTGTATTTTCGGAGTTATCTCGGAAAAATTCCTTGGGTATCTCGTATCCCACCGAGATATTGAGACTAATCCAAATAAGATCAAGACAATCCAAGAGATGGCCCCTCCTCACAATATCTGAAAGGTCCAAAATCTGACCGGTCGACTAGCGGCTCTTAACCATTTCTTATGCCGGTCTACCCAGAGAGAGTTGCCCTTTTTCAAAGTTTTGAAGAAGGCAAAAAAGTTCTTCTGGACTGAGGAGTGCCAACAAGCCTTCGAGCAAATGAAAGGTTATCTGCATTGTCTTCCTATCCTCACCTCACCTCGAGTAGGAGAGACTTTAAATATTTACCTCGCCTCGATTGAGGAAGCAATGAGTGCCGTTCTGGTACAAGATGATCGGATCCAACGACCCGTCTACTATGTTAATCGAGCCCTCCGAGAGACTAAAATCCGGTATTCCCAAGTAGAAAAACTAGTTCTGTGTCTAGTTCATTTGCTCAACGACTGAAGCCTTATTTCTTGGCTCATCCTATTTGTGTGAGAACGAACTAACCCATCCAACAAATCTTGTCCCGACCCGAGACCTCGGGATGTCTCACCAAATAGGCAGTAGAACTCGGAGAGTATGACCTTACTTATGAGCCCTGAACAGCTATCAAAGCCCATGCCTTAACTGATTTCTTGGCTAAGCTTACTCTAGTAGTGGGGAAAGACGCCCTCGCGCAAACCTGTCTCTACTCACTGGATATTGAATGTCGATGGCTTCTCCAACAGTGAGGGTAGTAGGGCTGGGTTGCTCTTAGTTGGCCCCCTTGGGAAAGAGTGCTCATACGCTTTTCGCTTTGATTTTTCGGCCTCTAACAATGAAGCTGAATATGAGACTCCAATCACGGGCTTGCAGTTAGCCCGAGAGTTGGGAGCCCGACAAGTTTAAGTCAACAGTGACTCTTAACTCGTGGTTGAATATGAGGCCAAGGAGGAAGTAATACAAAAATACATCTCCAAAGTACAACAGCTCTTCTCTTACTTCGAGTCATTTGCGATCCAAAGAATACCTCAGTCACAAAATAAGCGAGAGTAGACGCCCTATATCGGCTGGCTTCAACTTCGTTTTCAATAAAACTATCCTTGTGAGTTTCGACCAAGTCGGAATACCTGGAAGAAAGGGTATGCCCTGTCCACTTAGAAGATGCATGGATGGATCCTATTGTCAGGTTCTTAAACCAGGGTATCCTTCCTAAAAACCAAGATGAAGCGAGAAAGGTTTAGTGTAAATCTGCTCGTTATGCTTTCCGTGATGGGTCGCTTTATAAAAAATCTTATCTCAGATCGTGGTTACGGTGTATCACCTCGAAACAAGGGGAACGTGTTTTTCAAGAGATACATGAGGGGCTTTGTGGAGCCCATGTTGGATATAGGATGCTAGTTAAGAAAGCCTTGCTGCTTGGATATTTTTGGTCTACAATTTGGCAAGATGCCTAACTCTTGGTTCATAGTTGTTCCTCCTGTCAGCACCATGCCCCTGAGTATCACCGGCTTACTAATCTCATGGTCCCTATCACATCCCCATGGCCCCTATCACATCCCTATGGCCCTCTGAGCAGTGGGGAACTAGCTTGTCGGTCCCTTCCCTGGGGCCCCTGGCAACTACATATTCTTAATATTAGTCATTGATTACTTCACAAAATAGGTTAAAGCTGAACCATTGAAATGTATAACTAGCCGAGCTGTCCAAAAATTCTTTTGGAAGTATATTGTTTGCCGTTTCGGAGTACCTCACGTGGTCATTTCGGACAATGGTACGCAATTCATTGATAACCCGTTTAGAGGGTGGCGTGAGGGCCTCGGAATCAAGCAGCACTTCACCTCAGTAGGGCACCTTCAAGCCAACGGTCAGGCAGAGAATTTTAGCCGAACTCTTCTACATGGTCTTAAAACTAGGCTTCACTGAGTTGGAGCCTCTTAGGTAGATGAACTTTCCAGTGTTCTGTGATCTTATCGAACAATCCCGAGATTGGCAACCCAAGAAACTTCATTTTCGTTAACTTATGGATCCAGGGCAGTGGTTCCCGCTGAATTTCTCACCCCAAGTCCTCGGATGGCCGCCTTTGCCACCGAAGCCAATGATAAAGAAAGAAGAATGGATCTCGACTTGCTCGAGGAAAGGAAAGATGCTGCATCAGCCTGAGTGGCTTTATACAAAAATATTCTTACCCACTACTATAACGCTCGGGCTAAGTACCTTCGTTTCAAGCTGGAGACCTTGTCTTACGGAAGAACTCGGTTAACCGATCTGAATCCCAGGGGAAGTTAACTCCCAAGTCGGAAGGATTGTACCGTATTGTTGAGTCTAGTCAGAATGGCTATTGTAAACTGACTTACCGAGATGGCACCTTGGTGCCCAGAACTTGGCATGTCGAAAACTTTAGATTATATCATCCGTGATATTTCAATGCATCATTTATTTGGGTTTGAAGCATTTCGTTATTTTTTAACAACCATCTTAGAACTTCATTATGATCGTTAAAAAATAAGGGGGATAGGAGGGCACCATAGCCGATGTAATCTAACAGCTCGGTAGATAAAATAAATGAAATTATCATTAAAAATAGCAAAGTTTACAAGACTAGGCATTCTCGAGTATAAGAACTAGGCAGAGATACTTCTAAGTATCTTATGCCTCAGCTGTCTCTTGCTTTTCACCTTCGGGCTCCAGTTTAAACTCGGAGGGCCATTGATTGAACTCTTCTCGCACTTCGATTAGGTTTCTTCCAACTTGAATGCCCTCGGCCATATGGTCACAGAGTTCTTTGGCATCCTCGTTATAGCTGTCCTTACTCTTGAATATGTCCAAATCCTCATGGGACAGCAGTGACCCTATTTCGTTTACGGCCGAGGTATATCCGAACATGAAAGCCTACGGTGTCAACTCACCGAGGTCCTTATTGAAAGCCTCGAACTTCAACAAGGCTTCCACCGCCGAGGTGCCTGCCTCGTCGATTGCCTCCTGGTGGCATTGTTCCTCCTCAAGTCGCCTCTTTTGCTCCTCTTCGAAAGCAGTCTTGAGGGATTTGGCCGTGATCACGCTGATCCCGCTCGGCTACTGCTTGGTTATGCTCTTCACGGAGATGAGTTTTTTCGTGCTCGGCCTCCATCAATTTCTTCTCTAGCAAAGAGAACTTATCTTGAAGCTCAGTAGTTGGCTGATAGGCCTCGAGTAGATAGGCATAACACCTTAAAGCTGAAGAGGAAGCCCAAGCTATAGTCGCGTGCCGCATCAGCTCGGATAGGGTCAAATTCTTAGTGTACTCCAAGTCCATTGGTAGAATGGAATGCACCAATAACTCTTGGGTCGGATGAGGATCCAAACACCGGTCGTTAACGCTGAGATCCTAGTCCGAGCACCAGTGCTTGCCGGGATGTCTCTTGTCGTCCTCGGCTGATTGTGAGGCTATGTGGTGTCGGTTCCACAAAGAAGACCCCAAGACCGGCAGGGTTGAAGGTGGTAGCGACTTGCCTCGACCATGAGGGATAGTGGCTATCGTAATGCCTTGGGTAGCCACCTCCTTTGGAATGGTTGAGCTCTTAGAGACTCCCCCCTCGACCACAATCACTGGTATAGTGCTTGTAGCCGAGCCACCCGTCTGAGAAGGTATGGTGGTTGATATGTCTTTCTTCTTCTTTGCCGCACCGGATGATTCGGCGGGAGCTTTCTTCTTAGGCTGCCTTTTTGCCACGGTCCCAGCTCCTGAGGTGATCAAGTCGGATATCTTCACCATTGCATATGGAAGATGCATTATTATTTAAGCAAGTTAAAAAGAATTACGAAACTATGAAATGAAAATTACAATATTTCTCAAACCTAGATGAAAAATATGTGGGTTTGTTG